>NW_006921661.1:720351-735719 GCF_000298275.1 Orycteropus afer afer | reverse complement strand
AACAACAACAACAACATGTAATCACCTTCCATTTTGTGATCTGACATGAGCAGTCAATTTGTTGAAAGAGAATTTTCCCTGAGGGGTAGCCTGCCCTCAGTATAAAAATGGATGTTCTGGAGGAGCTCACACTCTTTCTTGACCCTGCACTCTTCTTGTTGCCTGACCTCTGGTTCTTGGGACATAGGAATGCAGAAGTCTCTGGTGTGTTGCCTAACCAATAGACGTATGCACCAACTCCCACAGCTCCACAAACCAGCCCCCCATCTGCTGCCTGACCTGCAGATTCTGGGTTTGCTAGTCCCTTCAACTATGTGAGACAGCAGAAGTCTTCAGCCTATTGCCTGGCCCAAGGATTTAGGACTGGCCAGTCCCTACAATTGTGTGAGCCATTTCCTTAAATTAAATTTCTCTCTGTATGTTGTGGTTGTTCTGGTTACCTAATGCCACTCTGATGAGAAATATACCACAACTGGGATGGCTTAAACAAACAGGAGTTTATTCTTAAAATTTGGAGGCTTTAAGTCTAAGTTCAAAGTGCCAAACTTTAGGGGCTGGGTGAAAGCCCCTCAACTTTGCGATCCAGCTCTGACTCCTGCTCCCAGACCACTGGAGCTAGAAGCATTTCTTCACTTAGACAGCTGCTGGCTGCTGAGGCTGAGAAGCCCCAAGGTTGACAAGTAAAAATGGCACAGTCCTGATGTTACCAAATCACACGTCAGGCCATTACTTAAGTCCATTGTAAGTCCCAAGGTTGGCAGAAGATAGTAGGCTGCTGAGCAATGACATGGCTACATGCAGGGTCCAAGCGTGCCAAAGGCTAGAGACTTTTCTCAAAGCTTCTCCTTATATACAGGAAGCAGACCACATACCCAAAGGCAGCTACTCAGCTGCTCATAGTAGATTCCACCATGAAGCTGATTACCAGTCTCTTCATGGGGAATACTATATCCAGCTGCCCAACCACTCAACCAGGCCTAGCCAAGTTGACATACAAACATAACCATCACAGTTGTTGTTAAGTGCCAGTGAGTTGGCTTCAACTCATAGTGACCCTATGTACAACAGAATGAAACACTGTCTGGTCCTACACCATCCTCATAATCCTTGCTATACTTGAGTCTATCATTGTAGCCACTGTCATTGAGGTTCTTCCCCCTTTTCGCTGACCCTCTACTTCACCGAGTGTTCTGGTTACCTAATACTGCTCTAACAGAAATACCACAAATGGGATGGCTTGAACAAATGGGAGTTCATTCTCTTACAGTTTGGGAGGCTAGAAGTCTGAGTTCCAAGTGCCAGGCTCTAGGGGCTGTGTGAAAGCCACTTGACCTTGGGCTTCAGCTCTGGCTCTTGCTCCCAGCCCACTTAAGCTAGAGGCATCTCTTCACTTGGACAGCTACTGGCTGGTGAGGCTAATAAGCCCAATGGTCTACAAATAAAATGGCACAGTCCTGATATTACCAAACCACATGGCAGGCCATTAATTCAAGTCCATTGAAAATCCCAAGGTCAGCAGAGCATGGCAGGCTGCTGAACAACGACACGGCTACATGCAGGGTTCAAGTATGCCATAAGCTAGAGACCTTTTGCCTTATATACAGGAAGCAGACTACATCCCTAAGGCAGCTACTCAGCTGGTCACAGTAGATTCTACCATGGAGTTGATTACCAGTCTCATCATGGGGAAAACTACATCCAGCTGCCCAGCCACTCACCTATGCCCAGCCATTCAACCAGGCCCAGCCAAGTTGACACACAAACTTAACTACCACACTAAGCATGATATCCTTCTCCAGGGACTAGTCCCTTCTGACAACATGATCAAAGTGTGTGAGATGAAGTCTGGCCATTCTTGCTTCTAAGGAGCATTCTGGCTGCATTTCTTCCAAGACAGATTTGGTAGCTCTTCTGGCAGTCCATGTTATTTTCAGTATTCTCTGCCAACACCACAATTCAAAAGCATCAATGCTTTGATCTTCCTTATTCACTGTCCAACATTCACATGCAGAGGAGGCAACTGAAAATACTATGATTTAGATTAGGTACACCTGAGTCTTCTAGAAAACCCATAATAAGGAACCCTTCTTCTGTTACAAACAATAAAACATGCTATAGAAAAAATGTTTAATGATTTGAGAAAGTATACATAATATTTATTTTAGTGGGAAAACAATCATGTATCAAAGGTATGCAAAGTAATTTCCTGATGATGAAATAACAAGGTAATTTTTAATTTCCTTTTAGTATTTACAAAATTCTGTAATGAGCCCATTTAAATTTTCTATTTTAAGAAAAATTTGGTGGAAAAACAAAAATAAACCAGATGCTATAAATTATGATATAGTAAATGGTCTGCTCTCTGCCTATCTTATATGTGGGTAGAATAATGATAATCTGTTAAGTCTGTGGAGTACTTTACATTTACAAAGCATTTTATATCCATTATCTTTCATGATCATCACAAAAGCACTGTGGGGTAGAGAGGCTAGAAATATTGTTTTATAGATAAGAAAATTGAGGCTTAAAAGGATCACATATGACGGAATCAAGGCCAGAACTCAGGGCTCCTGACTTACTGTTTAATATTCTCTCCTCTGCATAATATCTAGAAAATTGTTACTATGCTATCACTTCATAGGAAGACAAGAAGGTCCTGCCATGTGAAAACATAGGAGCTCTGGTAGCATAGTGCTTAAGACACTTGACTACTAACCAGAAGGCTGGCTGGTGGTTCAAAACCACCAGACACTCTTCGGAAGGAAGGTTGGACAATCTACTTCTGTAGTGATACCCCCTTGGAAACCCAAGGAGGGGTCATTATGAGTCGGATCTGACTCGATGGCACATAACAACAACAACAACCTGCTGCTTAGATGCTATTCCTGAAAACTCTTTTTATTTAGCAGAAGATTTTGAGGCAGATGAAAATGCCACTAGTTCTTTTGGTGATTCTTTAACATATTTTTAAAAGTCAAACATTCTACATGAGTATTAAGGGAAAACAGCAATCCCCTACCCAATTGTCCAATCCCACCTAATATTCTCTCTGCCCAGAGGTAAGTGCCTTTCACTGTTAGAGTTATTTCTTCTGATTTTTGTTTTGATATTTAAAAATAATCAGCTTCTACTACAACTTCTTTTTCTTTCTTGCAATTTTTTGACTTTTAATTGTTAGGTATTACCAATAGATTTGCTATTATTGAAAATGATAATTTCACTGTGTTTTTTTTTTCTTTATACAGACACTTCATCTTTTCCCATCCTCGTAATATACTTATATCATACTTTTTGGTTGAAATAATAGTATTTATATTATAATTGTGTAAAAATCATTCTCAGATGAGTCATGTAGTGTACTATATTTTTACACAAATAACACATGCCTTCTATATTTGTTTGCTAATTTCTCACTCCCCACCTCCCTGGGAAGTTATTGTTATAAGTGCCCCTATGCCAATTTTTTTTTTCAAACATGTTGCTGTTAAAAAAAAAAAAAAAATTAGCATAGCGTGTTTATAAAAATACTCCCTAGGTGAGTGAGCAGTTGGCAAACAAACAGAAGATACATGTTATTTATATTGAAATTCAGTACTATGATTTACTTTTTTGCACTAAATTTTCTTTTCCCTTTAGTGAATTATTGGGTTTTCCCCTCATATTTGCTTAGTGTTTTTAGTACCTATCAGTTTCATCCTCAAACTCTACCCATTTATAGATCTTTCAATACATTAAAATCCATCAAGTAATCTGTCAGTATCTTTCATTTCTTCTTCTTTTCCTTTCTCATTGAAATGTCATTTTGCTTAGTCTAAACTGCTCCAGTATGGATGAACTGCTTAGTTTCTAGGTTTGCTGCCTACCTGTTGTTCTGGGATTTCCCTCCACCATATCCCTGGGAATTTTATTGGATCTTACTCCTATGTTCGTATCTTTTGCTTCCATGACATCATGTCTTCCTCTTTATTTTATCCTCATAGTAGGAATGAGTGTATGGGAGGCAAAGTTTTTGAGAACTGATTTGGCTGTACATAGAATTCTAGGTTGGAAATCAATTTCCAATTTTAAAGACATTGATGGTTCCAGTGTCCACTTGGAACCAGTGTTGCTGTTGAGAAGTCTGATGACATTTTGACTCTTTATCCTGTTTATATCATGTAGCTTTCTTCCTCCATCTCTGAGAGTCTTTAGGATCTTCTCCCTTTCCTTTGTGTTCAGAAATTATATGATAGTGCGTCATAGCATAGACTTTCTTTCATCCAGTGCACTGAGTGGCTACTAGGTTCTTTAATCTGGACACAGATTTCTTTGAACATTTTCATTGATGATTTCCTTGTTCTCTATTTCCCAAACTCCTCTTATTCAGATATTGCACCTCTTAGAATGAATTTCTAATTTTTCAAATCTTCTCTTTCCTATTTTCCATGTTTTTGTCTTTTTGTTCTACATTCTTGGTGATTTTCCCAGTTTTGTCTGCCAACCCATCTGTTGACATTCTTTTTTTTCCTGCTGTCATATTTTTAATTTTTAGTAGCCTGTTTTAGTTGTTAGAGTGTTTCTTTTTAAACATCCTCCTGTTCTTGTTTCATATTAATGATGTATTTTATGAAATTTTCTGCATTGTATCTATGTCCTTTCAGTTCTTATCCAATTGTTATTTTATTCTTGTGTTTATCTTTCTCAAACTGAATCACCTGGAGATCTTATGACAACACAGATGTGGTCTGTGGAAAGGTGGTCCAACAGTTAAGCACTCAGCTGCTAAGAAAGGTTGATGGTTTAAACCTATCCAGCAGCTCTGTGGGAGAAAGATCTGGAAATCAGTTTTTGTGAAGATTACAGCCTAGAAAACCCAATAGGACAATTCTGTTACATGGGGTCACTATGAGTCAAAAATTGACTTGACAACATCCAACAACAGCAAGTCTGTGGAGGAGACCAAGAGTCTGCATTTTTAACAAGCTCTCAGGTGATCCACTGTTGCTGGTCCAGAGGCTGCACTGTGAGTAGTAAAGTCCCATCCTAGGTGGCCTCTCTATGGCAGCCATATCACATAAAAAAAACCATTGCCATCGAGTCAGATCCAACTCATAACAACCCCTCCTTGGGTGTCCGAGGCAGTGTCACTACGGAAATAGATTGCCCAACTTTCTTTCCAAAGGATTGCTGAAACCTTGGGTTTCTGAGGAGTGTCTGGTGGGTTTGAACCTCCAGCCTTCTGGTTAGCAGTCAAGTGCCTTAGGCACTACGCCACCAGAGCTCCCACTGTATCACACGGAACCTAATTTCCCCAGGGCACAAATGAGACCATATTAACACTGAAAATACAAATCTTACTGTCTTTCTCTCCCATGTGCATGAGCAGGACCACCAATATTCATTTCTCCCATATAAGATTCCTTAAGAGTTCATATGTGCTCATCAACAATCCAATCTAGTGCTTTGGTCCAAGATGCTCATTACTTTCTGCCACTTTTGAAATTACTTGAATGTAGTCCCTCACTGTTACCACTGCTTCTAGAGCCTTATCTGTGTTGCACCTGGAGTTCTAACTCTGTGTGCTCTGAAACACCTTCAATGTGTGGAATGGCAGTGAGTTCCTGACTTTGAGTTGTGCTACATTCCTTGCAGAGATGGGAAAAAGTCCCTTTCCCCTTCAGGGTCACTTAGATTCCAGAACAGAGCCACTTGTGCCTTTGTGAAAATGGTTCTGTCACTTGCCACTAGTAGCCTTGTAGACTTGGAGAAAATGTAACTTTTCTCCTGCTGCATTCCTTTCTCCCTCATTAGCTTCTGCTCCCAGCTCACCTAGAGTTCACCACTCTGCAAGCAAGCCAACTTCCATCTTGGGTGAAAGGGATGATGGTTCATTAACTCACCAGAAACACTTGGCTATGCATGAATTTTGGCTTAGGCTCAACTAAAACTATACTCTGTGCGTCATGCAAGGCACAGTAAAGGAGGTTTTGGAGTGGCACCTCAAAGATTCATAGTGCAGCATGGGGCAAAGGAAAACATTGGAGAAGTCTAAGGTTAGAGCCCCTACTTGGCTTTGGCCATTTCAGCAACTCTCTCTAATTAATTCCAAAACTATAAAATAAAGGGAGGGGAACTCCAGATGATCTTTAAGGTATACCTTCCAGTTCTGTCTGACCTCCTATTATTTGTTTATAACAATTTGTGGTTCATATAAGTCTATAAAAAATTACTCCTACTTATCAAGTATTCATTTCCCCAATTAGGGATGAGAGTAGTGCTCAGTAGAAGGAACTAAAAATGTGAAGTCAGATGAGTTGGCTTTCACCCCTTATCAGCTCTGATCCTAGTCAAGTCACCTTTTCTCTCTTACTTTCAGTTTTCTCACTGTAAAGTAGAGTTGTACTAAATAAACTTGTAATAATATATTGCAGAGGTTTCAAAGTATAGGCTATCGGGCAAAATTGAGCCCATGAGCATGTTTTTCTTGATACAAATACATTTTAAAAACTTTTAATCAGTTGCCAATACTTGAAAATGAGAAGATTTTTCCAAAAAATCTGGTTTCTTGGTTTTTCTCGAAAGATCAGAGGATCTGGCAACGTGGGTCATCCATCCCTGCAGAGCCACCATTCGCCTGACCTGCACTGGGGCTTCATTTTAAAGTGAAATGTGTCCTTTACCTTTTCATAGCCCCTGCCAGATCCACATTACTCATTTATATTACCTATCCAAATCCTGTATTTGAATTTGTCATTCTTGCACAGTCGTCACACTGACTAGCTGTGTGACCTCAGGTAAGTGCTCATCCTTCTTGAGACTCAATGTCCAAATTATAGAATGAGAAGAATAAAAATGGGAATAATAAATTCTCACCTTATTGTGTTAGCTGTCCTAGTGAGATAGAACAGAGATTAGTGGATTTTTTTATAAAGGACTAGAGAGTAAAAACTTCAGGCTCTGAAGGCCACATAACTTCTCTCTGTTGCAGATTCTTCTGATATTTATTGTTCTTCATCCTTTTTTTTTCTTTGCAATCTTTTTAAAATGTGAAAACCATTCTTAGCTCTTTGGTGAATCTCACCCTTAGGCTGAGTTTATAGACTCCTGAGATAGAGTATACGGTAAAGTACTTATAATAATGCCTGACATACAGGGAGTACTCAATAAATGTCCATTCTCATTATTGCAATGTCACGCCTCTCATTTTCTTACTCTAGGACATGGAGGGACTTCACAGTGCCCAGCAGAACTCCCATTGGCATTTCGATTCTCTCCTGACAACGCACAGGGAGATAGCATTTTGTCTGTTCGGGCACGTCCTTCTGAGTAGAAAACCCGGTGTGGTGTATAAAGAGCTCCAAAGCAGC
This sequence comes from Orycteropus afer afer, assembly GCF_000298275.1. NCBI lineage: Eukaryota > Metazoa > Chordata > Mammalia > Tubulidentata > Orycteropodidae > Orycteropus > Orycteropus afer. The sequence continues at coordinate 728,373 of NW_006921661.1, read as the reverse complement.
ACAACAAATACAGTGCAACTGTGTCATCACCATGAAATGAAAACCATTGTTTAAGCCATTTGCTAAGCCACATCCCCATTTCAATTATTCTGTCTGAAACGTTACTGAACAATCACAGCTGGACGAAGAGTTGGAGGTCCTTTAAAATGTGATTATAGGTTCTCTGTTCTCACAGTTTTCCTCCTTTGTTTTGGTCTTTAATTCCTCTCCTTACTCCCTACACACCTTGTGCTGTATTATTTATTATTTAACTTGAATTCCAGGAGTGCAGCTTGCCATGAAAGGCACTTGACAAAATAAAATTGCATTGTATTGTATGGCTCTCATGCATGTGGCATGACATAATTAAAATAAAGGAGACATGATATTGTTTTCTCATAGAAAGAATGTGATGGATGCATCTAAAGAAATGTCAGTTATTTTCTGTGGTGTCCAAGGAACCCAAGGAGCACATGCATTTAAATAAGAGTCAAGGAACACTTCAAAAGTTGTCCCAAAGGTACATTTCCCCCCCTTATTGTTTCTATACCAAGGAATGCAATAAAATCATATATGGGGCATAAACCAAGTTCCTGGGATTATTTTGATCTACATTTCCTTGATCTGGGCCTTATATCTTGTTTGGGGTAACTTAGCACTCTTGCATTCATTTAGCAATCACCAACTATGATTGAATTCTGTGCTAAGTACTAGAAATCGAGGGATGAATAAACCAAGGGCCCCAATATCTAGGAATTTATGGTTTACTGAGGAAGATAGATATGTTCTATGTTATGTTGTTGTTGTTGTTATATGCCGTGGCGTCAGACCCGACTCATAGCGACCCCTCCTTGGGTTTCCCGAGGCGGTATCACTACAGAAGTAGATTGCCCCATCTTTCTTCCGAGGAGTGGCTGGTGGGTTTGAACCGCCAGCCTTCTGGTTAGCAGTCAAGTGCCTTAGCCACTATGCTACCAGAGCTCCCATTTATAGTATATGTTAAACACATAATCCCAACAGAAAGTATTAATTAGTGCTATTATAACATGAGCCAACTATTACTGAGTACTTACTACTTGCCAGACATGGTTTTAAGTGCTTTTTATTTGAATAATTCATTTAATCTGTCCAACAACTCTGAGGGCTATATACTATTATAAATTCCCATTTCACAGATAGGGAAACTGAGGCACAAAGGCTAATTTAGTCCATTAAGGCCAAATAGTTAGTAAATGAGTTTTGATTCAAATTCAAGGTATCTGACTTTAGAGACAGAGCCTTTGAGAGGCATTAAACACCCTCTCAGTAAAATGACTTGAACTATGTTCTGGGAACATAGTCCAGAAATGTCCCTAATCCTGTCTTGGGGGATCAAGGAAAGCATGAGGTAACATCATACTTGTCTCAAAGATTCCCTTCACAGGGAAGCTGGGCAGGACATTTTAGGCAGAGAAGGAACATATGCCTAGAGGATAATATTTGTAACAAGCAAAAAAAAAAATAAATAAATAAATAATAATAGTATTAACTTGACTGTTTATTTAACTTGACTGTTAAACCCACCTCCTTCTTTTTTTTTTTTTTTTTCCCTTCTCAGTAACCCAGCTTTACCAGTAGCTGCTCATTCAATATTGGCCTTCCCTGAAGATCTGGAAACTTCAAGAGGGCAGGTGCCTGTTTTTTTGACTACCATAGGCCCAATGCTCAGGACATGCTTGATAAATATATGTTGTGATGAATGAGTGAATCCTGTCAAAGTTGAATGGTAGGATGGGGATGAAGCTAATATTATCCACAGTGGGCAAGGTTAACGCTTAGCTTTATTTTATACCCATATTAGCATTTAAAAATTCTCATTTCGCACTGCACTTTTTCAGATATACACATGGTATACTTAAAAGGCTTTGAAAGCACAGTATTGTCAAAACTCCCATTATTATAGGTATCAGTAGCATTCTGTACATATATCTGAAGCAATTATGCTGTGCACAGGATTCTAAGCACAATGCTGTACTTTACCCGTGGTGGCTCTTAATTAGATGAAATGAAATGATGTTCCAGTTGCATGCCAAACATTTTTAAGTGAAAACCCACGTGTGGCAATAAATGAACTTTCTTTATCTCTTCTGTATAAGCAAACTATGCTGATGGCCAATGGAGAAGCTTTCCAAACAGTCAGGCTTTCTTAGGGAAGCTGGCAGGACCATCTAAAGAAAAGAAACATTTTGACCCTCTTAGATTAGCAAGGATGTTTAAGGCTGGGATAAGAGGGAAAAAATGGTATCTGTTTGCTTTGGGGTAGGGCTAGAAGAGGTTGGGTGGTTTGATGATTTCCTTGTAGGATGTCTTTGCAAGCATCAAGTTGAGAACAGCAGCTATCAGGCAGGCTACTACAACTCTTACAGATATTGAAAGTGCAGTGTTAAGGCACAGGGTTAGGAGTTGAAGGGAATATGTTTCCATCCATTATGTTTTTCTAAAGTTCTATGAATCTATGACTCTTTCTTGGTAATTTTTTCTACCAGTAAAATGGTTTGATCAGGAAATTATTGTGGAAGAATAATGAAGATATTTAAGATAGGATTCTTAGCTTTTCCCTGAAATAATTTCCCAAGATGGAGCCACAGAAAGCTTTTTGCCTACAAATCTAGTGTAAGCAGTTCTATTGTTGGCTGCTAATGAGCCACTCCTCACTCAATGGTGACCCCATGCACATCAGAAAAAATGCTGCCCTGGTCCTGCGCCAACACAATGACTGGTTACAGACTGACTGTTGTGACTCATGGAGTTTTCATAGCTTCATTTTCGGAAGTAGACTTCCAGACCTTTCTTCCTAGCCTGTCTTAGTCTGGCTGCTCCGTTGAAATCTGTTTAGCATTGTAGCAACACACAAGCCCCCACTGACAGAGGGGAAAGTAGGCTGTGGAGACCTGAAATCCAAAGGCAGGGTCCATTTCTGCCTCCAAAGGGTGCTACCCTCATAAATGAAGCAGGAGGTGCTGGAGCCAGCTCTGCAAGTAAGCTTCTTCTTAACGACAGCTGATCTTCATGCATAAAGAAAAAAGGAGAGCTTTGAGGTAACCTGATCTGGGTTCTACTTCCGGCTGGGCTCTACTTCTTAGTAGCTATGTGTCCCTGGACAAACTCTGAGCCTGGCAGGGAGGAGCATCCCCTTCCCTCTCTGATTACATTTCTAAATCTGGATATGGATCAGAAACTGCAGCAGCAGCTACATGTTTCTTTAGGGATAAAACAAGTTATAACTTGTCTAACCCTGGTATTGGAAAGACATTTGCAGTTGGAAACAACATGGTACCTACCCTGAGCTCTGAGAAAACATGAAACATGAGAATCATTCATTTTTCTCATTGCACAAATGTGTGTGTGTGTGTGGGTGTGTGTTCACAGTGCACCAGTCACTGTTCTAAGCACTGATGATACCATGGAGAGCAAATGCAAAATGAGCCTTTGGGGTGGTTTACAGTTTACCAGATTGTTCCATATGTATTACCTCAGTGATGTGAAATATAGGTAGTCCTTGATTTATAGTGTATTCAAGTTACAATGAACTGCACTTATGACCATCTGTGATTATTTTTTTAAAAAATCTTATTGTTAGTAATATGTGCAGTGTTGCAGTGCCTAATTTGCTGATGTTATCATTCTCATGCCAACCCCTAAAGACAAAGAAAGATTGGATTTATAAAGGTACTGATAATAAAAGGGAATAGTAATGAAAACAAAACAAAAAGAGAGGTATTTAACTTATGTTAGAACTGACTTTCAATGGAGTCATCAGAACAGAACTCTGTCATAAATTGAGGACTATTTGTGGGTGTTGTTAATGACCCATGCTAGAGATGAGCAAATTGAAGCCAAGAGCCAGAAAATCTCAGCTTGACTCAAGAAGGTAGAGTCACAATAAACCAGCTGTTGTGGAGTCATCTCTGAGACATGAAGACCTCCCCCCGCCCCCGCCCCAGTGTATCAGTAGAACTGTGCTCCCAGGATTTTCGATGACTGATTTTTCAGAAGTAAACCTTTCTTCCAGGGTGCCTCTAGGTGGACTCCAATGTGCAATATTTTTGTTAGCAGCTGAGCACCTTACATTTGCACCACTCAGGCACTCCCCAAGGTAGATAGTGTGCCCTAAAGCCAGTATCCTTTACACTGCACCTGGGGTCTCCCCATTTCTGTACGGACAAAAGCAAAACAGACATCTGTTTAGGGTTGGACAGTTGACCAGTATGATTGCTGACTCCATGTCATTTGTCCTATAACCATTCTGCAGTGTAGGTGTTTTTTATTATTATCTCCATTTTTTCACTGATGAAATTGAGACCCAGAAAGGTTGATTAGAGGGCCTATCCAAGAGCAAGCAGCTAGTTAGTGGCAGAGGTGAGACTAGATTCCAGGACTTCTCATGCCAAGCTCTGTCCACCATATGTCAACTCTCAGTTTAAATATTTCTAAAGTCAGAATCCCTAAACTATATTTTCACTGTCTTAGATTATTTCCATAACCTATGTAAAATATAATTAAATCCCTGCTAATAGGCCATTTTGTGGCAAAGTCTCAATAAGCAGCAAGCTGAGGCCTGCAGGGTTGGAAAGTTATTTATGGTTAACTCTGAGGGCCGCTATTACTCAATCTGTATGTGCTACCACAAAGTGTTTACTTGTATATGCAAGCTGGCTACTAGACTACATTTTTCTTTACTCGCTCTCAGCAAAAATGGAGAAATTGGCTTCTAGCATATGGAAGCATTTCTACACCACTGGATTATCTGATGCAGGTGGGTGGGATGGTAGAAGCATGATTGGTAAATATGCATCAGAAGAAATATATATTTCGGAGTGAGGCTGATTGAACCAGGTTCTATGTGCCAAAAGTTGTCTCCAGGAAAGAGTTTTTCCCTCTGCTTTATCTCTGCTTCACCATTTGTGAAAATAAGTGCTTTCTTAATCTGTTTAACACATGTGAGGACATAAAAATCCAGAAAACCCAGGCTTTTTTCCTATAATGCTGATTCTCTGTGGTGGGCTAAGGTTTCTGCTGGCTTCTCATCAACAGGCACAAACAAGTCATTGAGGGCTTCTTGCAAGTTCAGCTGCTCCATTTGTGACCACATTAAAAAAAAATTCAAGTAAGTTACTAGATGTGTAAGCACTGTCTTAAAAGATGATACCTTTAAACTTGCTGTGTCTGACATGATAATTTTGAGCAATCCTATATAAAATACATGATTCTATTCTCAAACTAACAAAAGGCTTCTAGAACTGCAAAGGATGTGACAAACAATATGACATATATTTTTAATTTTCTAAGAAAAACCCATTTTTCCCCCTTTCAAACAACACTTTCCCCCTAATTTGGATTCATTATTTTTATGACATTGGCCTACTGCACTGGTGAAGATCTCTCCAATGCACAGGTATTCCCTATATAATTGACTGGTTGGAAACTTATATAGATACGAAGAACCCAGAGGCATCAATCAGCATTGTTTGGAAAGACTCAAGGACAATTCTAAAGCAGAGAGTTTGAACCTAAGTTATACATATATGGTACTTTGATATAAGGAGCTCTGGTGGCCGGCAGTTCAAACCCACCAGCCGCTCCTTGGAAGGAAGGCTGGGCAATCTACTTCTGTAGAGATACTGTCACGGAAACACAACGAGGGGTTGCTATGAGTCAGAAATGACTTGATGGCAGTGAATTTGGTTTTGAGTTTGGTTTTTTGGAAGGACTCTATTCTTCCTGCTCTGTCATCTTAACAGTGCCTTAGCCAAACCAGTGGCCTTCAAGTTGATTCTGACTCCTAGCGACCTCCTGTGTGTCAGAGTAGAATTGTGTTTCACAGGGTTTACAATGGCTGGATTTTTGTAAGTAGATTGCCAGGACTTTCTTTATAGGAGCCTCTGTGTGGAGTCAAACCTCCAAACCTTCAGTTGGCAGCCAAGAACCTTAACTGTTTGCAAAACTAACCCCCACCCTCCACCCACCCAGGGTCTCCAAAAAATGCCTGAAGAGTAATAACTAAATTTGTGGCCCTCTCTTGGTTCTCCGAGGAACTTCCCAGACATACTTTCATTGGTTCCTCATAATATTTCTGTGGTAAAAGCCACTAAACCCAAAACTAAACCCACTGAGGGTTGTTATAATCCCTGTTTTTATAGACGAGAAAACTGAAGATTATAGAGGTCAGGTAATTTATCCTTTTAGGTTACACACAGTGAATGTGTTTTAGCATTCTTTCTGATGCAAAAACATGTGCAATTTCCATAAAAATACCCTTAAAAGCTGTATCTGCTGAATTGCAAATTTTCGTGGAATCTAGATTCTCTAGAGCCACTAAGGCTAGATGAACCCCTGAAACTGTTGCCATGAGATAATCTTTAAACCTTAAACCAAAAGTATTTCATGAAGTCTTTAAACCAAATGATGGGTTAGCTTAATTAGTAAAGCATGTCTGCCTTGAACATTGTGCTCTTTCAAATAACTACCTATGTGGGATCAAAAGGACAACAGCAACTCAAAATGTTAAATAAGAAGCTTAGGGGACAGTGAATTTATGTTAATAGAGGAGGGAAATTTCAGAAAAGGAGAGTGAGAATGGTTACACAACTTGAAGAATGTAACCAAAATCACTGAACTGTACCTGTAAAAATTGTTGAATTGGTGTATGCTCTGTGTATATTTTCAATGATAACAATAAAAATACATTGTTGAAGAAATGAAAAGTGTGTCTGCTAAATAAGAGGAGGAGAGACAAGAGAAGAGTAGGTGCATGGCTTGGATCACAGTGCAGCCATTCCTAAGACGACTAAGATGCAAGAGAGACCAGACTTTTCACTGGCTAGCTGGAGGCATGTTTGTGTCTGGTGACGTTCTTCCCAGGGTTTGGAGGGAAGAGTGCTGAACTGGAAGTCAAGGGCCCTGCCTCTACTCTGAAATGACTGTGGGGCCTGAGGAAGTCCTGGGAACTTCAGATTGCACGTTTACAGAGCAAGGCAGCTGACCTGGGCATGTTCTCTAAGATTTCCTCCCCTGGCCTTCTGTAAGCCTTGTACTTGTATGGCTCTGTGCATCTGGGCAGTGACTCAAAAGGTCTTTATTCTGTTTTTAAATTTTTATTTATTGCCTTTGAAGGACATTAAATAAAACAGAATAAAAAATGTTTAAGGATACTAACACTATTTTTCAAATCACTGAGAAGTAGGCAGAGGGAAATTAATTTTTACTTAAATCTGACACCATTAAAATTCTCACATTTGTATCTTATTCCCCAATATAACTTAAACTTTTTTTTTTTTTTTTTTGCAGGAGCGGTCACCATGAATATTTGCCCTGCTCCCTTCTTCCCAGTTCCCAAAACTATGTCCCTTGCTGTTCAATTAGAGGGCCATTTGGAATTATCAAGATTTTTCTTTTTTTCCTTTTCCTTCAGGAAGGGTAAACCAATTGTATTATAAATATGTATTACTCTCAATTATTTAAATTAGGTTTCATGCACTTTGATAATCCAAAAGCAAAGGAGATTTAGATTTGAACCAAAGTCTTTTGATCTTTTCGCTGGCTTGAGCTGGCTGGCATGATGACATGAAGGGCCATGAAGGGCGTTTAAACTTCTTAATGGCAAAATGGGTGGATTCAGCCCAACCGTTCTCCTGCCCCACTAACATCCCCACGGCTCTCTTCCTGCACGTAGAGGACTGGCACAGTGCCTGGTGCTCAGCAGTGCTGAGTGAAGTACTGCAGTTTTGCTTTTGCTATTACAATGAAACCTGTGAGAGCCAGATCTCCATAGGACTGCCTTGTATTGCCAGTTCTCCACTTTTGACAGACTGCAGTCTTACCACTTTTCTATCACTCTCTGATAAACCAAAAAACCAAACTCACTGCCGTCTAGTCAGATCCGATTCATAGCGACCCCTCCTTGGGTTTCCGAGGCAGTATCACTACAGGAGTAGGTTGTCCAACTTTCCTTCTGAGGAGTGGCTGGTGGGTTTGAATTGCCAGCCTTCTGGTTAACAGTCAAAT
>NW_006921661.1:690206-719696 GCF_000298275.1 Orycteropus afer afer | reverse complement strand
AAGGATATATGAAGATGGAGGCAGAGATTGGAGTTATGTTGCCACGAGCCAAGGAATGACAAGGACTGCTCCTGACACCAGCAACTGTCAGAGCAACGTGGAAGAGAATCTTCCTCAGAAGCCATAGAAGGATTCAACATGACTGATATCTTGATTTCAGATTCCTAGAGGGAGCTCTGGTAGCATAGTGCCTAAAGCACTTGACTGCTAACCAGAAAGCTGGCGGTTCAAACCCACCAGCCACTTCTTGGAGGGAAGGTTGGGCAATCTACGTCTGTAGTGATACTGCCTTGGCTACCCAAGGAGGGGTCACTATGAGTCGGGTCCGACTTGACGGCACATAACAACAACAACAACAACAACGACAGTCTCTAGAACTGTGAGAAAAAATAATTTCTGTTTTTATACCTAAAAAACCAAACACACTACTATCGAGTCAATTCCAACTCATAGTGACCCCTTTTGGGTTTCCAAGGAAGTAGATTACCCATTCTTATTTCCATGGAGTGACTGTGGGGTTTGAACCTCCAGCCTTCTGGTTAACAGTCAAATGCCTTAGGCACTACAGCACTGGGAGCTCCTTTCTAAGCCACTCAATTTGTGATACTTTATTATAGCAGCCGGAGGAGACTAATGTTGTTAGTTGCCGTTCTGACTCACCCTAACCCCATATGTGCAGAGTACAACTATTTCATAGGATTTTCAAGGCTGTGACCTTTGGGAAGCAGATTGCCAGGCCTATTTTCCAAGGTGCCTCTGGATTCAAACTGCCAACCTTCCAGGTAGTCACTGAATGCTTAACTGTTTGTGCCACTCAGGGATCCCACCATACCCGTAATAGGTGAAGTAACTCTTTATGTTGTTGTTGTTGTTATGTGCTGTCGAGTCGGCCCTGACTCATAGCGACCCCTCCTTGGGTTTCCGAGGCAGTATCACTATGGAAATAGGATTGCCCAACCTTCCTTCCGAGGAGTGGCTGGTGGGTAGTAACATATTAAATCAGTAATTTCATATTGGGCAAGCTATACTCAGATAACATGCACATCAATGAAAACCAGGACTACCATCTAGGAAGCTATGAAGAATTGCCACTGTGTCAAGAACTGAATACTATGTGTGAAGACATCCTGGTTTCTCAGGACCCTTCTGATTTCCTTTAATTTCACTTTACTCCATAAAGGCAAGCCACTGAAGATACATCAGTATGTGATTTTAGATTTACTACCTTTATTAGAATTTCTATGTCATTAACTGGAAAAAAATCCATTCAGGCCACATCTCCTGATTTTAGTTTGAAACAAATTAAATCCCTGTGGCAGCTCAGTGGCACCTGTTGGGTGGACTAGCACACACACATGCACAATGATGTGTTTTTATAAATTGGCATCAAAAGATGATACCACAAATCAATTTGTTTTCAAAGCTCTTTGCACTGAGTGTCTGCTATGTGTGAAGCACAGTACAATTCACGATAACCATGCAAGGTGACTCTTATTATCCCCATTTTATAGGCGAGGAAACTAACGCTGAAAGTCACACCACTAGGAACTGCTAGAGCAAAGATTCAGACTCTGGCCTGTTGAGCTGTAAAGCGTGTGTGCTTCCCGGCACTGCCACGCTGCCGCTCTAGTGACTCTGCTCTCTTTCTCTATGCAGAATTCACTGGTGAACTGTGCTCCAAGCTAAAAAACATTGCCTCAAAATGACAGAAGAAAATCGAATTGGTCAGATGTGACCCAAAGCAAAGATCTAATTCAGAATCATTTAGTTTCATATCTGCCACCTGAGACCACAGTCATATTCCTCCAGTGGCCGGGATATGATGGAGGAGGCTACATTTCTTCAAATGCAAACACTGTTGCAGACTTACTTTTTAGGACCAGCATGTATGGAGGCCTGGCTGCTAAAGATTTTCCACTTACTCACACTTAAAATCACACTTGGTACATGAGAGTAGAAACACTAATGCCTACTTACTCAAAATTCCTGTTCCCAGATTTTTGCAGATCCCAGCTTTGGATTTTTAGCAGATCCTGGCTTGTTATTCTGCCCTATGCTTATATCTGCAGACTGGACACGTCTCAAAAGCAATTTATTCTAATGATGCAAGAGGTAGAAAGAACGTCTGGAAGCCAGAGATACCTGATAGAATTCACGGGACTCATCCTTTGCCATTGCTCACACTGTATTTTTATATTAAATACAAACAATCTCAAAAAGGCTAAAAGTGAGTATGTGATCTCTGAATAAGGAACTATTCCTAAGGACTTAATGAAGGCAAGGAATCACAATGGTAGGTATCAATGGATTGACTACATAAGACTTAAATTTCTGTATGTGAAAAATTTATTAAAAAATAAAAGCGAAATAACACTAAAGAAATATTTTTAATAGATGTGACAAAGGCTTAAATATCTTCAATCGAGATGGCTCTCTATGAATTGATGAGAAAAAAAATCAGTAGGAAAATGGTCAAAGGGCATAAGCAGATAATTCACAAAAGAACAATGACAAAAGGCAAATAAACATGAAAAAGAGATTCATCTTTTAATAAGCAAAGAAATGTAAATTAAGACAATATTAAAGGACTAGTTTTTGTATATCACTATGTCAAAGGTGAAAACAAAGAATAATCCCTGATGTTACGAAGTGTGTAGAAAATATCTTTACTTTTAAAAAATTTGATATGTGTCATCTTGCTTCTTGAATTTTGCAATTCTTTGAATACAAAAAGTTTTTAAATTGTCAATGTCTTTGGACCCAGTAATTCCAACTCTATATGCTAAGGAAATAGTCCAAGATGTGGATGTGAATTATGTATAACATAGTATTATTAACATTAATGAAAGTTGGAGAAAAATACTCTAAACCCCCAGGTTTGGAGGATTGGTGCATATATTACTATGCAGGCACAAAAAAGGTATAAACAAACAGTTGGAATGATATTAGACCAAAGGCTGGCAGTTCAAACCCACCAGATACTCTGTAGGAGAAAGATGTGGCAGTCTGCTTCCGTAGACTATAGCCTTGGAAATTCTATGTGGTAGTTCTACTGAATCCTATAGGGTCACCATGAGTTGGTGTTGATTGGACAGCAAGAGGTTTTATTTAAAATGTATCCTATACACAAACACATGCACAAAGAGGAAAGATATTCACAAGTGTTTTACAGTAACTCATGCTAGGTGGAGGAAATATGGTATTTAGGGTGATTTTTATTTTCTTCTTTACATTTAAATGTAACTTTTTCTATAATAAGGATGGATTGCCTTTATAATTAGAAATAAACTCCAATAAATGTCATTAACAAAAAAGAAAAGAACATTTTTCGGCAGTGTATGTTGGAGTCCCAACAAAGTTTAAATATAGATTCCAGCTCCATCCTATACGTGCTGACTCAGACCTAAGAAGCCAAGAGACTCCAGAGATGCCAGAAGGAGGTGGATAAACTTCCCAGATTTAAGCCTTAACCCAGAGCTGAAGTTAAGACAAACCATCAGAGCATGTCTGCTTATTGTCAACACACCATGAAAGTAGCAAAGTGCAAAATGCATTTTAATAACTTGCTTAAAGGTAGGATATGATGCAAGTGAGACAGTTGCTACCACAAAGGTGAAATACTGTTAATTACTATTTGACTCAGGGAGTAGAAATATGCTGTTCTGAAAAACTGCCATTACTTAATATAATAATAATTTAAAAAAATATTATAGGGAGTGACTGCTTATGGTTATGAAGTTTTCTTTTGGGGTAATAAAAATGTTTTGGGACTTAATATAATATAGATGGTGATTGCACAACATTGTGAATGTACTAAATGCCACTGAATTATAAAGCTTAAAGTAGTTAATTTTATGTTAAGTGAATTTCACCTCAATAAAAAATACTATTTTGTCTTTTTTAAAAAAATTGTCCACTACCCATCTGATAGTTTGTTATACTGTGGTATCTTGTCTATTGCTGATACTGGATCTATACTACTGGGGTTTCAAATACCAGCAGTGTCTTGCATGATTGACAGGTTTCAATGGCGTCTTTAAACTAAGATAGACTAGGAAGGCAATCTGGAAATCTACTTCCAAAATATAGCCATTGAAAACCTTATGCCTCACAACAGAACACTGTCTGATACAGTGCTGGAAGATGAGGCCTCTAAGTTGGACGGCACTCAAAATACAAAGTGATCACAACAACAGACTCAAGCATACCAATGGTCACAAAGGTGGCACAGGGCTGGACAATGGGCCCTTAGTTGTCTCTGGGGCCGTCATGAGTTGGAGCCAATGCAATGCCAACTAACAACAAAAACAGCCGTAAAATACTGTAGGTTTTCACTTAAAAATGCATGCTATGGAAAATTTAGAAAATACCATGTAAAGATAATCACAGTTCATACTGGTTGTATTTCTTTCCTTAATGTTGTATTTTTAATTTAAAAAAAATATTTTAAATTTTTATTAATTTGCTTTGATTCTCCCTCCCTGCCCCATAATTGAGATTATAGTATTATTGTTTCCTAAAGAAATAAGTTAACCCTTATTTTTTGTTTGCACTAGAGGAAAGAGCAACACAATTTAAGGAAATTTATTCACCCCGTGTGTGTGTGTGTGTGTGCGTGTGTGTGTGTATGAGAGAGAGAGAGAGAGAGAGAGACAGGGAGGGAGGGAGAAGGAGAGAGAGTTTTCTTTCAGTGAAGGATGCTGTGTCTATACTTGTGATGAAAGAAGAGACCTATAACAGAGACTCACAGAGAAACCCACAGGACAAAATTGTCAGGCAAATATTATTGTAAGCAAATGTGAAAATATGCAGTAGAGGTATTTTCATTCCCTACCTTTGGTCAGTATATTTTAAAACACATTGGAACTTTTACAAGGAGCTCTGGTGGTATAGGGACAGAGGCATTTGACTGCTAAGGAGAGGGTTGGTGGTTTAAATCCATCAGCTACTCAGCAAAAGGAAGATGGGGGCAATCTACCTCTTTAAAGATTTGCCACCTCAGAAACCCAATGGGGGTCGCTATGAGGTAGAATCGACTTGATGTCAGTGAGTTTGGTTGTTTGGCTTATTGAGAAACTGAGGCTTAATGCATACATTCATGAACTAATATCCTTATGTCCTGAAATGAGGTAGGGAATCCAACTAATAATGTGTGGATCTGAAGGCATTCTATTGTGTTAATTTCTACAGCAATGAAAATGAGAAAGAGGCCAATCATAGCATGCATTTCTAAGGGATTTGTAGTTCTCCTTCAGACCATCAAATACTCTATAGCACTTCCCTGGGACTATAATTACCATGGGTCAAAATTATAGCCATTGGGATCATGTCAACCAAAGATGTTTCACCCCTAAATTTCACTGCTCTCTGGTAAAGAGATTCTGGTGATGAAATAAGCACTTGGGAGTGGTATTTGCAACACAGTTTAAAGCTTGTAGATATTTTTATTATATTAGTAAAATCTTGATAACATTTTCAATTATTTCCACCTCAATTTAGAAAACACTGAGTGAGTGTTTTGGACCCAAAGAAGCTTTCTGGTGGTGAAAGTAAGGCCCACATATCAGGGAAATTACAACAAACACAGATTTTGGTTTTGTTTTTCCCTTTTTCTTTCTTTCTTTCTTTCTTTTTTTTAAATTCTGGATCTTGAATAATAAATGCTAATTGGGCAATCTACTTCCATAGTGATACTGCCTCGGCAACCCAAGGAGGAGTCGCTATGAGTTGGGTCCAACTCGACGGCACATAACAACGTAATAACAGCTACCTTTATCAAAGAACCCTGTTGGAACAGTGGTGAATCTCTAAGCTGCTGAGAGGTTGGAGCTTTAAACCCACCAGCCACTCCACGGGAGAAAGTTATGGTCCTTGGCTGCTGTAAACATTACAGCCTTGGAAACCCTAGGGGACAGTTCTACTTTTAAAAGGCCTCTGTGAGTCAGAAGTGACTTGACAGCAACAGGTGCCATTTATCAAGTGCCTCAAGCCCTGTGTGAAAACTCGTTTGTAATATGTAACTCTCCACAGCCCTCAGTTGTTATGCCCATTTCACAGAAGATGCAACTGAGGCATAGTAGAAAAGACAGAATTAAGAATTAAATCCAGTATTTTTTGCAGTTGATATTTTTAAACGCAATCATTTCCTTCACTTGTACCTATCATGGAGTTGTAAAAGGTTCATTTTGGTTTTTGATAATAATTAGTTAAAATTTATTATTTAATTTTTAAAAATTATTCCCATAACTATGTTGAACAACAGGACACTTTAAAATGTGTTTTTGTCTTCCTCTCCTTTTGTAATGACAACAGCTACCATTTATTTGCTATGGCATGCACTGTGCTCAATGTCTGGCATGAATTATAACTTCACTGAATTCTCACCATAACTCTAGTGAGGTGGGGGAGGGCTCTAGTCTTCAAATTAGGAAAATAAGGTAAAAGAAGCTTAAGGGACCTTCCTGAGACACACAGCTAGTAAGTGACATTATCAAGATTTATATATCCATTAGTCTGTTGTTGTTATGTGCCATCGAGTCGGCTATGACTCATAGTGACCCCCTCCTTGGGTTGCCGAGGCAGTATCACTACGGAAGTAGATTGCCCAACCTTTCTTTTGAGGAGTGGCTGGTGGGTTTGAACCGCCTTCTGGTTAGCAGTCAAGTGCCTTAGGCACTATGCTACCAGATCTCCTATCGATTAGTCTAGGCCCCATCTTTGTCCACTGTGCTATCACGTCTACTACTCAATAAGCCATCCTCATCAAGAAATCACAGAATTTTAGAGTAGGAAGACATCTTAAGACTTTCCTTAGCACAACATTTACAGACAAAGGGACAGAAAGTGCAGACGGGTTAGAACTTGCCAGGGGTCACATAGCAGAGGAGTGTCAGAGCAGACGTCTTATATTTGATTATATTACCATGTGGTAAGGACTTAGAGTTAAAAGTAGGAATGCTATTGGTAGCTTCTTGCCTATCAAAATTATTTAAGAGTTCTAATTCACCACCTTCTTTCATGTCAAAGACCCTCAGTAATATTGCAATGACAAGTATTTTGCAAAGAGGCAGATGTCCTGATTGTCCTTATGCTTCCTCTCTGGCCCTAAGATCTAAGACAAATAGCTGGCCCAGAGATGGACAGACTCACCTAAGTCACTTTGGAGCTCTAAGCACCAGGCACTCCACTTCTGTTGATGGTGGGCCACTCTTGAACCATCCAGACAAAGGAAGAGTTCCCATTCTTTCCCACATTGTGGACAATCCTTCCCTGCAAATGTGTTCACAATCTGCCAATTCTCCCAGAGGTGACCCCCTCTGTGATGGGGACTCAGTCCTCAGAATCTCTAGGTTGTAGCATAAAAAAAGGAAAACTAGACCTTAGAGTGCTCTATCTAGTGTAGCCCTGAGTGCTCAACCACATTTGGAACTTTGCATGGCCTGCATCACTTCATGCCCACGCGGGCATGTCCCCACATGAAGAAGTGCAGCAATAAATGGCAGCTTGACCTTTCTGCTCAGCCTCCTTCACTATGCTTAGGGACGTCTCTGTCTCCCTTAGAATTTGCTAGAATTGTCTGGAGAATAGTCCTTGACTCAAATAACTGAAAAATATACTTAACACTGCATTGATTTTCCATATAATTTTATAAGCACAAACATTCTCCTTCATTTCCTGACAAACAACTATATTCCCCAAAGTGTCCAATAAAAATCAGTAATTTGCACATCACTCTCTTCGTCAGTGCCTGTTATTTGAAGTTAGTCACCAAGGCCAAGGGCTTTCTCCTGACGCCTCCACACTCCGGCACCCCGCTGCCCGAACAAACCACAAAGTTGAGGCAGATGGGGGAAAAATAGCTATGTAGACTTGTCTCTGTGTTCAATGTCCTTTGTGAAAAAAATACATATTCTCAAGCAATCCATCATGAAAAAGGAAACCAGGGGTGGGAATGAAATGTGCTGCACTAAACAGGGTGCTACCTCCTTCACTCTGAGATGCTGTGGACTGCACAGATGCCTCCCCACCCCAGCTGTGAGCCAGGGTAAATTTTCCAGGTGCAGGTGCATGGCTGAGATGATTAATTCAATAACTGACAAGTGTCTGGGGCCAAACGGCCACCCTGACCTCCAGTGGCATGTATTACCCTACAGTTGCATCATAAGACGAGCAATGACAAGAGTGAAAATTGAGAGTGGGAAGTCATTATTCCCAGGAATCTTTAGGTTGCACCCCATCATCCCATCACCAGAGACACACTGCTTCTCTTTATGTGGCTTTCCTAACTTTCAGGACAGTCTTTCCTCCTAACCAACCTCTCCTCTCTTTGAAACAGAGACCCAGGCTGAATCTGACAGCAAAAAAAGAGGAAGGTGTTAATTCTCACCCAGAAGTCTTGTCTCCTCGGAGTCCTTTAGAAGAGCAATCCTCAGGAGATGGGGTACTGAGGGTTGCCAGGGGGACCAGAAATACTGGTTTGATACAATCCCGAGCAAATCAGCTCCCAGGGCCAAGAGCTGAGAAGGTGTCAGTCACCCCAAACCGCTGTGGCTCAGATTCTAAAGAGGGGAAAAAAAAGAAGCAAAGAAAAGCTTCACTCAGCTATGGACTGGCGGAGGAGTTAGGACACTGGAATCTTCGGCAAAAAATGCTACAGCTGTTTAAACCTGAACAGGGACAGGACCTCCTGGCTGTTTATGTCAGGAAGTGCGTGTTCTAGCTCAGTGTTTAGATTTTTTCCCTCCTCCCTCTTTCCTGAGCCCTGGCACTAGGGAGTGTGGAATGGCTCAACCTGTTGTAATCAAACATGTGGGTTGCTGTTTGTTGCAAAGATATTGCAGCAGCCTCTTCATTAGAGGAGGCTGCTCTTGAATGCTGAGAATTAACTTCCTTCATCTATGGTTGCCGGCTCATGCTCTGCTCTGGGTGTGGAATAGGAGGTGAGACAAAGGAAACTGTGGGCAGAAGGGGAGTGGCTGTGCTGGGGGCTCCTGACTACCACCTTAGGGTCTGGTTTTCAGAAAATGTGGCAGGTATTACAGGGAACTCTCAGCAACTGTGCTCTCTATCCACAGTTGAGTCATAATCCTTAATCCCAACCCTAGACCTTTAGCCTCAGTTTGAATGCTGTCTTCTGGAATGTCATTGTCCCTTTGCATCTTTTGCTTTCTGATCAAGGGGCACAGTTTTGGGAAAAGGGAAGGCAATCTTGGGAAAATAGGCAAAGCATTCATTTACTCATTGGCTGGCTCATTCATTCACTTGTTTATTCATTCCTGCATACACGCATTAATAAAGTAATTAATGTATCCATTCATTCAGTCTTCCTTGCATTAATTCATCTATGGATTTATTTATGCATGCACTAATATTTTCATCTGTTTATTCATTTAGAAGAAGAGCTCTGGTAGCGTAGTGCCTACAGCATTTGACTGCTAACCAGACTAGTTCTTTTCAAGGATCCTATGAAGAAGCAATGTTCACACCCATTTTATAGATAGGGAATTTAGAGAAGTGAAGTGGACAAGACAGAATTGGAACTCAGAGCTATTGGATTTAAAAGACCACATAATTCTCCCTCTGTTTTGTCCTCTGTTTTCCCATGTTGTGCTCTGAAAAGAATGCCCTAGTAGTGTAATTTTGGTTCTACCAGCTACTAGGGAGCTCTGGTAGCGTAGTGCCTAGAGCACTTGACTGCTAACCAGAAGGCTGGAGGTTCAAACCCACCAGCCACTCCTCAGAAAGAAGGTTGGGTGATCTACTTCCACAATGATACCTCCTCAGAAACCCAAGGAGGGGTCACTATGAATTGGATACAGCTCTATGCCAGTGGGTTTGCTTTGTTTTTTAATTCATTTATATAACAGTTTATTGGCATATTTATTCATTCATCTATAAATCCACTCATACAATTCTAAACCAAAACCAAACTCAGTGCTGTTGAGTGAACTCTGACTCATATCGACCCCTCCTTGGGTTTCCAAGGTGGTATCGCTACAGAAGGAGGTTGCCCAGTCACATGTGATAAATGTGCTTCCATTCTTTTTGCACACGTGCAGTAATCATTTTTGTACATGCATTTTTTCCTAAATCCATCTACCCATTCATTAATTCAATCGTTTCCAAATTCGTTTACTCATAGATACATTGACTGTTATATATCTGTTAATTTATATGTTCATTATTTATGTAATCCTTCATTTAACTCTTTATCCATTCAACACACATCCTAACTGTCTACTTATGTGCTTAGCACTGTGGGGGATATTTAATAAATAAATAAGAAAGAAAAGAAAGAATTGAACACCCTTCCTGGCCTTAAAAATTTCCAGTCCTAGTTGAGGACAGAAGATATGGCCGCAAGGAACCATAACAGAAAGTAGAAAGTAATACATACCTTAGAAGAGGGTCAGAAGAGTTACTTTGGGAATGGCCAGAAGAGAGATTACATCTTTTGGGGAGACCTAGAGGGCACAAGAGCGGAGCTGACATGGCCTTGAATCCACTTAGTATAACTTGGCACTAGTTAATTAGACTCTCTGGATCTGAGTTTCCTTATTAGTAAAGTAGGGAGGAATGGTAGTGCAAATGGTTAATGCACTCAGCTGCTAACCCAAAGGCTGTGGTTTGAAAGAGTCCTGGACATCTACTTCCAAAAGATAGTGTGTGGGGCATAGTTCTTGTCTGGCATATGTTAGAATTAACTCATGGCAACTGGTTAACAGCTAACTCACAGGGTGGTTGGGAAGACTTTGTTGCCGTCAGTCAATTCTGACTGTCCCAATTATGACAACTCAATGTGTGCAGAGAACTGCTCCATATAATATGTTCATAGGTGTGGCCTTTCAGAAGCAGATTGCCAGGCCTGTCTTCTGAGCCACCTCTGGGCGGGTTTGAGCTGTTTCAGTCAGTGTCCAGTTAGTTGCACCACCTGAGATTCTTTACAGTTGGGAAGGCTAAAGGAGGTAATCACTGTCAAATGCCTCACAGATGAAAAAAATACTCTTTCTGTATATGTGCATTTTCTTCCTCTTTTCCTCTCTAAATTTCTTTTCCAAACTCTTGTCAGCAAGTTTACCTGTCACTTCTGTAAGGCAGGAGGGAAGAGAAAATGGGAGAAGCAGAACAGCATTATGAAGTTGGTCTGTGGAACTCAGAGAACTAGAAGTTAATATCTAAGAGGTTTCTAGACCTTCCCAAGGGCCTAAGGAAGGCTGAGTGAAACTGTCAAATATTCTTTCAAATGTAAAACCTGCCAAGTAAATTGGCCAAAGGAATCTATTAATGTAGGATTGCATAAACTCTCTTCATTGGATGAAAGAGGATGAAGGATTTCATTATGAACAGGGCAACATCCAGGCCTGGTGCCAGCCTGAGGCTGACTAGGTGGGGTGGTATATATAATTCAATAGGTCTGTGTTTGAAGGGGGCATAGTGCCTAATGCATTTGACTGCTAACCAGGAAGCTGGTGGTTCACACCCACCAGCCACTCCTCAGAAGGAAGGTTGAGCAATCTACTTCTGTACTGATACCACCTCAGAAATCCAAGGAGGGGTCACTATAAGTCAGATCCAACTTGATGGCAGTGAGTTTGGTTTGGTTTGAGTGGTGCAGTGAAAAAGCACTTCATTGCTATGAGTCAAAATCAGCCCATTTCTTGAGCACCCTACTCTATTGTCTAGACCTTGTGTAGATACTGCATTATCTCACTTGCTTTTTGCAATGGGCTCATGATCCGAGTATTACGAATGACGAAATTAAGTGCTTCAGCAGTTTGCCCAATATCCCACAGTTAATAAGTTGTAGAAGCAGAAATTTAAATGCAGGTCTATCTGATTCCAAAACCTCTGCTTTTGTCCACCATAACATGCTCTCTCACAAAAGTTTTCCACCCTCTGCAGACATCTTTTTAAGACCTGTCAGATTTGGACATGAACAATCATTGTCAGAAGGTTTCTTACTATCTTTTTTAATTGAAACCTGAAATATGAAAAGAAGTAGGTCAAGCCTCTGAAGGAACAAATAAGAATTTTTATTTTATAGTCATATATACACATGTGTACAGTATAGATTGTTTTGTTAGTTCAAAATATTTTTAGTAATGGGGACATCAAAATATAACACCAAACAGAGATGACTTCATGGTTTCCCACTATCCTCCACAGTAGGGGCCCCAGGTCTGTGGCAGTCTTGGCAGGACTGGATTTGTAGCCTGGGCTTACCAGGAAGAATTAAGAAAGTGGCAGGTTCAGGGCTGCTATTTCAGATATGTGACCACAGGTATGGTAGGGGCACAGAACAGTAAGACCCTTGGGTCAGAATCTAAGGAGAGTCAGGGAAGGTTTGTGATGGCCAGGGTGGCAGTAGGAAGCACTTGGGGTGGGGGAGGAGGTTAGGAACAATGGTTATTGACCAACAACTAGAGAAACACTTCAGTACTTTAATAAGAATAACCATTCTGGTGCATAACCCTGAATTAATGCTGAGCAAGTGTTGGCATAAATGAGAAGAAAGGGCCTTAATTTGGGAGTATATGCACATACATGTATAGGTGTATCTGTAGGCATATGTTTGTACACGTTTGTGTGGGCTGCTTATGTATCCTTATAAATAAAACAAAACACAAAGGGGCACAGTTACAGAGGTTTTCTAGACATAGGCAAAGAAATTGCAGGATTGGTTTACTTGGTTCAAAAACCATAGTCTTGGGGGACAGTTTAGTTAACTGGTACAACACGGTTCATAAAGATAATATTCTATATCCTAGTGTGGTGAGGGGAGCTCTGGTAGCGTAGTGCCTAAGGCACTGGACTGCTAACCAGAAGGCTGGTGGTTCAAACCCATCAGGCACTCCTCAGAAGGAAGATGGGGCAATGCAATTCCGTAGTGATACTGCCTCAGAAACCCAAGGAGGGGTTGCTATGAGTCAGGTTTGACTCGACGGCACATAACAACAACAACAACAGTTTGGTGAGTAGCATCTGGGGTCTTAAAAACTTGTGAGTGGCATCAAATATGAAACTCATATGGAGCAAAAGAGAATGAAGGAAATTAAAGGCTCAAAGAAGAAAGTAATCCATAGGACTAAAATAGCCCACATGAACCACAGCATCTTCTAAACAGACTAGAAGAACTGGTGATGAAGATTTAGATGATGGTGCATGGGTACCACTCCCTACTATTCTGACCAGGGACACAATAGAAGGTCTCAGGCAGAATGGGAGAGAAATGTAGAACAAAATTCAAAGTCCTAAAGAAGGCCAACCCTACAGGACCAATAGAGACAAGAGGAACCCCTGAGACTATCACCCTAAGATAACCTTTAATGCTGGAACTGAAGCTATTTCTGAAGCTATATTCAGCCAAGTAATATATTGGCTTGTAAAATAAACACTATCACCTGTGAGTAATATACTCCCTTAAGCAATCAACTATATGAGACCAAATGGTCAATATTTATCCCAAATTAAAGAGTCTGAGAGTGGGCTTCCAGCACTTGACTCAGCTGGCTTGTCCTACATTGATAGCCATATTGATATACCCACCTGCAAGATCATTCAGCATTCAGTCTCCTCTTCTTAAGTATTGGCATACACCTGAGGAGTTCCTCCACTGAATAAGATGGAGATGAAAATAAAGACAATAAAGTGATTGGTAGGAGATGAGTCCATGCGGGGAGCAGACAATGTGAAAAGAAAAACTTTCTGGAAAACTATACTCATCAGAGGGTTGGAAGATAAAGTTGAAGAAATATCCCAGAAAGAATAGATGGAAACAACAACAAAGAAATGAAAACTATGAGAGAAAAGACAAGTAAACCAGAAGACAGGCTTAGTACAGCCAATATGTAAATAATAGGAATTACAGAAAGAGTGAACACATAAAATAAATAAAGAAATCAACAATGAACTAATTCAAGAAATAGAGCTAAAGGACACCAATTTCAAGACTGTAGGGACTACAAGTGCTTACAACAATGGATGAAAACATTCCCAAGACACATCACTGTGAAACCTCACACTATGGACAAAGAGAATATCTTAAAAAGTTTCCAGAGAGGAATGAAATGCAGACAAAAGGTCAGAAATTGCAGTCAAAAAGACTGCTCAATGGTAACACTGGAAATGGAAAGTAGAAGACAGCAGAGTAATGCTTTCAAAACTCTGAAGGAATTATTTCCAACTCAGAATTTTATGTGTGAGGGTAAATTAATGACATTTTTTGATATGTAAGCTCTCCAAAAAAAAAAAAAAAAAAAGTCTTTCTTATACCTTGTCTTAGAAAGTTACTGAAGGAAGACTTTCCTCAAAACGAGAAAGTAAAACAAGAAAAGGAACAGATGTGAAAGCAGAAAAGGGGATCCAATACAGGAGAGAGTTGAAAGGTGATGCCTGCAACCAGGTATAGGGGGTTACAGTCTAAGCTGCAGACAGTCAGAAAGTCACAGGAGAGAAATTGACCTCTGCTCTCAGCCCCACTGGCCCAGGGGATAAGAAGCCTCCTCTCCACCAATGAGTGCAGAGGTAGATTTGCTGTAAGAGATCCAGGTAACTATGTTCCAGAGTGAGACTGCCACTCATATGGCTCAGCCTCCTTAAGTCCTGCAGCCTTCTCTTTACTGATCTCCCTTGGTCTCCTTTCCATCATTTCCTGATGACCCATTCCCACACGTTTGACTGGGACCCTGACTCTTTGACATCCTGCCCAGCTGTTGCCAATCTTTTCCTCAGGGAGAGGCTAGGGGCTTCTAGCCATGCATGAGTGGCTCACTGGGGATTGTGATGATGTTCCTCAGGGCTGAGTTTCCATAGGCTCATTCTCCTTCTTGTCAGGGAAAAAATCATCTATCTGATATTCTGAGGTTGCTCCTCTTTGGCCATTGTACACAGGACTGAACACCCTCCATTCCTCAGGGTTACTCTCTGTATAAGGATCTTACCTCAATCTCTGTTCTGTATTATCTGGGCTTCTTCCTTCACTTGAATTACCCAGGGTACCCATGGGATGTTTTATGCCAAAGTTTCCCAGAACAGAACATCATTGCCTTTAAGTATTGCTATTCTCTTTCTGCTAGATCAGAAACCAGAAACCAAAACCTAAAGATGATCCTAAATGGGGAAATTAGAGATTCAATTCACTGTTGCATGGTCATACCTTCCTTTTGCCCTCCTCCAAAAAAGCATATTTGACCATGAGAGAGTAAGATGACATTTGTTAATAGGAATAACTTTGAATGTGCAAATGACTTATATATACTTCCGGAGCTCTGGTGGCGTAGTGCTTAAGGCAAGCACTGCTAGCCAGAAGGTTGATGGTTCAAACCCACCAGCCACTCCTCAGAAGAAAGGTAGGGAAATCTACTTCCATAGTGATACTGCCCTGGAAACCCAAGGAGGGGTTGCTATGAGTCGGAGATGACTCAATGGCACATAACAACAACACAACATATATACTTCACTATCAATCACAACATACAATGTAAATAATGGAAAAATCACTGGTTTATAGGAAAACCCACACCAATTCTCCCCTATTTCATGGTGTTTCCAGAAAGATGTCCATTACTTGGAGAAGAGCATGGGTTGTAGAGTGAGATTCAAAGCTTCTAGTGGAAATCAGTTTTAAGGAACACTCACTGCACACCTGCTATGTACCAGACATTAAGCTGCAGGCTTTATAATACATATCTGAGTAAATCAGGAAGATGGTAACAGTCAAAATTATTATGAATTATAGCCACAAGTAAACTGTATATCATGGGCAAGACCCTCAATTATCCCTTTTGCTTTGTCCCTGTAACACAGGGATGACGTTTTCCAGCCTAGCCTACTTCTGAAGTAAAGGAGCTTATAACCCTGGATAAACTCTAAAGCGCTTTACAAGTGTGGGTGCTGATTATTCTTCCTCTTGGAAAAGCACTTTATAGGTTTTAAAGCATTTTCCTATCCATTATGTAATATTGTCCTTCTAGCAGGAAGACAGGGCAATCTACTTCCATAAAGATTTACTACCTCAGAAACCCAATGGGGGTCACAATGAGTCAGAATTCACTTGATAGCAGTGGCTTTTTTTTTTTTTTTTTTGTAGCATATCAGAGAGGCAAAGGGGAAAGTATGGTGTTGACCAAATATCACTGGAATTTTGTATCTACTGGACATCTGCAATGTGCATATGACACAACCTTGCTTTTGAGAGTGAAGATGACTTGAAGCACTTACTGATAAAGATAAGACTACATTCTTCAGTATGGATTACACTCCAACCTAAAGAAAACAAAAATCCTCACAACTGGACCAATAAGCAACAACACGATAAATGGAGAGAAGATTGAAGTTGTCAGGGATTTCATTTTACTTGGATGCACAATCAACATCCATGGAAGCAGTAGTTCAGAAATCAGATGTCATATTGCACCGGGCAAGTCTGTTGCAAGGAACCTGTTTAAAGTGTTAGAGAGTGAAGATGTCACTTTGAAGACTAAGGTGGGTCTAACCCAAGCCATGGAATCTTTCAATCACTTCATATGCATGTCAAAGCTGGACAATAAATAAAGAAGACTGAAGAAGGGTTGATGTCTTTGAATTGTGGTGTTGCCAAAGAATACTGAAAATACCATGGACTGCCAGAAGAACAAACAAATCTGTCCTGGAAGAAGTGCGGCTAGAATGCTCCTTGGAAATGAGAATGGCTCAACTTCATCTCACCTACTTGGGTCATGTTGTCTGAAGGGACCACTCCCTGAGAAGGATATCATGCTTGATAAAGTAGAGGGTCAGCATAAAAGGGGAAGACCCTCTACGAGGTGGATTCACACAGAGGCTGCAATGATGGGCTCAAGCATATTAAGGATTGTAAGGATAGCGCAGGACCAGGCAGTGTTTGTTCTACTTTACATAGGGTTGCTATGAGTTGGAGCAGACTTGACGGTACAACAACACACACGAGTAGAGCTTTTCCAGTGTGAGTTTTCTCATTTTACAAATATTCTACATCTTGATATAAAGCTTGAGTATGGTTGGTCTGTTTTCTTTAGCAGATCATGAGCTCTTTGAGGGAAGGACTGTACTTTCCTCAGCTTAGTATTCTCAGAGACTACTCCATTACCTGGAGAAGTGGAAGGGCTCAGAAAGTGTTAAATAAATTAGTGAATGAATGGATGGATGTGTGGGTAAGGGAAGGTACAAGAAATTGGCCTGGTGACCAGGAAATGGCTCTTTTAAAGAACTGGCACCAGGGTGCCTCCTGATGTGATCAGTATAAGAATAAGAATTTACCATTATAAAAAAATAGAATTATAAACTGGGATGGGAATGATTAAAATAATATATAATAAAAAAGAGCATGTGTCATACTTAATATCAATAATAAACACATGAGAAACTTGTGTCTATGTTGACATTTCAGTTCTTACCATAATTTTTTGTTAATTTATGTTTCCTCATTATGACTCTTTGTCCCATTAAAGGGGTTTCCCAAAGGGAAAGAAATCCTGAGAATTAGCCTTGCAAGTAAAACAATGAACACAAACACAATTTTCCACTTTACTAAATTTAAATGATACCGTTTTTACTCAATAAACTAAAGAGAAATCAGGTGCCATTAATTAAATGCCCAAACATGAAATAGCCAGTAGCAGGATCAACACAGACCTGTCTCCTACACTGCTGGTCATTAATAGACCTTTTTATCTGATTGACATTAATGACCATATAGGCTAACAATAGCAATATTTCACTAAGGCCTGGAGGCTAAAAGTGATTGTGCTGTGGACTGTGGTAGAGGATGTAAATACAGTATCTTTTTTTTTCCTTCACCCGGAAAGTGTTTTCTGTACTTGTGTTTTTCATCTGTTTAATGTCAACGAGTGAAATTCAGCTTTATGGGCATTGAGGAGGCACTCATTTAACAAAAGTTTTTGGGTGACTTACTATGTGCAGACAACATCCTTGATGCTGGGGATACAAAATTGGACAAGGCAAACTCAGATCTCAAGGTGCTCGTGCCTAATACTGAATTGTTAGGTGTCATAGAATCAATTTTCAACCCATAGTGACCCCATGGCCCAGAGTACAGCTGCCCCTGAATTTTCTAGGCAGAAATCTTCTCGGAAGCAGATCTCCAGGTCTTTCTCCTGTGGAGTAGCTTTGTGGGTAGAGCCTCCAACTTCAGGTTAGCAGCTGAGTGCTTAATTGTGGCACTGCCAGAGCTTCTTTAACAGTGAACACACACTTGGAAATCAAAGGAAAACTACCTAGTTTAATATAAGAAAGACTAGAACGAAATTCTGGGGAGCCCAGAAGAGGAAGGGAGAAATTGATTTTTCTTAAACATATCTATTTATTTACTAATTTGAAACTGGTGCTTGATGAGTCTTATGGAATTTCCATTGTTGCCAGAGAGATCTTTCCAATATGAGAAGTGAGGTTCATGTCGTTCAACTCCTTAACATGCTTCAGTGTTTAATGTCCATCTCACTGACTAGACTGTCAGTTGCAATAGGGCAGAGACTAGACTTGTTTTGCTCTTTTCTGAATACTTCATGCTTATCACCATGTTCCACTTGAAGTATTGTTGATTCTGGCTATTTGTGGTAGTTATGTTCTATAAAGTCACTGTGAACCCAGAATTAGCAAATATGGAATTGTTATTCCCATGAGAAATACAGGTTAGGTTCCTGAGAACATCTGGCCACAACATTTCCATCAACTGATCAATACATAGCCCTGTTTTAGTTTAAAGATATCTTATTTAATATATTGTAAGTACTAAAATATTTGCTATATAAATGAATATAGAAAATAACTGGAGACAACTAAACATGACCATAAAGTTTCAAGGTATTTTTTTTTATCTTTTTAAATCAGTGTATTCTGCTGCTTATGATTTATAAGAGTATCACACATGGGACAACATGGGGTTAAGAGCAGAAACTTTGGATCCTATGAGATCAGGGTTCAAGTCCTTCCTTCCCACTTTCCTAACTGTGTGACCTTGAAAAAATTATTTAATTTCCCTGAATTTCAAGTTCTTCATCTATAAAATGATAATAATAATAGCATCCCTCAAGAGGACAGCTATGATCCGATCTGCAGCCTATACTACTATGAGATCAGAGGAACTAGATGGTGCCCGGTTACTACTCAGAGGGGGATCTATGTAGGAGATCCTGGATAGAGAGGGAGAACAATGTGGAACAAAACCCAAAATCATTTGGAGAAAAAAGAAAGAGGGGGGACCAGGTTTGCTGGTCCAATAGAGCCTGGTGGAACCACTGAGACTATGGCCCCTAGTTGCTCTTCAGGTCTGAAATTGAACTGATGCCTGTGGCTTCCAGCCAAATATTAGACAGGCATATGAGTTGAACATTTACCTGAGGTAGATACACTCCTTGGAGAGAACAAGCATGGGAGAAAGTAGGGCTGCTTATGCACAGGAAGACAGCTCAGGGGGCAGGAGTGCACGGAGGAATGGACACAGGGAAGAGGTAACTATTGGGAGGAAGTAGTAATGGAGCTGTTGCATTGTGGTAAATTGTGGTCAATGTCATGAGACAAAGTGTATATGAACTGCTGTATGGAAACTGAATTTGCTCTGTAAATTTTCACCCAAATCACAATTAAAAAAAAAAAAAAAAAAAACATGCTGCTCAAAGCAGACTTTTTTTTTTTTTTTTTTAAACCAGTTAAGCTAAACAATTCTTCAGTTTTAAGAAGACTTTAGGGGATATTTTTGATTTAAGGTTTAAACATTATCTCAAGGCAATAGTTTCAGGAGTTCATCTAGCCTCAGTGGCTCTAGAAAGTCTGCAGTCCAGGAGAATTTGAAATTCTCTTCCATATTTTCACCCTTTAGATCAGATTCTTCTATAGAATCGTTGATTTAAATGTTCAGTAATGGTAACTGGTCAGCATCTAGTTCTGGCATCATGGCAAAGGAGGCAGTTGTTTGTGGAGTCAATTAGACACATATTCCAAGAAATGGATATTGTACGGACAAAAATGAGATTGGTTTCATTTGTCTTAGCTAACATGCTCCTCTATCATGCAAAGAAATTATGACAGGTGTTTTACATAATTTTCTTTTTATTCAATATAAGGAAATCAAGTATATATTTGCCTTGTCTGGACTGTCCCCAGCTAATAAATAAAATCTTTATTAAATCAATCGTCAAGCTCACCCATTTTCCATTGTTTTCACTGAAATCTCCAAATGAGAATTCTGATCAATAACCTTCATTTACCCCCTTTTTCTTACCACAGAAAATTTTAGCTCAGCCAACTTTCTAGCTAGATTTGTTTCCCACTGCTTTCCAGAAAATATCCTAGATCCCAGACTTTCCATAAAAACTAAAAAAAAACAAAAACAAACAAACAAACAAAAAACTCCCACAAGAAGAGAGCTGTTACATTGTAGGGAATTGCACTTAATGTCATGAAACAAAATGTGTATGAACTTCTGTATGGAAAATGAATTTGCTGTGTAAACTTTCACCCAAATCACAATAAAAATTAAAAAAAAAAAAAAAGAGGACAGCTATGAGGATTATAAATTTATGCAAAGTCATTAGCAGAGTGTCCATCATGTATTAAGTATTCAGCAAATGTGGATATTGTTTTTGTAGGTCTCTTCCAAGCTAAAAACAAATATCCAAGCTTTCACCACTACTCAAAATGTTGGGGACTTCCTCTTTGGACATAGCTTTCAGGGGGCTCATTTCTGAGGTTCTTATAGAAAACTTCACGTCTCCTCCTTTACCTCCATCAAGGCTTCAATAAGAATTCACTCTCTCCCTCTTGGCCACTCACTGCGTTCACCATATTTGGCCCCAAACCCAGTAATCACATTGCTGTGACCTCAGCTTCCATCATCACATCTCCTTCTCTGACTCCAGATTCTAGGTTCATTTGTAAACCCACTGCCATGGAGTAGGATCCGACTCATAGTGACCCCTCCTTGGGTTTCCGAGGCAGTATCACTACCACCTATAAGACAAAATACGACTATAACTATAAGAGTATAAGATAAAATGTTAACAATAGTACTTCAATGAGCGCTTGCTATATTATTCTCTGTAGTTTTGAAATTTCAAAGAGTGTTCATATCAAACAAAAGAGAAAAAGTAAGAAAAGGGAGCATCAGGGTGACCATGATAATTCCTTCTGTTTAATTATTCATCCATTTATTTATTCAATAATCATTTACTGAGACCTACACTGGGCAATAGGAGCTCTGGTAGCATAGTGCCTAAGGCACTTGACTGCTAACCAGAAGGCTGGCAGTTCAAACCCACCAGCCACTTCTCAAAAGGAAGATGGGGCAATCTACTTCCATAGTGATACTGCCTTGGAAACCCAAGAAGGGGTTGCTATGATTCGGGTCCGACTCAATGGCACATAACAACAGCAACTACAATGACACACTGGGCAATCTACTTTTATAAAGATTTACTGCCTCAGAAACCCAATGGGGGTTGCTGTGAGTCGGAATCAACTTGATGGCAGTGGGTTTGGTTGTTTTTTTGTTTGTTTTTGGTTACTATAAATCCCGTGATGGGTACTAAGGATCCATTGGTGAAACATCCTGTTTCCTTGCTGTCAAGGAGCACATGAACTCTTGGGAGCTTTTATATAGAACATACTTTTAATTCCATGGCATCCCATTATGCATACATTTAATTTAAACAATGTAAGTGGTAAGTGCCCCAAGAGATGTCCATGATCCCCAGAACCTCTGAATATGTTACCTTACATGACAAAGGAGACTTCACACATATGGTTAAGGATTTTAAGATGGGAAGATTATCCTGGATAATCCAAGTAGGCTCAATGTAACAACAAGGGTCCTTACAAATGAATTGGGAGCTCTGGTAGCATAGTGCCTAAGCCATTTGACCACTAACTGGAAGCTTGGTGGTTCAAAGCCACCAGCCACTCCTCAGAAGGAAGGTTGGGCAATCTACTTTCGTAGTGATACTGCCTCGGAAACCCAAGAGGGGTCGCTCTGAGTTGGGTCTGACTGGACGGCACATAACAACAATAAAACAACAAACTGTTTAGTTATGGGTTGTCACACAGGTTAAAAAGGAGCTCTACTGTCTTGCTTCTGTTGAAACTCTGTGAGCAAAGGTGCTCAATGTACCCATTTCCAAAGAGAGATGTGAGACCAGGCACACGAGATTGGTCAGAGGTGGTGTTCACGGATCGTAGCCTGTAAGAGTCTAGTGGCCCAGGGACATTTGGAGATGATTTTTGGAGGGAGATATCCATGACCATTGAACTCCCTTGCTCTCGGGACAGGTGTGGTGACATCCTTATCTTCCTCCTGTCTAGGGACAAGGCTTCAATGGAAAACACTCAGAGAACACTGTGTCTGCTTGCAACTCAAGGGCCACTCTGCCCTGATGTCCATCTCAGAGCTGGAAATCAAAAGGGCAAGATATCTCAGCTGGCTATTGTGTAGACAAGTGGGCAGAGAAAGGGTGCAGGATCAAGGATGATCATGAGATAGGTCAATACCAGATATAGGCTTCCTGAGACAGAGGGCAGACTTGCAGTTGTTCCATACAATGACAATGAAGAGTGTGTCAGGGGATGAGGGATGGGATTGCAGGAAGCTTGAGATGGCATCTATGGACTGAGAAAGGGTTTATAAACGATCAACCAGAGGAGAGGTTTTGCCTGGGTTAAAAGAACTCCAAATGACCATCTCTAATATTACAATCTTAGACGTAGTTAAGAATGGGCCGGATGAGAGAAGAATGGCCAAGGCCAGGGTGTGCCTTTGCAGCCTTTGAGAGTACCAGTCAGGCAAGAACTCTTCTGTCTTTTCACTCTCCTCCTTTTCCCTATTTTGCCACTCACAACCCTTTTCCATTGCAGGTCTCACCCTAAGTAGATCCAAGCCAAGGAATGGAAGAAGCTTTCACTTGAAATGAACTTGGACATTATAACAATCACTTGGGGCTCCTTATATTTATTACTGAACTAAGTTTTTATTTTTTGGGGGATGGAAGTGATCAGAAGATTTCTCATTACCCAATGGTGACCAGAAAAGTCACAGGATTGCCTTATATTTTATGCAGGAGACAGGGTAAATCTGATCCCAACAGACTTTGTTGAATAATATTTTCTGATTATACTCCAGGTTGCCTGCTCAAACAATTTAATGGTGACTACTGTGCATTCTAAGTCTCAGAAAGGAGTATTTTTTTCATCTGAAAGTTCTTGTGGGCTCCATCCTGCCTTCACTATGTACTGCCTCAGGATTGCCAGAAGTAGTGTGGATTTTATTGTTTGTCTTCTGTGAAGCATTAGGAGCTTAAGAGCTGCTCCTCTCCAGTCTCTGGCCCCACCACCACCTTTGCTTTCACTTCTTAAGGGACATCCAAGGAGCAAGCATCAGACAGCTAACTGGGAGGGGTACAGGGACTGTCATGTAGGGAAATGAAGTTTTCTTGGCTGGATCCCAGTGACTTTGGGAATGCCTTGAAAGCACTCATCATTCATGAACTCTCAAAACTGCAGTGTCTAGGAACTTGCCTGAAAACAGTCCTATTGCATTTTTAAGTAAGTAGAGATTAAAAACCAAAAAAAACAAACTGGTTGTCATCTAGTTGATTCTGACTCATAGCAACCCTATAGGACAGAGTAGACCTGCCTCATAGGTTTTCCAAGGGTTCAATCTTTATGGAAGCAGACTTCCACATCTTTTCCTAGAAGAGTGGATGGTGGGTTCAGACCACTGACTTTTCTGTTAGCAGCCATACTCTTAAGCAGAAGATTAAAAAAAACAAAAAACTGACTGCCATCGAGTCGAATCTGACTCATAGTGACCCTTCCTTGGGTTTCCAAGGCGGTATCACTACAGAAGTAGATTGCTCAATCTTCCTTCCAAAGAGGCCTAAATACTTGAAGAAAAATAAGAGTGGTGCTCACTGCTTTCTTCAGGGATAGGTCTTTCTCTGAGGCATAGTGCCTGTACCTTTGTGTGGAGAGGTCAGGGCATCACAAGTGTGAGAGAAAAGAGAAGACTCTGCAGGTGTTGAGTCCAATCCTGGTAATTAATATTAACAAGGCTTAGAGAGGTTATGACTAGATCTAGGTCACATGGCTAGTATGAGGTGGAGGCTGTATCTAAATTCAGGTTTGTCTGGTAGCACAATCTGGAGCCTTTCCATCACACCTTGTTCCTTCCAGTCAAAGGATTGGAAGGGGACTTCCAGAATAATGAAATCAATTCTCTTTTAAGCAGTGAGGTCCAGAGACCTCTTTGGAGGTTACACAGTAAAGTGATTGGCACTGTCTAGAAACTGGGTCTGCTGGTTCTCAGGCTAGTGCTCTTTCCCCTCCATTGTGGCAGGATGAAGGCGTGCTGCTGGCATGATGGTAAAGCTCTGGGCTGCTAACCTAAAGGTTGGCAGGTTGAACCCACAGCCACTCCACAGGAGAAAGATGTGGCAGTCTACTCTGTAAAAATTATAAAACCAAACCAAACCCACTGCCATGAAGTCGAGTCTGACTCATAGTGACCCTATAGGACAGAGTATAACTGCCCATAGAGTTTCCAATGCTGCAATCTCCTAATTTTCCTGCATTTGTTGGTTTGGCCCCTGTCATATCACTGATAGTGAGGCGGCACCATGCCAGGCCCACAGGTTGACTGAGGGCAGCCGCTGGTCCAGGAGTACTCAGTTATTTTCCACCACATGCATGGAAAATCCCAGTGAAGGCGAGAGCGGTAATATTAGTGATGGTGGTTGTGAAAGTAATGATGATGTTAGTGTTTATTGAGTGACTACCATTTGCCATGCACCCTAATAAATGCCACAACTCACCAGGTAGGAACTAATTTGTGTCTATTTTAAACATGAGGAAAATGAAGCTCAGAGTAGTTAAGAAATTCACTGAGAGCCCCAAGGCCAATACATGGTGGAGACAGGATTTAAATCCAGATCTAATGATTTCAGCGCTTATAACCTCAGTCCCAGTTATTTCAAACTTACCCACACAAAGGAGTCAGATGGATGCTGTGGTGGCATAGCGCCTAAGGCATTTGACTGCTAGCCAGAAGGCTGGCTGAAGATTGGGCAATCTATTTCTGTGGAGATACTGCCTCAGAAACCCAAGGAGGAGTCGCTATGAGTAGGAACTGGGGTCAGATAGGTAATCTCAATGATGTCTTATGCAGGCAGGTATGACTATGGTGAATTGGGGATCTCATGTTCCATTTAAATGGGGTGACTGCTTGTCAGTTTTGCTGAGGGGAAGAGAGTGGAGAAAGGCAGATACAAAGTTGTCAAATCTTCTCAGTTTTTCATTGGACTCCAATAATTTTAATAATGAATGTGATCACTCACTGCTGTGGAGTCAAATCCAACTCATAGAAAACCCTCCTTGGGTTTCTGAAGCGGTATCAGTACAGAAGTAGATTGCCCAACCTTCCTTCCGAGGAGCAGCTGGTGGGTTTGAACCACCAGCCTTCTGGTTAGCAGTCAAATCTCAAATATTTAAAATTGCTTATTTTTTTGAAAGTGCTATGCTTTTCTTTTTTTTTTTTTAAATGTTTTTGTTGTTAGGTACAATTGGGCCGACTTTTGACTCACAGTGACTCCTTGTAACACAGGAAAATGGCTGCATAGGATTTTCTATGCTGTAATCTTTGTGGGAGCAGATCACCAGGTATATTCTGTGGAGCCCCTGGGTGGGTTTGAATCACCAACCTCTCTGTTAGTAGCTGAGAATTTAACTCTTGCACCATGAAGGCTTCTTTCTAAGTGTCATAACTGCCCTATAAATGCACATTTAAGTGGTTTCCTGGGGTAGTTATTCTGTTCCTTTCTCTCTTACTCAAGCTCTAATAGTGCAATACAGGTGAGAGAGGGGAACTTTATTACTCAGGAAACCCTGCATCAATTCAAATTGTTTTTCACACTAACATTAGTCTTGAATGTTGGAATGTTAGCCACTAAACATTAAGAGTGTGTGAGAACCCCAGTGCTGGCGCTGAGGATGCAGGGTGAGCTCAAGGACAGAGCTCTTCAATTGTACACATAGGAGGAAGAGGAGGGTGGGAAACTTGGTGTTTATAGACCCAGCAGCCACAGGGATCCACCTCTTCTTAGCCAGGATCCTGCCCTAGCCATGCTGTTGTTATGTGCCAAGCAGGGGAGAGCTATCTAACCCTTGCTCCAAAATCTCTAGGCAAAAATGGATTTCACAAGCTCCTAGAGGAAGATCATCTGTTGGCTCAAGCCCAGCTTCCAGGCACTTTCCCTATGCTGTCAGAGCAGTTTGACCTCATGTCCCCACCTGGATTAATGAAAATAATTGTCACTGTGTTATTTATGGAATGATTTAAACCATTTCCTATTACACATGCACACAAATCTATGGAGTCGAAATGTGTGTAGCAGGGACCACATAATGAAGAACTTTCACACAATAATATCATTTTTCCTCAGAATGTCTTCATTTTACTTGTGAAGAGACAAAGGATCTGAAAGGTTAGGCGACTTGCTCATGATCCCTTAGAAATGCCAAAGCCAGGAATTCTAAATCTGGTCCTAAATTTGAGACCAATGTGTTGTTTCTTCCACACTTTAAAAATCCAGTTGCTGTGGAGTTGATGCTGACTCACGCTCACTCATGTGTGTCTTAGTAGAACTGTTCTCATTAAGGTTTTCAATAGCTGATTTTGCAGAAGTAGATTGCCAGGGGCCTCTAGGTGGATGCTAACTTCCAGCTTTTTCATTAGCTGATGAGTGTGTTAACTGTTTTCACTACTCAGGGACTTCTCCAGTATTCTACTTTGGCAATCACCAAATCTTCAGTCTGAAAAATGAGGAGGGTAATAAATTGGCCACCCCTCAACTTCTCCTCCCACCCATCCCCAGCATAATCAATAGCCTCAGCAGCCTACCAGGAACAGAACAATAGCAGCTAACAGCCCTGCTCTCATATCCCCACACCTGGGCTTCTTAGGGAGCTCTGTAAAGGCACAAATTACTATCAACAGAAAGTTATTGAGGATTTATTCATTCTCCTCACAAACTTTCATCTGTTCCATGTCTCATAAACATTAGGTCGTTGTTATTCCTGGACTACCAAGTTTGACTGTTGCATTTGCTGATTTTATAGTTTCTTACTTCATGTTTTATATCATTTTCCCAATAATGATTCTAAGATGGAGTGGATTTTGAACTCATTTTAAGGTATCAATGAAAATACTTTTTATTCCCCCTTTTCTGTCCTTTATGTTTTATTTTTTATTCTATCTTCTTGTGTATCTAAAGAGAGTCTCTTTTACCTTTTTAAACTTTAAAAAACACCAGAAATCCCTTTGGTATTTAAATTCTCATGTTACTTTCAAAATTCCTATGGTTTCTTATAAAATCATTATTACATTCCAAACCCAAACCAAACTCACTGTCACTGAGTCGATTCTGACTCTTAGTGACCCCCATTGGATTTACAAGGCTGTAAGTCTTTACAGAAGGAGACTGCCTCCTCTTTCTTCCATGCAGTGCTGGTGGGTTCAAGCAATGGCCTCTTGGTTAGCAGTCAAATGCCTTAACCAGTACATCACCAGAGCTTCTTCATGTTACATTAGAACTCTCTCAAAAGAAAGTGGATAAAACTAGATATTGGTAAGCAGTTGTTTACATATTGGTCTTTAACAAGTTTTTAAAAAGTATCTATATATCATCTCAGGGTACATCAATTGACATAACATAGTATATTAAAACATTGTTCTACATCCTACTTTGGCAAGCAGCAACTGGAGTCTTAAAAACTTGCAAGTGGTCATATAAGATGCAACTCTTAGTCTCTCCTTATCTACTGCAAAAGAAGAGTTAAGAAAATCAAAGATGCATAGAAACCATTAGTCCAAGGGACTAGTGGACAATGGGAACCTCAGCCTGTGCAATCTTGACACCAGAACTAGATGGTGTCCAGCTACTACTGCCAACCACTTGGACAGGAATAGAAATTGGAGATCCTGCAGAGAGTGGGAGAAAAATGTGGAGCAAAAGTCAAAATCATTAAAAAGATCAGGCTTACTGGCCTGATAGAGATTGGTGAGATACCTGAGACTGTGGTCCCTAGTTGCCCTTTGGGCCTGGAATTGAACTCATTCCCATGACTTAATCTTCAGCCAAACAATATATAGGTTTAGAAGGTGAACAATTACACCAGAGAGGTGCACTCCTTAGAACAATCAACCATGGGAGATTAGAAGGACAGCATTTGCCCAGGGAGATAGCTTGGAAGGCTAGAATGCATAGGAAAGGACACAGGGAAAAGGTAACAGGAGGAAGGAAGTGGGGGGAAAGCTGTTACATTGTGGGGACTGTAATAAATGTCATGAAAAAAAATGTGTATGAACTGTTGAACAGTTCCCTAACCCACCAGCCACTCCTGGAAAGGAAGGTTGGGCAATCTACCTTCTTAGTGATACTGCCTCAGAAACCCAAGGAGGGGTCACTATGAGTCGGATCTGACTTGATGGCAGTAAGTTTTTGAGTTTGAATCTCTCTAATTAGAGAGATTTTTCCCTTCTCCTGCCTCAGTAACACCTTCTTTCATATTTTAGCCTAATACTTCACATAATCTCTTCCATATATTTAATTATCTGAATTTATGTCTTGTGTTCCTTATATTCCCCTCTAGACTGAAAGCCCCTTGCAGACAGGAAATACTTTTGATTTACTTCCTTGTCTCCATGTATTGTGTAACTCGGAGAAGGTAAGGATGGCTACCTTCCAGTATCTTAGAAACCTGAAATTACTTGGAAGTCAGATGCAAGAAGGCTATGGCTATTAATTTTGCACAGGTTTCTCTAGTGCCCTGGCCATTCCCATACAGCAATTGGCACCACATGGAAGGAAGCCTTTGATCCCCTCTCGCCTGTCATAGTCTTTGTGCAGAACCAATGGTCCCCACAAACTATGTGCTGCCTGCCAACCTGCTCTGGTGTCAGAGAATGTGGGATAAATTCTTAGCTACGGCACTTCCTAGCTTCACGACCTTAAGCAAGTTATATCATCTCTCTTCAGTTTTATCTTTAATAAAATAGAAATAATATATGCCTCTTAGGGCTGTTGTTCTGAGGAGTGAAGATATTACATCTGCAGTATTTAATGTGATGCTTTGTACATAGTATTCTCAATAAATAGTACCAATTATTTTTTCAATAAGCTAAAGAAGAAGAAATGCTTACCACAATGTCTGGTGTATAATAAGGGCTGTAAGGGTTTTGTGTAAGCTGCTGTTTTTACTCTTGTTTTAGGAAAGCAGTGAAAATATAGTTACCAGAGCAAGGGTTTAGGTATCAGCTTTGGGTTCAAATCCCTGTTGTTAATTGCTAACTAAAGTATATTAGGCAATTACTTAATCTTTCTAAGATCAGATTCCTAATCCCAAAAAGTGGTGGATAATGCTACCTTATAGAATTGTTGAAGGAGCTATTTAGAGTCAAAAAAAAAAAAAAAA
>NW_006921661.1:689448-690106 GCF_000298275.1 Orycteropus afer afer | reverse complement strand
TATGTTATCTACGCAAGCAGGGTACTGTGTTGTGCTCTTCTATTTGCTAGTGAGCAGCACTTATACACTTACCACCTGTCTCCTTTCCTGTTGTCAGTCTCTTGTATGTCCCTGCCAACCTTGGCAAACAGAGCCAATCCTAGGTCCCTGGAATCCGAATGAGGATGCTATCACTTTAAAATCCAAAATGGTTGCCACTTGTAAACATTCAAAATGGCTACACTTTCCGTCATTTTAAATATCCAAAATGGCCTCTGCTTGTAAACATTCAAAATGGCTGTGCCCTTGGTCACTTTAAATATCCAAAATAGCTGCTGCATATAAACAATTAAAATGGCTGCACGCCCTGGACAGTGGAAAGTCAACAGCTCAGGTTGTCTCCCACCTTGCTATTTCCCTTTCTAGTCATAGGCTACCAGCGCAGTTGTCCCTGTAGCCCTTGGTGACCAGGGCTGATCTTTTTCAGGTCAATTCTCAGGTCTCAACACCACTTGGAACTATTCAGGCTGTTGGTCCCAGTGGAGTAGCTGATAGTCCGCAGAGCTGCCTATCTCTGTACTTATTGTTTTCATTCAGGTTTTTCCACTAGTTGGTGCCTAATCCACTTCTGTATAGTTCCTTTCAAAACTCAGGGCTCCAGGATTATCTTCTGTATCTC
>NW_006921661.1:684938-689056 GCF_000298275.1 Orycteropus afer afer | reverse complement strand
TAATGCTACCTTATAGAATTGTTGAAGGAGCTATTTAGAGTCAAAAAAAAAAAAAAAGAATTTTAAGACTTGTATCAGACTGTAGAGAGCACCAGTGGCACAGTGGTTAAAGTGCTTGGCTGCTAACTGAAAGATCAGTGATTCAAACTCAACAGTTGCTTCAAGGGAGAAAGGTGTGGAAGTCTGCTTCCATAAGGATTTAAAGCCTTGGAAGCCCTATGGGGCAGTTCTATTCTGTGCTATAAAGTCACTATGACTGAGAATTGACTCAAAGGCAGTATGTTTTGGCAGACTGTATTTAAGAAAGGTGACCACAACAGAATCTCCCATTCTGACATGCTCTTCTTGAACTTTGCCATTCCCCACCAAAAGGTGGAGTCTAATTCTCTTCTCCTCAAACCTAGGCAGGTTTGCTGGGGTGCACAGATGTGGTGCTGGGTGATTTCTGGGGGTAGGCCATAAAAGGCCATGCTACTTCTGCCTTACTAGTAACCACTCACCTTTGGCCCCCTAAGTTGTCATGTTAGGGGAAGCCTAACTACGCCAAGTCCACCATGGGGTGAGGAAGGGCAGGCTATATAAAGATACCACATATAGGTAGCTTGCCAATGGCCTCAGCTATGTCCCAACCAACAGACACCATCACCTACACAGATACGTGAGGAAAGATGCTGCCAGGTGATTCTAGCCTCTCTCCAGTATTAGAGTCTTCCCAGGTGAGGCCCCAGACAATATGGAGCAGAGACAACTGTTCCTTCTCTGTCCTTTCAGAATTCCTGACCTATAGAAACTGTGTGTTGTTTTAAGCACAAATTGTGGGATAGTTTTTCATGCATCAGTAGTTAATGGAACAAGTTTCTAAGATACTGTTGTTGGTGTTAGGTGCCATCGAGTTGATTTTGACTCATAGCAACCCCATGGAACAGAAGAGAACTGGACAACAGAGTTTTCTTGGCTGTAATCTTTATGAAAGCAAATCACCAGGTCTTTTTTCTGCAGAGATGCTGGGTGGGTTCAAGATGCCAACATTTTGGCTAGCAAACTGAGCACTTAACTGTTGCACCACCATGGCTCCTTCTAGTCATTATAGTATATAGGAATGACTAGATCAGAAGTAAGAACAGCATTTGTTATTAGAGTAATTGTTTGAACTATTACTATCTCACAGGGGTATGGTCACCCTACTGGCCCCTCTATACTCAGCTGTTGCCAGGGCAACTCCTCTTCTCAGACTTCCTCCCTTCCTACTTTGAGAAAATCCTGTCTAGAAGCCTCCCTCTCTAACCTGAACCCCCAACAGTTGTGGAGGTAGAAGAGGTAGAGGGGGTGCCGGGAGTGGTTTTGCTGGCTTGTATCTCCTATCAGCTGACCAGCTGTCTTTCTCCTGACTTGCACACTGCCTGCACTTGGAGGGCCCTTCCTCCTTGTCTGGGTATTGCTCTCTGCCCTGGTGCAGGGCAGCCTAGAGAGCAAGTGCTCAAACTACTTTTATAT
The DNA here is from genome assembly GCF_000298275.1 of Orycteropus afer afer. Taxonomy (NCBI): domain Eukaryota; kingdom Metazoa; phylum Chordata; class Mammalia; order Tubulidentata; family Orycteropodidae; genus Orycteropus; species Orycteropus afer. Next base: position 687,562 of record NW_006921661.1, on the reverse strand, counting down.
AAGACTGCCAGCTTTGCTCGGGTGAGGACAGCCCAGTTAATATCCTGTCCTCTGCTGCTTATATGTACTGACAGGACAGAGGTCAGCTTCATTGGACACATTCTTTTTTTGCAGCTAAGCCAAGTCCTTCAGGTCTTAGAATTGGTTTAAATTTGATTAACTTATAAGGAAAAGGGAAATTTACATTTTGGGACTGGAGAATAAGATATTTAAGCTGCTCTCTTAAAAATATATGCTTTCCATCTTGTTATTTTGTGAGCTCTGGTGGTGCACTAGTGAAAGCACTAACTGCTGGTGTGACAGTTAAGTGCTCAGTTGCTAGCCAAAAGGTTGGCAATTTGAATCCACTAGCCGCTCAGTGGAAGAAAGATGAGACAGTCTGCTTCCATAAAGATTTACAGCCTTGGAAACTCTGTGAGGGAATTATACTCTGTCCGATAGGGCACTATGAGGCAGAATCAACTCCATGGGAATTGGTTTGGTTTTGGTTTATCTTACTACTTTCAAAGCCAGGCTCCCTGACCATCTCTCCCTCCTAAACCTTTCGCTCTCAAACTCATTCTTCCTCTGCTCTGCTCTCCCCTTTCTTTTTCACCATCTAGGCATAGCTTACTCTCTTTCCTTTTCTCCTCTAAAATCTGTCCTTTCTGTTTCCTCCCACCCCTTCTCTGTCTTTCCATTTGTGTGTCTGCTTTTCTCTTTTAGCATTGCTCCTCCAAGCTTTGATAGCTGTCACTTTCCACACCTTTGTTCCCAATCGGAGAAATGTGCAGCTGTCTTAGCTGACATCAGTGTGGTACTCACATGCTTATAGAGGAGGCTGAATTCTAGAACATTTTGAAATTAGTTTTATAAAATTTTATTTGTGTTTCATTTTGAGCAGTCTTGGTGGGGAATGTGCCTAGCAATGCGTTTCACACTTAATGGACCAAAAGGACCGAATCTTCCCTTGTCAGCAATGTGTTTAGGATGGGTTGACAACTCATCCATAAAGGCTTATTGGGAAGACTTGGTGATGGGTGATGTCTCCCATACTGCTCTTTGGAGGACAGTTGCAGGTCAGTGAGTAAGGCAGAAATCTGAGAATGATTGAGCCTGTCTCTAAAGGCAATGGGAAAGAACTTTAAGCTTGGAGAGAAGAGCTCTGGCCCCCACCAGCTGTGTGAGCTTGGGCTAGTTACTTAACTTTTCTGAGATGGCTCCTCACCTATATAATGGGATAATGACAATCATCTTGCCTCCCTCATGGGCCCATTATGAGACCCACATGACGTGATGAATGAGAAAGCATTTTGTAAAGCATAAAGCACTGAACAATTTTAAAAGCTTTTTATTGTTGTTCTCATGATCATAATTTTTATGTCCCACTAATGCTCGTTTTACAACTCATCAGTGTTAAGAAGAATGAACTCTATGTGGAATAAAATCTTATTTCTCCCTTGTGCATGGAAATTAATGCTTACATGTGGGAAACACATATTACTGTTTTTGGGCATCTCTATCAGTCCCCCTGTTTCTGTACCACCCTGCTCCTTTAAGCCTGGCTGATTCTCCTACAAGTGATGCTCAAAGGTAAAAAGCCAGTGCTGACCTGACAGGCCAAGCTATTTTTGGAGATGTTCTCTGTATCCTGCATCTGTGGTCTCCCTTGGCTTTGCTCCCAGTATAAGCTCAACACTGGTCTTTGCACCTGAGACAAAGTGACTTCTCTGAATGTAATCCAGTGCTCCCCGGGTTGCAGTGTGTCTCTTTTTCAAGTATTACTTGCACCTTCTTTTTCCCCCTATCTGGCTTCCTGCTGAGGCCTTCTCCACACTCTCAGTCTTCTTGTGCTCCCCCTTGTGGTAGGTCATGGCCAGACTGGCCACACTGACCTTCCAGGAAATCCTGCAACCAAGGATGGAATAAATGGTTCATTTAGGAAAATGAGGCTCCTCTAACATGCAAATTTCCCAATCCTCACAGGCAAGGGTGGATTACCCAATAAACAAGGTAAGGATGTGCTTACTTGGGCTTGCTTACTCATCTGTACTGAATAGTTTCACTTTTTTTTTTTTTTAAACCATATCATTTGGTGAAAACCTGTGCTTACCTTGTTAACTCAATACTCCATCCCTGTAAAGAGCTGCTAAGTTTGAAAAGAGGTTTTGATTCTATGCAAGGGTGTTGTCAGGTTGGGAGAGAGACATGCCAGCCATAAGTAGAAGCTAAGTCTTTGATGTGGTGAAAAATGTGAAACTGTTTATTGCAGATTAGTCAGTAAGCACAAGTAAGCCCGTGCTTACCTTGCTTATTGGGTAATCTGGTACTGCTCTAAGGTTCTGAGATCAGTGGACTCGGGTGCTCCCCTGAGAAGCCAGGGTGGGAGCAGGGGACTGCAGTCCCACCCCATTACCTGTGCTCTGCCTGTCAGATGCATTGTTATTAACATGAGTCATCAATAACTTTGTTCCAACCTGGTTCAACATTCTCACCAATTCTCAAACCTAGATCAGATTTATAATTCTGAACAGTTGAAGAGGCTGGAAAGTTATAATAGGGATGGGAAAGGAAGGGAAGTGCATTTAGAGAAATGGGTTGATTCTATTTATCTGTTGGACCTCAACCCCTGGGATTGCATCAAC
>NW_006921661.1:672450-682168 GCF_000298275.1 Orycteropus afer afer | reverse complement strand
CACTAGTTGGTGCCTAATCCACTTCTGTATAGTTCCTTTCAAAACTCAGGGCTCCAGGATTATCTTCTGTATCTCTGTCAATTGGTTTTTCTTTTTTTTGTTGAAGAGCTTCTGTGTTGCTTGTCTGCCTATTCCTCCATCTTACCGGAAGTCCTTCTATGAGGAATTTTTGTGGCTTTTTACAGAAGAGGAAACTGAGGTTCAGGAAATTAAATGACTTGCCTAATGTCAGAGAGCTCTTGGAGTGGTAGTCTCAGAACCTGAACTAAAACTGATGCTCATTCCATTCCAGTATGCTGCCTGCTCGCCCCTCCAGAAGCTCAGGGGCTAATGGAACACATTAACACACAGCAGATCGCATAAAAAAAATCTACAAACCAAGGCAATAGCAGGATATTAGAGATGCTTACTGACAGCTCTAGAAATACAAAAGAGCTAGCTATTAATTCTACTTGAGGAGCTAGTGGTGGTGGTGGCAATATGTGTATATGTGTGTGACTTTTGGAACAAGGATCTATCAATGAAGCAATGTTGTCAGTATCTTTCATATTTTTGAAGGTCAGAAACTCCAGAGAGCAAATATGAAGTTAGCACGTTGTTACTCCCACACTCTGCTCATGGCAGACGTTGCTACTCAGTCTTCCCCAGGAAACCCACATATAGGCTCAGAATCCTTTGTGACAAGGTGTCTAGTTGGTTATACCTATTTATTGGGGGTGGCAGGCAAGAGGGCATGATTTGCTATTTCAGAGTCTCAGACAGAGACTTGTGTTTTCTAGAAGTAGAAGCAGACTCAGAGAAAGTTATTATGATGCAAGAATACCTGGAATTCCAAGGAGGGTTTGCTTCTCTGAATGATTTTTGTATCTCCTGTACATTAAAGAATGGACATTTATTGAGTTCTTGGTATGTGGCAGGTTCTGTGACATAAGCAGGGAATATTGTGTTGCCTCTAGTTCTCCCAACCTCCACTGTGAAGTAGCGATGATTATTGCCATTTTACAGAAGAGGAAACTGCGGCTAGGAAAGTTACATAAGTTGTTCAAGGTCACATAGCTAAGAAGCAAGGGAACTGAGACCTGTGCTCAGGCCCTCTCACTCCAAAGCCTATTTATTCTATTTTATCTTTCAAAGCCCATTTCTCCCTTTAGATGTACTGCAAAATATTTACAAATTTAAAAAGGTTTCAGATGAATACAGTGTACATGCTGCTTGTCCCCACTCCCCAGTTTGGAAATGAAACAAAGTTTGTTTTATTTTTGCCAAACTCCATACTGCGTTTCATAGCACATTAAAAAAAAAAAAAAAAGGGAGGCAGGATTTAATAAAGTAATTGAACACTCTTGAACATTTCTCAATGAATCCTGCTTTTAGTGGAGTTTTAAAATGAATTTTCTTTATAAATTGAAATAATGTCTTTGGATATTTCAGAGATTGCAGCAAGGGAAGTCTGCAATTCACAGACCTGCTTGTCTGAGGAGTAATTTAATGCCACAGACATAGATCTCTATTTCTCTTTTTACCTTTAATCAATTTTAACAAGCCAGATGGTCATTGCAAATGGGTCTTCTAGCATCTCCCTCTCTGCCTCTGCTGCTCTCAGGGATTTATTTGAATTTGGCTCCTGGCAACAATCTTATACCTTACTAATCTCTGCCTTTCCCTGCCACTGCTTGGATTACTCCAGAATATTCACAACCATAGCCACCAGAGCTCCAATAGCTTCTCTAGCCACTCTAATTAGAATTAACCTTCCTGCTATACACTCTTCTCTTCCTCAGCAGCACAGCACCCTAGTAAAGCATACATATGCCTTGCATTAATTATTTATGTATATAATTTCCCCATTAGACCCCGCCTTGCTCATCTATAATCCATGTAATAGTAATTATCCTAACTGTCTGTGCTCTACAGTTTCCAAGAAATTTTCCTAGTCATAACCTTATTTAATCCATACAGTGTCTCTGAGGTAAGTATTTTTATTATCTCATTTTCACAGTTATGAACATGGTGACTTAGAGAGGTGAGGTGACTCATCTAAAGTCACACAGCTAGTTAATTGAAAGGTTTAGAGCAAATTTAGCATCCTACCCTTCAGCTAGAACACAGAGTGTTCTGTGTATAATTTTGAAAACTGAGATTGGTTACAGTTTTATTCAAACTCCAAGTCATCAATTCATCAAATAATCAATAAATATTTATTGAGCACTTAACAGTGTATCAGGTACTTTGCTGAATTCTAGGAAAACAGCAGTGAATAAGAGGAAGAAGGTCCCTATTCTTATGGGGCTTAGCTTGTAGTAGGAAGACAGATAACAACAAGCAAGTAACTAAATAAACAAGGGATGGTAAGCTGAATAATGGCCCCCCACAAGATGTCTACATCTTAATCTCCAGAATTTGTGGAGTTATTGTACGTGGACAAGGAGACTTTGTGGGTGTGGTTAAATTAAGGATTTTGAGATGGGGGAATTATCTTGGATATTTCAGGTGGGTCCAATGTAACTGACCAGGTAGTGTTCCATTCTTTTGTACGTAGGGTCATTATGGTCAGAACCAATGAGACAGCAACTAGCAACAAAAACAACCACCACCACCAATGTCATCACCAGCATCCTTAGAAAAGAGAGGCAAAGGGATCAGAGTCTGATAAAGAGATATGATGATGGAAGCAGAGGTTGGAGTGATGCAATTACTGGCCTTTAACATGGAAGAGGGAGGTCTGGTAGCTTAGTGTCTAAGGCACTTGACGGCTAACCAGAAGGCTGGCAGTTCAAACCCACCAGCCACTCCTCAGAAGAAAGGTTGGGCAATCTACTTCCGCAGTGTTACCACCTCGGAAACCCAAGGAGGGGTTGCTATGACTTGGGTCCAACTCGACAGCACATAACAACACATGGAAGGGGACCTCAAACCAAGGCAGATAGCATCTAGAAACTGGAAAAGGGAAAGAAATGGAATCTTCCATAGAACCTCTAGAAGAAACACAGCCAAGCTGATCCATTAAAATGGGCTGTCAGTCTACGACACCTTGTTTCCTTATTTATTTACTTGTTTATTATCCATCTCACTACTGTACTCTAAGCCCGTGAGGACAAATATCTTTCTCTTGTTTATGGCTGTTCTCCAGAACCCAACATAGTATTGGCACACTGTAAGTGCTCAATAAATATTTACAGGGTAAATGAAATCATGAGTAGGAGTTTGAATAAAACTGTAACCAATCTCAGCTTTTAAAATTCCATATAGATACTCTATATTCTAGCTTCTCACCTCCACAAGTGTAAGAGATTAAATCTGTGGTGTATTAAGTCGCTAATTTTGTGGTAATTTATTATAGCAGCAATAGGAAACTAACATACAAGATAATTACAGATTATAACCACAGCTTTGAATTAAAGAAATGTTTTGACAAGATAACAACTGAAGAAGACCTCTCTGAGGAGGTGCCATTTGAATTGAAGGGTGAGAATGAATGAGCCCAGGGAAGAGCATTTCAGGCAGATGGACCATCAGATGCAAAGGCCCAGAGGAAGCAATGTGATGATGATGCCGGTATGGTTAGACTTAGTTAAAGACAGAGAAGGTGGTATGAAATGAGGTTGGAAGGTTAAGCCATGGCCAGATCATACAAGACCTTTTAAGGCATAGCAAGAAATTTGAAGTTTTTACTAAAAGAGACAAGAAACCCTTGAGGGTTTTAAACAGGGAGAGAGGTAATTTCCCATTGTATTTCCCAAAGTTCCCAGCATGAGCAAGTCCCTTCTTTGTGACATAGGGAAACTTCATGCCCAGTCAAGTGAAACCTGCCCACCAAATTAACCCTTTCCTGCTATACTAAGTTCTCAGTCTTCATTTGGAAACATGAGGTTTTCTTTTTGACAACTTGACACTTCTATTCTGCTCCTGATAGGCAGGAAACAATACTGTAATCTTGAGTGCAAATTATTACACTTAGACATGGAAAGGAACCCAGCATTACTGAGCTTAGAAATGTCCTTGACAAGGGGGTGAAATGTATCAATCATTTGAAGCATTGATCACAACTGTATGTATGGTTTGCTTATCCTTTGCTTTTGTCTTTAGACTGTAAACTCTGTGAAGTCATGGGTCATCTGTACTTTCATTCCTGTTCCCAGTGCTTGCATGCCCAATGAGCCCACTTGGAATGGTTGATGGGAAGAGAGGGGAGCCAAACATTTAACCCTCTTTTGTAAGGAACAGAAACATGAAGAAGACTAATAAGCGGTAAAATTCAAACATCAAAACATCTACAGCCAGTTCTGCTGTAATGATTGTTTCAAAAACATGTATTTGTTCTAGTGCAATTTTTACTAGGAACAATGTGAGCATAATGCAGTTTTCTAATGTGAAAAATGGAAGGTGAATGCAGAAAACTGCACTTAGCTAAATGGAGTCGGGTAAGAATATACAAGTGTGCACATGCACACGTGCACATAGCTCAAACATCTACCAGCCGCTTTAGTTTACCACATGTGTTATGATCCACACCCCTCCACATCTGGTGTTTCAGCTTTCTCTCCAGTGAATCCTTTTTCCACCACTTCACAATAACTCATGGCCCTTCTGATGCCTACTTCCACAAATAAATCAGGTCTGTTTCAAGGTAAAGTGCCTTATTTATTGTAGTATTTTTTGTACGTGAGGAGCCTTGTGGCACGGTGGTTAAGTATTCAGCTGCTAACTAAAAGGTCAGTGGTTTAAACCTACCAGCCACTCCATGGGAGACAGATGAGTCAGCCAGCTTCCATAAATATTACAGCCTTGGAAACCCTCTGGGGAAGTTCTACTCTGTCCTAAAGAGTGACTATGAGTCAAAATTGACTCAATGGAAACAGGCTTATGTATGTCCTTGCCCATTTAACATGTGTAAAATTCTGCTACCCTTTTTAGTAGATTTCTATCTTCTTTAACATGTCTTTAGTGAACTTTCTGAGTGTTACACATTTAACTCCATTTTCCATGTAAGTCCTGATGTGATATTACATAGCACAGAGATTTTAAAGAACACATAAGTGGTGTTATTGCATAAGTGACTGTATTTTTTTCTGTCTGTAACAACAAGAAAACACACATACACTGATTAAGAAGAAATCAAAGCAAAATAAGCATTAATAGAGATTCATGGTGTCCTTTTGATATATAGGACAATCCTCTTATTATTTATTCACTTTTTTTCCTGTCCTTCCATCCATTTATTTATTCTAATATTTGTCAGTTGCACAGCTGATTATTTTAATTGCTGTCAATAAGTTATACACCTATAAAAAGTTAAATTGGCAAAAATTGTGTGATATATTTACAGCAAAAACAACAACAAAACAAAATAAAAAACAGTAGCTGCTGAAGTTGCTTATGTATAACCAAATACCTCATGGAATTTGGTTCCTTAGTTTAGAGGTTTAGGGTCATGGTTTCATGGGACATCACAGTTAATTGGCCTAATAATGTGTTTAGTACTTCTTTTCTACCTCCTAGTTCCTTGTGTTGTGCCTGGAGTCTTAAAATCTTGCAAGCAGCCATGCAAGGAACAACTGATCTCTATTCACTTGGAACAACAGAGGAAGAAGGAGTCAAGAATAGGAGGAGGATAGGGATTGTGTGGCTAATTGCTTCCATACACATCTCCCTCCTTTGCCATGAGATTAGAACTGGATGGTGCCCAGCTACCATTACTAAACATTTTGATCAAAGATTCCATAGACAAGTCCTGATCAAAAGGGGGGAAATTCAGACCACAATTTCAAATTCTCACAGATTCTAGAGTTTCTAAGGCCATGGAGGTTGGATGAACCCCTGAATCTATTGACATGAGATAATCTTTTAACCTTAAACCAAAAATATTCCCTAAAGTCATTATATGGAGCTGTGGTGGCATAGTGCCTAAGAAATTTGACTGCTAACCAGAAGGCTGGCTGTTCAAACCCACAAGCCACTCCTTGAAAGGAAGTTTGGACAATCTACTTCCATAGTGATACCACTTCAGAAACCCAAGGAGGCGTCGCTATGAGTTGTATCCGACTCCACGGCAGTGAGTTTGTTTTTTTGGTTTATGTACGTAGTACATTTTGCTTACATATTTGTAAACTGGTGGACTTTTAGCTTGTTTCCACCTTTGGACAATTATAAATAATGCTGTTGTGATGGCAGTGAGCTTGTTTTATTTTTTGGTTGTAAACATTCATGTACAAGTTTTTGTGTGATTCAGGCTCATTTTTACATACTTGCCAAAGTACCATGGAACTTTAGATGGCCTCTGGGTTACAGTTGTTAGGAATAGGGGCTCTCAAATCAGGAAATCCTAGGGTTAAATCTCAGTTTGCAAATTAGCAAGGCCAACTTGAGATTATATAATATGACTTAACACAATGCTTATATAATAATCAATCAATAAATGGTTGTTGTTTTAATTAACTCCATTGACATATTGAATCAAGGTTCCAAATCCACTTCCTCTGCTTACTAGCTCTGTGTATCTTGGCACTTGACTTCTCTGGCTTTCAGCACAATGGGGGAAATAATGCCTACCTGGCAGGGCTTGGTGGGGTTAAATGAGAGACTAGAACATGCCCAACACTGTAGGTCACAGTTGGTGCCCAAGGGTAAACTAGATGGTGCTTCTTGCAAATTAGAGAAAGGTGCCCCTTCTTTGAATGACACTGCCTACTGGTTTCAGCCCCATTCACTACCATGGACTGAGTGCCTTTGTACAGTGCACAGCTTGTACATCTGTAGGACACAGCCTGGCAATGACAGCAGTCGTTATGATTGCACTAATTCACATTCTTCTGCCTCTAACTTGCACCCTTTGTTCTGGGGCTCAAGACTGTCCCAGATTTGGAAGAAAACACCTTCTCTATTTTCTTTCTCTTGGCTCCAGCTCCCTTCCTTCTTGTGATCTGGTTTCTCCATCCCCCATTGTGGCCACCCCCTGTCTTCACAGCTGACTTGGAGACCACTCAGCTACGAAGGTAGAACAGTGACCTCCCTCTGGCCTCCCAGACCTAGTCTGGGTTCTGGAACACACTGGCAGGCTGAGCAGCCTCTGCTGAGATAATCTAATTTAATTGCCAACAGCGGCCAGAAGGAAGCAGATGATCACCGCCCATAAAGGGTGAGAATCCTCGGTGGGGAGCTGGGCTGGCTGCAGAGCCTTTGCAGGCTATTTTTAGTGCCTGGACACAGAGGTGCAGGAGAAAATGCCAAGCAGGGAGGTAGCCTGGGCTGAGCTCCAAGTGGCCTGCCTGTGACTTTCAACGCCAGCCCTTTGTCGTTCCTCTCTTTTAATGGTGAGGAATCCAGGCATTGCTGATGGTGGCAGCTGTCGCTCTGCTGGACACAAAGCCAACTGGGAGGGAGGGACAACAGTAGTTGGTGCTTGGGCTGGATGTTTAAGCTGGTGTTTAACATACTGATAATTTTTAGCACTAGGGGATTCAGCTCTCATATTGTTTCCATTTTACAGGAGAGAAACTGCACCTCAGAAATAGGAAATGACTTCCTTAATCTCATTCACGGAGTACATTTTCACTGTGGCTGTCTTTATCATCACTTCCTTTATTCAGCACAATGGTGGAGCAGTGGTTGGGGTGTAACCAGAGTTTGAATCCTAGCCTCTCACTGGGACAAACTCTTAATCTATCTGAGACCCATTTTTCTCCTCTGTAAAGTCGGGATAAGAAGAGTGCCATCACATAGAGTTGATAAGAATTGGATGAGATAAAGCATGTAAAACACATGTAATTGTGCCTGGCACAGGGAAGTGCTCAATAAATGCTGGCTGCTGCTGGTGTTTCTTCTGCTGACAGGCCGTCTGCTGGCACTTGATATGCATCCTAGTAATTCTCACAGCAAGTCTGCAAGGCATGATCAGCCCTGTTTTCCAGATGGGAAAACTGAGACCCAGAGAAAGGAATCAAATTCTGGAGAGTACGCTGCTAGGAAGGATAGGAGCTGGTCCTTGAGCTCAAGGCTCTGCCCTCCCAGGCCCAAGATCTTTCCCGCATGTAGGCTGGAGCTTCCTCTGTGCTATACTCCTTGGGAATTTGGGCAGAGGGGGCCAGTCTCAAGAATGTGATGATGTATGAATGTGTGTGAGGTGTGTTAGAAAAGTTGCTGGGGAGGGAAAGGGAAGGAGAACTGTGACCCAGTACTCAGGTTCACAAAGAGCTAACTCTCATTTCTTCTCTAGTGGCTTTTGTATGTCTCTGAGACAAATCACGGGAGGAGGAGGCTCTGAGTCATCCTGGGTGACCTCCCTACAGTCCCTACATGGAATTACTCTCCAGTGCTGCCCATACACAGTGGTATAGTGAGGAGCTGTGGAAGCCAGAGTGTCTCCCTTCATCACTGTGTCTACTAGAGTTGATGTGGTCCTCCTAGTGTCTGATGCCGGCATTCTGTCTCCCTTAGCTCCATTCCCTTTCCTCTGTCCCTAACCATTCTGCCCTCTTAGTTCTTATATGTACTCTTTCCTCCTTAACCTATTGCTACTACCTCACTGTAGACTGACTTCTTTCAGCCAGTCCTCTAACTGATCTCTGACACAGATCTAAACCCCAACCCCAATCCACAGGTGCTGTCTGAGGGAGCTCTCACCTCAAATGTGAATCTCACGGGGTTACTTCCTTCCTTATATCCCTTTACCAGCTTCTAGCTCTTGGCTATCTCCTCTTGTATTGTCTCCTCCCTTGCAAAATGACCTCCTGGTGGAGCCTAACAGTTCCCATTGGTGGATTCCCAGAGAATAGGCCTTTGCTTTGCGAATGGGTCAGGAGCCAACATTCCCTGGAGAAATCAGTATGGGGGAAAAGTACTGAATGAGGTTCAGCAGGTTTATTTGTGGTAGGTCTTTTCAGAGGCTCTATTATGCTAGTTTCTGACATAAAAGCCATCCAAGAAAGGTTGCCTGGGAAGAGTATTCTAGTTTTAACAATAACTAGTTGCTGTGAAGTACATTCCACCACGGCAATTTCATGTGTGTTAGTATAACTGTGCTTGATAGGGTTTTCAATGGCTGATATTTTGGAAGTAGATCATCAGGCCTTTCTTCTGAGGCACTGCTGAGTAGACAGGAACCACTAACCTTTCCAAAAGAAGCCAAGCACGAATAGTTGATACTAACATAGTACTAACTAGATGCCAGGCTCTGTGCTTTAATTAAGCAAGTGCTGCTATCATTCCCATTTTATAGCTGAGGAAAATGAGACACAGAGAAGTTTAATGACTTGTCTATGCTCACCCAGCTAGTCAGCAGTGGACTGAGATTCCAACCTAGACATTGGGCTCTGAAACAAGCACTTGTAGCCACTATTGGAGGGCTTATTATGTAGCTGACATTATTGTGATATACACATTTTTTTTCCCATTTAATTCTCACAACGACCCCACAATTATTATCCTCATCTTTGTTGTTAAGGAAACAAAACTAAAGAATGCACACATTGGGGCAAGAGGACCTAAGGTGGGATGCAAACCCATCCAGGTCTTTCTGTGACTAGTGAATCTTTGTAAAAGGGATCTCTGGGCCAATGATGCTCTGAACAAGGAATCCTTTATCAAAGGACATCTAATACGGTTGGTGCTCTGTAAAGTGCACATTGCAAAATGCTTCTCTGGGTATTCAGAAATATTCACTGTCATTAAATTATATCACCCTCTTTCTTTCTTCTTTTTAGAAGCCTTTTTTTTTTTTTTT
>NW_006921661.1:669995-671191 GCF_000298275.1 Orycteropus afer afer | reverse complement strand
ATCCCTGGTAACTAACAAAGAAAATTTCCTTCCATAGATAAACCTTTCCTTGACTTTTACAATAATGGATTAATACAATATTTGTGCTTTTGTGATTGACTTATTTCACTCAGCATAATGTCCTCCAAGTTCATCCACATTATGTGGTGTTTTGCAGATTCTACATTGTTCTTTAGTGTTGCATAGTATTCCATTGTGTGTATGTACTATAGTTTGATTATCCATTCCTTAGTTGATGGACACTTAGGTTGTTTTCATCTTTTGGCTATTGTGAATAGTGCTGTGATGAACAGAGGTGTGCATATGTCTGTTCTTGTCATGGTTCTCACTTCTTTAGGATATATACCTAGTAAAGAATGGGTGGGTCAAATGGTATTTTTAATTCCAACTTTTGAAGGAATCACTATATTGCTTTCCACAATGGTTGTACCATTTTACAGTCCCACTAGCAGTGTATCAGAGTCCCAGTCTCCCCACATCCTTGCCAACATTTGTTATTTTGTGTCTTGTTGAACTTTGCTACTACTGCTGGAGCAAGATGGTATCTTATTGATGTTTTGATTTGCATCTCTCTAATAGCTAATGGGTAGCTCTCGTAGTGTAGAGCCTAAGGCACTTGACTGCTAACCAGAAGGCTGGTGGTTCTAACCCAGCAGCCACTGCTGAGAAGGAAGATGGGGCAATCTACTTGCGTAGTGGTACTGCCTCGGAAACCCAAACAGGGGTCGCTATGAGTCGGGGCTGACTTGAGGTCATATAACAACAACAATAACTAATGATTGTGAGCATTTCTTCACATGTTTGTTGGCCACTTGAATATCCTCCTTGGTGAAGTGTCTATTCATGTTTTCTGCTCATTTTTTAATTGGATTGTTTGTCTTTTTGTTACTGAGGTGTTGGAGTTTTCTATAAATTTTAGAGATAAGTCCCTTGTCAGATATGTCATTACCAAATATTTTTCTGCAATCTGTAGGTTCTCTTTTGACTCTTTTGGAGAAGTCTTTGGAAGCACTTAAAAATTTACTTTTTAGAAGGTCTCAATCATCTGGTTTCTCTTCTGCTGTTTGTGCATTTTAAGTTATGATTGACAGTCTATTTATGCCATGCATTACAGCCCCTAAATTTGCTCCTAGTTTTTCCTTGAGGAACTCTACAGTTTTAGGTTTCACATTTAAGTCTTTGATCCATCTGGAGTT
>NW_006921661.1:646500-653550 GCF_000298275.1 Orycteropus afer afer | reverse complement strand
TAAACTGTGGTCAATGTCATGAGACAAAGTATATGTAAACTGCTGTATGGAAAGTGAATTTGCTCTGTAAATCTTCACCCAAATCACACACACACACACACACACACACAAAGTAAATATAAAATTCTGTTCTTTAAAGTCACCCACTTGTGGTATATTTTGTTACAGCAACACTAGGTAGCTAAGCCCGACTCAGGATGGGTTGTTAGGTGGAGAAGTTTCTGCCTATCCCTGGCTATGGACACAGTTCTTGGCAGGCTCAGAGGGTTAGACAAAGCCCTCTGACAGGGTGTCAGTCTTACCTGCTGGGATAATAAAAATGTTAAACTAAATATCAGAGACACTGATATTAAAAAAATAAAAGTGAGAAAAAATATAATAGAAAAGGGGAAAAAGCAGCAGAAAATCATTTCATATATAAAAAATAAAGAGCCTGAAAAAACTATCTTTATTAATATTTCCACACCAATGATAAGACAGATGGATTGGAATTAGATGTGGAAAAATGTAATATTCTACAAAGGAAACTCTAGGGAGGCCCTTGGACTTATGAAGGTCATTTCTCATTAAGGGTGAACTTTTCTCTTCTTTCCTCAGCTGCCTTTATCCTAACAAACCCTCTGTAGGAGCCAGCAATTCTCTGCTCCTTTTGTGTGCTGGAGATGGGCTGTGCCCCCAAATGCCCCCTCAGCTAGTCAGTGCAAAACTAATTTTAATTCCTCCAAACAACTAATGGGATTGTTGTCCATACACTCTTGGGTGGCAGTTTTTTTTTTATCGGTTGTTTCAGATGTTTTGGAGTATGCGCAGCATATGAACTACAACTCTTGTACAGTTAGGGTGGGGAAATAGCTTTCCCTTGATATGGGCCGTAGGAAGAAGCAAAGGTTTCCAAATCTGGGAGATTGCAGGCACTTTGGGAGGACTCCGTGCTTGGAGGTTGTCTTGGTTCTCTAGCACTGCTATAACAGAAATACCACAAGTGGATGGCTTTAGCAAACAGGAATTTATTATCTTACAGTTTGGGAGGCTAGAAGTCCAAATTCAGAGTGCAAGCTCTAGGAGCTGGGTTAAGGCCCCTTGACCTTGGGCTTCAGCTTTGCCTCTGTTCTAGGTCCACGGAAGCTAGAGGTGTCTTCTAACACAGGCAGCGGCAGGCTGCTTAGGGTGAAAAATCTAAGGTTGGCTGGCAAAGTGGCACAATCTCAAGATCAACAGACAACATGGCAGGCCACTGGTCTAAGGCCAGGAACTATCCCAAGATTGGCAGGCAACACAGCAGATCACTGGTTCAAGTCCAGGCACTGGAGATGAAGTCCAGGCCAAATGCAGTATCCAAGATGTGCCAAAAAGATTGAGACCATTCTCAAACTTTACCATATATACTGGAAGCAGGCAACACCCCAAAGGCAGCTCCCCTTCAACTGATTAGGTGCTCACAGCAGATTCCACCAAGGAGGTGATTACAATCTCACCATGGGGGATATACATCCAGCTGCCAAACCACTCAAACTCATGGGCCCCAAGTTGACACACACTCTTAACTACCACAGAAGCAAATCTGCTTTCCTGCAACATGGGGTCTTTGGTTGAAAAATATGCATCATAACACCTACTCTATGTTGCTGTCTGTGAAGTGCCTTTAGTGGGTCTGGGACATATGTGAAAGGGACATGTATTTATTCAAAGAGTGGTTGGATTAGATAACCTGGGTGTGGTTCTCACTGGAATGCAATAGTCCTCAGCAAATGTTTGTTGAATGAGTGAGAAGACAGTGTATATGGAGTATTTACCAAAGCCTGGAGCACAGAAGATTGTCTTGGGGTACATTAATGAAATAATACTGTAAATCCCTGGCTATGGCATGGCATAGAGTAAATTCTCAATAAATGCTTCTAAAATGAATCTATGCAATAAGGCTGAAGAAGCAACTCATACAGTATCTGTCATGTAGTAGGTGTTCGTTAATATTTATTGAATGAATGAATGAATGAAAGGATTCTGCAACAAGTGTATATCCCAGAGCATGGAATATGGCAGATAATTGATTGTTGTTGTTGTTATTTGTTGTCGAGTTGGCCCCAACTCATAGCGACCCCTCCTTGGGTTTCCAAGGCAGTATCACTACGGAAGTAGGATTGCCCAACCTTCCTTCTGAGGATAATTGATTAGTATTTGCTGATTGGATGGTCATCAGCACTAACATTTATGCAGCATTTACTAAGTTTCCTGCAGTATTCCAAGTATTTGACATGTTTTAATCCTCATTTGATCCTCACAACTCTATTATTTATCCCATTTTAAGGATGGAGAAATTGAGGCACAAAGAGGTTAAATAACTTCCCAAATTCGCCTTGCTAATGAGTATTAGGGTTTGCTTTTGAATAAGGTTTGTCTAGGACCAGTTTTTCTACTCTTAACCACTATTTGAAGCAGTGTATGTGAAATGGCTATTACACAGTAGGTTGTTTTTAGGTGCCTCTGAACCAATTTGAGTTCACAGGACTCTATGTACAAAAGAATGAAACACTGCCTGGTCTTCCCCATCCTCACAACTGTTGTCATGCTTGAGCCTATCATTGTACCCTCCATCTCACTGAGGGTCTTCCCCTTTTTTGCCCATCATCTACTTTATCTAGGATAAGATCCTTCTCCAGGACTGATTCCTTCTGACAACATGACCAAAATACAAGAGATGAAGTCTGGCTGCTCTCCTTTCTAAGGAGCATTCCAGCTGTACTTCCTCCAAGACAGATTTGTTCATTATTCTAGCAGCCCATGGTACTTTCAGTATTCTTTGCCAACACCACAATTCAGATACATCAATTCTTTGTCACTCTTCCTTATTCATTGTCTAGCTCCCACATGTATATGAGGCTATTGAAAATATCATGGCCTGGATCAGGTGAACCTTAGTCTTCAAAGTGACATCTTTGCTGTTAAACACTTCAAAGAAGTCTTCTGCAGTAGATTTGCCCAAGCAATATGTCATTTGGTTTCTTGACGGCTGCTTCCACGGGCACTCATTGTGGATCCAAGCAAAATGAAATCTTTGACAACTTTGATCTTTTCTTAATTTATAATGATGTTGCTTATTGCTCCAGTTGTAAAGATTTTTTGTTTTCTTCATGTTGAGGTGTAATCTGTACTGAAGGCTGTGTAGTCTTTGATCTTCATCAGTAAGTGCTTCAAGTCATCTTCACTTTTAGCAAGCAAGGTTGTGCCATCTGCATATCACAAGATGTCAATGAGCCTCCTCCAATCCTGATGCCGTGTTCTTTTTCAACTAGTCCACCTTCTCAGATTATTTGCTCAACATATAGACTGAATAAATATGGTGGAAGTATACAGCCCTGACACTCACCTTCCCCGATTTTAAACATCGCAGTATTCCCTAGTTTTGTTCAAATGACTGCCTCTTGGTCTATATACAAGTTCCTCACGAGCCCAATTAACTGTTCTGAAATTCCAGTTCTTTGCAATATCCATAGTTTGTTATGATCCACACAATCAAATGCCTTTGCATAGTTAGTAAAACACAGGTAAACATCAGATGTCATATTGCACTGGGCAAATATAATGCAAAATATGCTGAAGAGCAAAGATGTCTCTTTGAAGAATAAGGTATGCCTGACCCAAGACTTGGTATTTTCAATCGCCTCATATGCATGTGAAAGCTGGACAATGAATAAGGAAGAGTTGATGCTTTTGAGTCATGGTGTTAGTAAAGCATACTGAAAGCATTATGGACTACCAGAAGGACTAACAAATCTGTCCTGGAAGAAGTATAGCTGGAATGCTCCTTGGAAGCAAGAATGGCCAGACTTGGTCTTACCTACTTTGGTCATGTTGTCAGAAGGGACCATTTCCTGAAGAAGGATATCATGCTTGGTAAAGTGGAGGGTCAGTGAAAGAGGGGAAAGCCCTTGATGAGATGACGGACACAGTGGCTGTAACGATGGGCTCAGGCATACCAAGGATTGTGAGGCTGATGCAGGACTGGGCACTGTTCCATTCTGTTATACGTAGGGTCACTATGAGTCAGAGCTGATTCAATGGCACCTAACAGCAATAACAACAAACATCTTTCTGGCATTCTTTATTTTCAGCCAAGATCTATGTGACATTAGCAATGATATCCCTCATTTCATATCCTCTTCTGAATCTGGCTTGAATTTTTGGCAGTTATATGTTGGTGTACTGCTGCAACCCTTTTAAAGTTATCTTCAGCAAAATTTTACTTGCATATGATATTAATGATATGGTTCACTAATTAACGCATTCTGTTGGATCACTTTTCTTTGTAATAGACACAAATATGAATCTCTTCCAGTTGGTTGGTCAGGTAACTGTCTTCCAAATTTCTTGGCATGAACGGGTGAGAGCCTCCAGTGCTCCATCTGTTTGTTGAAACATCTCAGTGGGTATTCTGCCAATTCCTGGAGCCTTGTTTTTCACTAATTCCTTCAGTGCAGCTTGGAGTTCTTTCTTTAATATCATCGGTTCTTGATCATATTCTATCCCCTGAAATGCCTGGTGTATATTCAGGTCCAAATCAGTGAGTGGATGTGTGTATTAGTTTCTTAGAGTTGCCATAACAAAGTTCCACAAACTAAGTGGCCTAAAGCTACAGGAATTTATATTCTCACAGTTCTGCAGGCTAGAAGTTTGAAATCAAGATGTCGACAGGACCATGCTCTGTCTAACGGTGCTAGAGGACAATCCTTTTGTACATTTTCCTGGCTTCTGGCAGCCCCTGGCATTCCTTGGCTTGTGATAGTATAACACCAATCTCGTCTGTCTCCACAGGGCCATACTCCTTCTGTGTCTGTCTGTGTCTCTTCTCTCTTTATAAGGGTATCATCCATATTGCATTAGAACCCATCCTAGTCCAGTGTGACCTCATGTTAACTTCAGTTACAGCTGTAAGGATGCTACAGTGAAACCCGTGATAGCCAGAACTCAATGGGACTGCCTTGTTTTCTGGGTTTCATGAGTTTTCTGCCTTTGATGCATTGCAGTCTTACCACTTCTTTTTATCATTCTCTATTGTGGAAAATATTTGAGTTTTCCTTCTCTGACAGGTTTCTGCCTTATATGAGATCTGGCTTTCACAGGTTTTAATGTATTTCTTAATAAGGTCATAACCACAGGTATCTTTTTTGGAGACACTAAGTATATCACAGATTCCTATGACTCAGACGAAGTCTCAACAGACTTTTGGGGACTCAAGGTCAGGATGGCAGCTGCCTGGACACAATCTGACTCAGTGGGGCCTCTCTCTGGGTCTCCTCATGTTCATTCCCTGTACTTTTGCAAGGATTAGAGGAAGCTGACTTGATGCTAAAGAGGGGAGTGGAGTGGAGGGGCATCAAAGCCTTGTCCTGTCTTCCAGCCAAGTGGCTTCAGGCTTTGGTGGTTAGAGGGATGGCAGCAAGGAGTGTCCCCGCCTCCTGTACATAATTCATCCTTAAACCAAGTGCAGAGCGCTGACTTAGCACTTCCTGCTGCAGGGCCCAGCCGGCTGTTCACACGCTTTCCCAGACACTTCCGAGCTGTGCCAAGTACCAGCAATGGCAGTGATTTACAGTGTCACAGGCTAGCGTCCTCTACCCTGACCACTGCTCTTGGCCACAGGTTTAATTATTTAAACAGATTTTTACATTTTATGAGCATGCCGTCAGGCTTGGCAGAGGAAATCCTTAAGAGAAAAAATTTTTTGCTTGAAAGATTAAATTTAAGTATGCAAAGATGGATTAGCAGAACAATTCCAAATTCCTGAGTGTGTGGTATTCAAGGTCCTTCCAAGTTTGCCCCATTTTACCAGCCCCGCCCTCACAGCATCAGCTTATCACATAAGCAAGATAAGCATGGGTTTACTTTTGTGTGTTTACTAATCTGTAGTGAATAATTTCACTTTTTTTTTTTTTTTTAAAGCCACCTCAAAGATTCTGCTTCTAGGTATGGCTGGCATTTGTCTCTCTTCCAACCCCACAGCACTTTCCTACAGAATCAAAGCCTCTTTACAAATTTACAATGCCCGACAAGGATGGAGTACCCAATAAGCAAGGTAAGCATGTGCTTGCTTACTAATCTGTAATGAAGAGTTCACATGGGTTTGAAATCTTGCTTACTGGGTAGTCCACTCTTGCATGTGTGCATGTGCGCACACATACATATAGTCTCCGTATATACCTAGTACTATGGGAGAGCTAGAGAGGCATTGATGAACATATCACACAAAAATCTCTGTCCTAATGGAGCTTCCATTCTGGCAGGAGATTTCCTTACATCAGCCCCTCAGAGAACTTGTTCTTCCATGAGGTTCCAGTGAAACTGCTGCCTTGTCTGTCCTCCCTGACTTTCTGGGTGAAATTAATCACTGAGTTGTCTCTCATAGCCACACTCATTGTGCCATAACTGTTGGTAAACTTGATGCCCCTGCTCTTAGACTTGAGAACCCCTGAAGGGGAGAGACTGTTGAGTTTTCTTACCATCTCTGCACCTAGCATAGTCCTTGGCACATAGAAGGTGCTCAACATGGATGGCATTGGAAGACTCTTCTGCTTCTTTCTGGCAAAAAGAATTATCTTATACCCATCCCTGACCCCTCAGAACAGTCTCTTCATGGATGCAGTTGGCAAGGTGCATGGGTCCCTGCAGGCCTGGGGATGACTGTTAGGGGTTGGGCTCAGTTATTGTTGTTAGGTGCCAGTAAGTCAATTTTGACTCATAGCAACCTCATATGACAGAGTAGAAGTGCTCCATAGGCTGTAATCTTTATGCGAGCAGTTCACCAGATCTTTCTCTCACATTGTTGCTGGATAGGTTTGAACTGCCAATCTTTCAGTGAACAGACAAGTACTTAACAATTGTGTCACTCAGGGTCCTTTGGGCTCAGTAGGAGAATGAAAATTTCTTACATTTTACAATGTACAAAACACTCGCATTTCTAGTGTTCAAATTAAGACTCAGTTAATGTTTATTAGTTCTACAATGTGCCAAGGGCCTTTGAGGATCTGAGAGTACAGTAGTGAACATTCCACACAG
>NW_006921661.1:640487-641740 GCF_000298275.1 Orycteropus afer afer | reverse complement strand
GACTCGCCAGCCTGCCAGCCTCCACCACTACTATGTGAGACGAACCCTTGGGTGTCTGTGAGTTCTGTGAGGCGTTACAGCAAAATATAGAACCCTAAGACTGGGGAAATTACTGGGAGGAGGAGGAGGAGTTAATGTCTGAAATGATGGAGTGGCATGGTAGTTTGGACATCTGGGACATCTTTGACCTCTGCCTCATGGGGACCAGCCTTGTGCTGATCTTTCTAAGAGAAATTGTTCAAGCAGAGTCCTAAAGACAAGTAGAGCAGCACATGGTATCTAGGATCTAGGTTTAATCTCCAGCAAACACCTCAAAGTGAGGAAAGTGAGATTTAGAGAAGTTAACTGATTTGACCAAATAGACAAAGCCTTCTAGCTTAGGCGGCAGGACACTTGGGCACCAGGTATTTATCCAGATTTAATTTTAAACCATCATGGTGAAAATGAAATGGAAAAACTCATCTCTAACTTTATATGAAAAGGAAAGAAGCCCGAATAGCAAATGCAATATTGAAGAAGAACAAAGCAGAAGGCTTCACACTTCCTGATCTCAAACTTACTATATAGATGTGGTGATCCAAATAGCCTGGTACTGGTTCAATGACAGACACAATCCAATGGAATAGAACTGAGAATTCAGAAGTCAGTCCATCCATTGATGGGCAGCTAATCTTCAATAGACGCTTGAAGTCCATTCAGTAGGGAAAAATTAGCCTCTTCAACAAATGGTGCTGGCAAAACTAGATGTCTATTTGCAGAAAAATGAAGCAAGATCTATACCTCACACTGTGCACAAAAATGAACTTAAAATCGATCAAAGACCTAAATGTTGAAACTAAAACTATAAAGTTCCTGTAAGATGATATTGGGACTAATATTTTTAAAACCTAATTTTTGGCATAAATACCATATCAAACATAACAAAATGCATGAAAGACAGAAGATATAAATTATACAACTGGGACTCTTAAAAAATTTAATACTTATGTACATCAGAAGACTTTACCAAGAGTAAATAGAAAACCTACAGACTGGAAAAAAGTATTTGGCAATGACAGATCTGATAAAGGTCTCGTCTCTAATATATATAGAAAATTTCAACAATGTAATAACAAAAAGACAAACATCCAATTAAAAAAAATGGGCAAAAGTTCTGAACAGACATTTCACCAATAGAAGGCATTCAGGTGACCAACAAATTCATGAAAAGATGCTTGTGATCATTAGCCAGTGTTGTTGTTGTTGTTTGCCGT
>NW_006921661.1:638458-639310 GCF_000298275.1 Orycteropus afer afer | reverse complement strand
GGATTTGAACTGCCAGCCTTCTGGTTAGCAGTCAAGTGCCTTAGGCACTGTGCTACCAGAGCTCCTAGACATATCCAAACAATGTGGGATTGGTTTACTGGGCTGAAAAGTTTAGGACCACAGCTCTGGTGGTGTAGTGCCTAAGGCATTTGATTGCTAATCAGAAGAGTGGTGGTTCAAATCCACCAGTCACTCCTGAGAAGGAAGGCTGGACAATCTACTTTCATAGTGATACTGCCTCGAAAACCCAAGGAGGGGTCATTACGAGTTAGATCTGACTCGATGGCAATGCATGCATTGTTGTTGCATTATAGTCTTTGAAGCCAACTTAATCAATTGGCATAATATAGTTCATAAAGATAATTTTCTACATCCTGGTTTGGTGAATAGCATTTATGGGCTTAAAAGCTTGTGAGTGGCCATCAAAGATACAACTATTGATCTCCTTTTGTATGGAGCAAAAGAGAAAGAAGGAAATCAAAGACTCAAAGAAGAAACTAGTCCATGGGACTAATAACCTGCATGAATGACAGTCTCTTCAAACCTGAGATCAGAAAAACTAGATGGTGTCCAGATACCACTGCCAACACTGTTCTGATCAGGGACACAACAGAAAGTTCCAGACAGAATGGGAGAAAAATGTAGAACAAAATTCAAATTCCCATAAAAGGCCAGACCTTCTAGACCGACAGAACCTAGAGGAACCCGCAAATATTGTATTAAGATTGAACTTGGATGCTGCCATCTAGATACAATGATGGGTCTCTCCTCATCAAGAAGAAAGAAGAAAACCAAAGTTAATGGAAACAATCAGTCCTAGTGACTGGTACACCATCCGATCTGCAGCCTATA
>NW_006921661.1:635176-637863 GCF_000298275.1 Orycteropus afer afer | reverse complement strand
GGGGGGAAAAAAAAAGATTGAACTTGGAGCTGAAGCTATTTCTGGAGGTCACCTTTCAGCCAAATAGTATGTTGTCTTATAAAATAAACAATATCATCCGTGAATAAGTAATGTGTTCCCTTAAACAGTCAACTATGTGAGACCAAATGGTCAACTCAGAAGTAAAGATTGGAAGGCAAGGAGGAGAAGGGAAACTAGATCAATGGAAATAGAATGAACAGAATGGAAATAATGAGAATGCTGACACATTGTAAAAATTGTAACCACTGTCTCAGAACAATTTGCATAAACATTGTGAAATAGGAACCTAATTTTCTGTGTAAACTACCTAAAACACAATAAAAAATTAGTTTAAAAAAAGAAACAAACAAACCATCATTGCACAGGTGCCACTCTTGGTCTTTTCTGTAATCAAGACAGACATTGCCAATCAATGGCAGCATTCTTTCTTTCAGAGACCAGATCTAATTTCACAAAGTTTCTCAATTCAGTGCTTAAACTACTTATTACTGCTCCATCAGAAATGGAGTTTGAGATGGAACTCATTTACCCTCTCACAATTAGTTTTTATTTTGTCATTTAATTCTGATGTGACCTTGAACAAGTCATTTCTCTCTGGGCTCTGGATGCCTCAGATACATATTGAGGAGGCTGACTCACAGATTGTCTAAGAGCTTTCTCTACTCTGACATTTCCTGGTTCATTTGGTTTATTCATTAGTTTTTTTGTTCTTTCATTTATTCAACATGTATCTATTAAGTACCACAAGGTATGAAACACTGTTCTAGCTGCTGGGGATATTCTGTTAAAGAAAGAGAAGGTCCCTGTCCTTGGGGTGCTCACAATCTGGATAAGGAGAAAGGTAGTAAACTGATGTTCTGTAGTTCTTTGGATGCTGGATTCTCAAATGGTTGTGGCTGTCCATCAGGCCTCAGGGCCAGGGCACACCCAGGCTGGGCCCCAAATGACCCACCCTAAGCCTCCCAAGTGGTGGGAAAGAGTCAGGGATCTATGTAAGGGGAGGGTGGGGAGGGTGGAGTGGTTTTGAACAGCTAAGGGAGACAAACTTGCTGTCAATTTGTCCTATTGTGGTAGTGTGTTGATGTGAGGCTTGAGGCTGTGCCACCGGTGTCTCAAACCCAGTAGGGTTACACATGTGCACAGGTTTCAGTAGCTTACAGACTGAGACAGACTAGGAAGAAGGAGGAGGCTATCCACTTCTCAAAGAATTGGCCCGCAAAAACCTTATGAATAGCAGAGAAACACTGTCTAATACATTACTGGGCAACTTTATGAATAGCTTGGAAAGATTGTCTGATACAGTGCAGGACGATAAGCCACTTAGGTCAGAAGACTCTCAAAATAGGACCAGGAAAGAGCTCCATTATCAGAGTAGAACCAGCCTTAATGATATGGATAAGGTAAAGCTTTCGAGACCTATATTTGCTGACGTGGCAGAACTCAAATTGAGGAGAAACAGCTGCAAACATCCATTAATAATCAGAACATGGAATGCATGAAGCATGAATCTAGGAAAATTGGAAGTTGTCAAAAGTGAAATGGAGCACATAAAGATTGATATCTTAGGCATTAGCGAGCTGAAATGGATGGGTTTTGGCCATACTGAATCAGACCACCATGTGGTCTACTATGCTGGGAATAACAACTTGAAGAGGAATGGTGTGGCATTTATCATTGCAAAGGACGTTTCAAGATCTGTCGTGAAGTACAATACGCCATACACCTACAAGGAAGACCAGTTAATACGACTATTACTCAAATTTATGCACCAACTACAAAAGCCAAAGATGGGAAATTGAAGATTTTTATCAACTTCTGCAGTCTGAAATTGACTGAACATGCAATCAGGATGTATTAATTATCACTGGTGACTGGAATGCAAAAGTTGGAAACAAGGAAGAATCACCGGTAGTTGGAAAATTTGGCCTTGGTGATAGAAATGATGCTGGAAATCGCATGATAGAATTTTACAAGACCAACAACTTGTTCATTGTGAAAACCTTTTTTCAACAACACAAATGGCAGATGTATACATGGACTTCACCAGATGGAACACATAGGAATCAGACTGACTATATCTGTGGCAAGTGGCAATGGAAAAGCTCAATATCTTCAGCCAAAACAAGGCCAGGAGCTGATTGTGGAACAGACCATCAACTGCTCATATGCAAGTTCAACTTTAAGGTAAAGACAGCTAAAACAACTCCACGAGAGCCAAAATATGATCTTGAGTATATCCCTCCTGAATTTAGAGACCATCTAAAGAATAGATTTGATGCATTGAACACCAATGACTGAAAACCAGAAGACTTGTGGGATGACATCAAGAACACCATCCATGAAGAAAGCAAGAGGTCACAAAAAAGATGAGAAAAGAAGAAAAGACCAAAATGGATGACAGAAGAGACTCTGAAACTTGCCCTTGAGTGGAGAGTAGATAAAGCAAATGGAAGAAATGACAAGAAAAAAGAGCTGAACAGAATATTTCAAAGAGCAGCTTGAGCAGTCAAAGCCAATTACTATAATGAAATGTGCAAAGACTTGGAGTTAGAAAACCAAAAGGGAAGAACATGCTTGGCATTTCTCAAGCTGAAAGAACTGAGGAAAAAATTTAAGCTTTGAGTTGCAATATTGAAAGATTCTATGGGCAAAATATTGAATGATGC
>NW_006921661.1:620954-634391 GCF_000298275.1 Orycteropus afer afer | reverse complement strand
GTGAGGATGACTTGAGGCACTTACTGATGAAGATTGAAGAATACAGTCTGCAGTATGGATTACATCTCAATATAAAGAAAACAAAAATCTTCACAACTGGGCCAATAAGCAGCATCACAATAAGTGGAGAAAAGATTGAAGTTGTTAAAGACTTCACATTACTCGGTTCTACAATCGATGCTAATAGAAGCAGCAGTCAGGACATTAGATGACGTATAGCACTGGGCAAGTTGGCTACAAGGGACCTCTTTCAAGTGCTGAGGAGCAAGGATGTCTCCTTGAGGACTAAGGTGTGCCTGACACAAGCCATGATATTTTCATTGCCTCATATGCATGTGAGAGCTGGATAATGAATAAGGAAGACTGAAGAAGAATTGATGCTTTTGAGTTGTGGTGCTGGCACAGAATGCTGAAAGTACTGTGGACCGCTAAAGAATTAACAGATCTGTCCTGGAGGAAGTGCAGCCGAATGCTCCTTGGAAGCAAGAATGGCCAGACCTGGTCTCACATACTTTGGTCATGTTGTCACGAGGGACCATTCCCTGGAGAAGGATGTCATGCTTGGTAAGATGGAGGGTCAATGAAACAGGGAAAGGCTCTCAATGAGATGGATTGACATAGTGGGTGTGACGATGGGCTCAAGTATAAAAAGAATCATGGAGCTGGTGCGGGACCGGGTGGTGTTTCATTCTGCTGTGCATAAGGTTGCCATGTGTTGGACAGGACTTGATGGCACCTAACAACAACAACAAACCTCAGGTCAAGAGATGGATGTATTTTCTCTGCCTGGCTGAGAGGACAAAGCTGGAGAAAATAAATCTCACCAATCTCCCTCTTCTAAGCTCTCTACCTCTGTGTAAATTGGGAATATCAAAGTCCAAAGCTATTAAAATAATAATGCAAATAATCCATATTTTTCATCTTAAAAGCAATTCTGGAGCATCTGATTAATCTTCCCAATACCCTTGCGTGTAGGTAAGTATAAGGCATTGCTTATAGATGAAGAAACTGAAACACAAGGTGATTAAACTATTGGCCTGAGGCTGTAGAAAAAGCAAAGTTTTGAGCAGTGGGCGGGAGTGAGCTGGGGATTGGATTCATCAGTCCTTGGTTATTTTGAACAATTGCAGACTCAAAGGACCAAATCCCTTGGGCAGCTGCAAGGAATTGAAGCCAATCTGCCTTGGCAGGGCAGTGCAGCGTGATGGTGATGAGTCAAGAGTTTTGCAGGCGCACAAAGCTGGATTTCTCTCCTGAGTCCACCATTTGCAATGGTGTAACCTTTGGAAAGTGGTTTAAGCTCCCTGAACCCCAATTTTCTCATCTAAAAAATTGAGATAACACTTTTGTTGCAGGATTATGAGGATGAAAATAAATGAAATAGTGTTTGTAGAGTGTTTTACACACTACCTGAAATATAAATTTTGTTAAACATTAAGTTGTCTTTGTTACTCTTATCAGTGGTCACATCTAAGTCTTATAATTCATCTCATTTATCTGGGAACAAATGCCAGGCATCTGTGCTTCATACTGCAGGGTCTACAGAATTGCCTTGAATATAGAACCTGTCCTCTGAGAACTCCAGCAAGGGAGGTATTGGTCCCTGCCTTTCCAGCCTGTTAAGACATAGATGTCGTGAATCTCCACCCTCCACTTCACTCAGGTTCTGGTATTCAGAACCCTAGTGTCACTAGTAGGGAGAACTGTAATAAGTGTTGCTAGAAATACCTAGCATTCAAGATAAACCATGGGCTATTCCAGGTACGTAGTATATACTATTTTGTTTAATCCTCACAACAATCCTATGAGACAAGTATAATCATCACTCCCATTTTGTAAATGAGGAAACTGAAGGTGCATAAAAGAAAACAAACACTGCCTTGAGTTGGATTTGACTCATAGCAACTTCTCCTTGGGTTTCTGGGGTGGTATCACTATAGAAGTAGATTGCCCAATCTTCCATCCAAGGAGTGGCCGGTGGATTTGAACCACCAGCCTTCTGATTAGAAGTCAAATGCCTTAGGCACTATGCCACCAGAACTCCTGAAGTAGGGCATTGTTGTTGTTGTTATGTGCCATCGAGTCGGCCTCGACTCATAGTGACCCCTCCTTTGGTTGCTGAGGCAGTATCACTACAGAAATTTTGCAAGGTCCCATAGCCAAGGGCATAGTTTGTCAATCTTGAGTTTGGTATGACTGAGAGTGGATTTGTGTCTGAAGAGAGAGTCACTCAAAAACTCAAGCTCACTGACATCATCTGACTCATAGCATTCCCTCCTTGGATTTCTGAATTTCTGAGGTGGTATCACTATAGAAGTAGATTGCCCAATCTTCCATCCAAGGAGTGGCCGGTGGATTTGAACCACCAGCCTTCTGATTAGAAGTCAAATGCCTTAGGCACTATGCCACCAGAACTCCTGAAGTAGGGCATTGTTGTTGTTGTTGTTGTTATTTGCTGTCGAGTCGGCCCCGACTCATAGCGACCCCTCCTTGGGTTTCCGAGGCAGTTATCACTACAGAAGTAGTATTGCCCAACCTTCATTCCGAGGAGTGGCTGGTGGGTTTGAATCGCCAGCCTTCTGGTTAGCAGTCAAATGCCTTAAGCACTACACCATCAGAGCTCCTGAAGAGAGAATCAACTCAAACTCAAACTCACTGCTGTTGAGTTGGGTCCGACTCATAGCCACCCCTCCTTGAGTTTCTGAGGCGATATCACTAAGGAAGTAGATTGCCCAATCTTCCTTCCAATGAGTGGCTGGAGGGTTTGAACAGCCAGCCTTCTGGTTAGCAGTAAGACGCCTTAGGCACTATGCCACCAGTGCTCCCGAAGAGAGAGTTGTTGTTGTTGTTATTTGCTGTCGAGTCGGCCCCGACTCATAGCGACCCCTCCTTGGGTTTCCGAGGCAGTTATCACTACAGAAGTAGTATTGCCCAACCTTCATTCCGAGGAGTGGCTGGTGGGTTTGAACCGCCAGCCTCCTGGTTAGCAGTCAAGTGCCTTAGGCACTATGCTACCAGAGCTCCTCGAAGAGAGAGTAGACAGGAGTAAATTAAAGCTAGAATTACAATCCTAGAGGACAGCCAAGAAAACCCTATGGGGGCAGTTCTTTTCTGCCACATGGAGAGCTATAAGTTGGAATCAACTTAATGGCACCCACCAACAACAGATTTATGGTCTAGCTCATAATAATTTGCTCTGTGGACTATAGGATGCCATCAAGTTTTCTGTGCAACTTAATAGGTCACCAAATATTTATAGAATCACCATTATAATGTGTTAGGCATTGTGGATATTATAAGAGCAGCAGGGAATAATTTTTTCTCAAGATACATTGAGATGGAACCATTTGAAATGAGCACTGTGCTTGGAACTGCATGTTGGAATCCTTACCATCATCATTTTATCACCCAGCATCTTTTGTGCCCTGGTGTATCCCAGACATAAAGGTGTCTGACACAGACTATCCCATTTAATTTTTATAACATCTCTATGAAATATTTTCTTTTCAACCTCAAGACTGTTTTCTCTCTCCCACAAAAACCTTACAAGTAGAACATTTTTGTATGAACACACAAAAGGACAGTTTGGCATTTGGATATGATCAAAGTGACTCCCAGTGAAATAGGGAGCTCTGGTGGCATAGTTCCTAAGGCATTTGACTGCTAACCAGAAGGCTGGTGGTTCAAGCCTGTGAGCCACTCCTCAGAAGGAAGATTGGGCAATCTACTTCTGTAATGATACTGCCTCAGAAACTCAAGGAGGGGTCGTTATGAGTCGGATCTGACTTGATGGCAGTGAAATGGGTATTATTTTTCCCATTTTAGAGATGAAAAACTGAGGAATGCTAGAAAGCTCTGAGAGGTTAAGGAACTTGCCCAAGGTCACCGAGCTAGCAATTCAGGTAGTTTAAACTCAGGCAAAGTTGTCTACACAGAAGCATTCATTGACACTTCTGTTAGTTTCTATAAGGGAAGCCTCTTGCTTTATTTCCTCCCTCAGTGTTGCAGCCAGATTTCTCCTCCAGCAAGAATGAGAATTAATAGCTTTGAAGTTGGAAAAGTCACTCCTTGGCTTGCATGCTTTTACAGGGCTGCCTTGGGAGGACACTTAACCTCTGTCTGCACCTCCATTTCCTCAGCGCTAACATGTGCCTGCCTCCTGGGGGTGTGTCTGTATTATTAATGATGGTAAAGTGTTCTGAGCGCACCGCACCAGGATTCATGAGAATGCAAAGTTCGATTAATCTCGAGAACTATTCTACAGGGCCCCATGCAGCTGAAGGACACAGGAGCCTGCTGTTGTGCAGAGCCTCAGCATCCGTGCTTCCACACCACTGTCACCCCTGATCCCTTCAAAATCTTCGCATGGTAGACTGCACAGTAGATGGATGAAAACATAAAAAGGTCACAGAGACCTATGGGATCAGTGGAAGGGAAAAGATACAATTGGGACCAAGAAGAAACTTGTAGCTCAGAATGGCTGGTGCTCAGCAGCAACACAGCTGTACCAATTTTCCAGCTTCTTTGCAATTAGGTATGTTCATTTGACTGCATCTAGTCAGTGGACTGTTGGTGGGTGTAGTGTGTACCACTTTTAGGTTTGACTCGTAGAAACTTCCAACTTGTGATCTTGCTCTCTTACTACTAGAGGATTTGAAGGACAGTGGAGTCACAAGATGAAAGGAGCCTGCATCCTTGAATGACGTATGGAGCTGAGTTCCCCAACCAACTCAGACTGATCTGTGATGTGAAAAATAAGTTTATCTTATGTTAAGCCACTGAGATATTAGAGTTTATCTGTTGCATCTACTGGGATTATTTACCCAATAAATAATAACTATAATGGAATTTTATTTATATTTTCCAAATCACTTTGGTGTATGTTATCATTTGGAGAATCCTCAGGACACTTTTGTGATTTCAGTATCACAAATGATTTGTGCTTTTGGAGAAAACTCTTTGTTGTGAAACTTATGGATGGGTATCTTATGGATCGAACATCTTATCTTCAGTCACATTGGATGCTAGAAAGCTCACTGAAATTCGCCTTTCTTATCAGGGCTGAAAGACGTGCTTTGTGGGTACCGATCTTACTCTTGGCACCATCTCACTTACCAAGGGATTGACTCTCTCTGACCCACAATTGTCCCATTTCAGATGGAGATAGACAGAGGGCCAACTTGTTGGGTTGTGGAGAGAGTTCCACTTGCCTGTTTAGCTCACAACCCCCTCTGCTTGAGATATACTGGATACAAGTCATTTTCCAAAGCTTGAGTCTCAGAATATGGGAGGCAGAAGGGGGCTTAGAGATGATTCCTCAAGCCTTTCATTCTGTCTTACCCAAACTTCTGCCTATTTTCAGTTACGTGCCAGGAGGTGAACAAAGCCATAGAATAAATGTGGCACTTCACTGTAAATGTGGAGGGACAAAATTTTTGAATTTTGAACTTTAGTGATATATATATATAAGCAACATCAGGAAATATTTTCTTTTCAACCTCAAGACTGCTTTCTCTCTCCCACAATAACCTTACAAGTAGAACATTTTCGTATGAACACGTGAAACGACAATTTCGCATTTGGATATGATCAAAGTGACTCCCAGATTCAACTTCCTTGCCCTGGCTACCATGGCATTCCCAATCTGACCTCACTGGGTTGCTCTAGACAGCCAAAACTTTGACTCTTTTCAGTTTAAAAATAGAGTTTTATTCATTATCTTTTTCTATTTATATATCCGTCCCTAATTTGTGTAGAGGGTTCCATGCTAGGAATCTCTCTTAGACTTTTATATAGGAAAAACCATCATGTTTCCCAAAGAATGGTCAATATCCTCTCCTGTGGTGATGGCAATAAGGAATTCTACATAACTATTAAATTACTCCTTTGCTTTGGCAGCCTGGAAGCCATAGTGCTAGAAGTTGCACATATTTATTTTCTTCTTTTTCATTTAAAATAACTGCTTGTCCCCCTCTCCTTTTTGTTGTGAATGCCTTTTTTTTTTTTGTAAGTTTCCTGAAATTCTTTTTGGAGTGAGGCCACATATAAATCAATTCAAGAAATGACAAAAAGCTCATGAGGCCAGCTTGGTTAAAAATCTAAGTGGGCCAGATTTTTTTTTTTTTGGGGGGGGGGGGCTTTGTGCCATTCCCTCTCCTTTTTTTCACCCCATATAGATTCTTATATTCTCTCTGGTCATCACACAGCCCTTATTTCTTGCCTAAACTCCCCTCTGCAACTCTCTTCCTACATTCTACCCTGACTGCTTATCCTTTATTATCCTGATACATAATCCTGGCAAAGATGATGATCACAGGCTCCCTGGGTGGGGAGGATGTGAGGGCTGATGCGTGGGAAGGAAGGAGTGGATGCAGGGAAGACAATAGTCAGGTGTGTTGGCAATGCTGAGGTGGACTGAGGAGTTGGTGTTACTATTTTTTTAAAAGTGGGCTGAGAAAAATAGGCTTTTCTTTTTCCTGTGTGTTAGACTTGATTTTTTAAAAATTGTAATATTAGAAAGTTGTGTTTAAAACAGGGCCATTGAAAACCAAGCTTAGGGAATTAAACCTCCACTATCAAATATTAAAAATCACTTTGGACTTAAATAATCCATCTGGTAGCTTTAAATGCTTTTTAATATATATGCCCAAAGGGGTTGGGGTGTCTAAAAGCTCTTGCCCTCTTGCTGTTTTTTTTTTTTAAATGGAATGTCTCCCTGCCTGCCTCCCAATTGTAATGTCTCAAGGTTTTTTTTTTTTTTTTTTTTTTTTTTTTTGTAACTGAATCATAATTCATTTCGACCAGGTTCATTCTCAGGTCACCTCTTCCTCAGTGGATAGAGACCAAGGGTGGAAAACTAGGGGCCTGACATAATTGCTACAGAGGCAGTGCTTCCAAGTCCTACTGACCGCATAAGTCTGCAGGAAACAATTCCTGCCTCTTTGGGTTTCAGAGATGATGAAATGAGACACCGATCTCTCCTGCATACCATCCAGTACATGCAGACTGACTATTAATATGTGCTGAGAATACTTGAATACCAAAGAGATGGAGCTCAATCCAAAGGTTTGAGAGGGAAAAACTTGAGTCCAAAGAGTAACATGATCACTCCTAAGGTCATGGAGTCAGTAAGAGGCATAACTGGTACTAGAATCCAGGCCTCAGACTCTGGTTGCAGAAAGCCTGGGGCAGGGAGGATTGAGCCTAGGGAGAGGCTATGGGAAATAACATTGATTGAGCACTTACTATGTGCCAGGTGCTATGTTAAGAGTTTTACTACCATTACTACTATGATTGCTACAGCCATTGCTAATGCCAGATATTGCTTCTTGACTACATGCTGTGTGCTAGGTACTATGCTAAGCAGTCACACACATTTTGTCTAACCCTTGTAGAACTCACTAAACTCACAGCCGTGGAGTCGGCCCTGACTCATAGTGACCCCTCCTTGGGTTTCTGAGTCAGGATCACTACATAAGTAGATTGCCCAACCTTCCTTCTGAGGAATGACTGGCGTGTTTGAACCATCAGCCTTCTGGTTAGCAGTCAAATGCCTTAGGCATTATGCCACCAGAGATGCTTTGACTGCTAACCGAAAGGCTGGCAGTTCAAACCCACCAGCCATTCCATGGAAGGAAGGTTGGGCAATCTACTTCCGTAGTGATACTGCCTCAGAAACCCAAGGAGGGGGTCACTATAGTCGGATCTGACTTGACAGCAGTGAGTAGAACCCACTAGGCAAGTATTATTATTTTCATTTTTATAGATGGGCAATCAGCCTAGAATAACTAGCTAAGTTACCCAAAGACACATAGCTAGGAAACATAGGAACTGGGATATGAATAAACCTAGGCTTGCCTGACTCTGAATCCATGTTTTTTCCTGAATCTTTATCTTTTTTCCCACAGTAATGGTTCTCATTCAACTAGTCCACCCTTTTCGAAGTCCCGTGGTAAGAGTTTGTTATCCGCTGTGTGTGTCAAAGACGACCCTTCCTGATTGTTCTCTTCTTCTCCCCTCTCTGCTGTGCTTCCTACGCTTCTGGCTCAGATTCCTATGCTTTGAGAGAATACAGCAAAATGGAAAAAGCACATAAATGTGAGTTCAATTCCTGCTGCAACTCTACATGTCGTGATATTGGGCAAGTTTCCTAGTTTCTCTGGGCCTCCCTTTTCAAATTGGGAATAATAACATCTATGCCACAGGGTCCAGTTCAAACATATGAAGGGTCTCTTTCATAGCAGGTGATCAGTAAGTGCTACTTCTAAGCTATGGAATTCCTTGCCACTTCTGGATGGCCTTGTTCTGGGAGAGAACATTGGGAGAGCTCAAAGTCCCTGCACAGTCTCAGGAGGCTTGCAGTCCTGTCCCATCTTCCCTTCTGTGTGACTTTGGGCCTGGAACTTCTGGGAGGGCAGGGTTACGTGAGCATCTACATGTAGTCATTCTCAGTCATAAATCATTGAAAGGGTGGAAGCTATTGAGTTCATAGGGCTTATCAACATGTCCATGATTCCCAGCCTTATTACAAGTATTGACAAAAATTCTCACTTGTTCTACCTGCACTATGGAGGAGGAGAAGAAATATATCCCCAAACCATTTCTTGGGAGGAGTAGTTCCCAGAGGTGGATGCCAAGAGCTCCCTGTGACATTGAAGTAGGGCAGTGAATAAAAGACACATGGTTTTGTCTTTTTTTTAAAAGGTGTGTATGTATATGTGCATGTGTGCACATGCCTGCTTGATCTTGGCTTGAATTGCTGTATTTATGGGAACATTTGCTAGGTACCTCAGGAAGCAATCGGCTTGGTGTATTTTTAATTGGAGTCTGTTGGAAACACACAGGATTGGTTGCTTTGGTAACTCATGAGAAGAATTGAAGGCTAGTGTAGTAGTTCTGAAACCTGGCTATGTATCCAAAACACTTAGCTTACAAAAACCCTTGCAGGTCACAAGTTCCATTTCTAGAGAGACTGATACAGAAAGCCTTGTGTTGGGAACTAGATAGCTGCATTTTTGAAAGATCTTCTCTGTTTTCCCACTGGGTAGCCAGGTTAGGAACCATTGCTACAGTGGACAGCCATGGCATAGGAACCAGAATTGGATTTGAATTCACTTCAAACAAAGACAGGAACTCTGGTGGTGTAGTGCCTAAGGCATTTGACTGCTAACCAGAAGGTTGGTGGTTCGGACCCACCAGCCACTCTGTGGAAGGAAGACTGGGCAATCTACTTCCATAAAGATTTGCCACCTCATAAACTCAATGGGGGTTGCTATGCATCAGAATCAACTCAATAGCAGTGAGTTTGGTTTTGGTGTTTCTAATAAAGACTAACTAGAAACTGTGGGGCTAAGTCTAGACCAACGGTTTCAACTGTATTATCTCATTTGCTTCTCAGAGCCTGTCTGAGTGGCATGTATCAAGGTCCTCATCTCACAAAGAAGGAAAAAGACTTATGGAGGTCACCGAGCTAGAATCAGAGTGTTTTCCCATTACTGCCACCTCTGTGAAGCTCTGCACACAAGATATCTTGACCCTGACTACACTGGGGAGTGAATATCAGAACACACCTCTCTAGGCAACCATGGCCATTTTCTTAAAAAAGTAAATTACAATGGGTGTATTTTTAGTCTGCAACAATAAGAATAATTTCTCTTCCTTGTGCAGAAGAGCTCCAATTATGATTTAATTCAATTCCGATTAACTATGCTTTGATGGCATTTCCATTATATGAAAAATAAATGTATTAGCCAAGCATAATGTGTTTTGACTATAGTTCTGATGCTAATAAGGAAGCTGTTTGGCGGCTATGATCCCACACTTCATTCCACAATTGTAAAGAATGAGAGAAAAAGGATAAAGCGAATAACTGAAAAATCCCACACATGAAGGGCGTCATGATTTGGGGGTGGGAGGACTGCCAGGATATGCTTGGGTAGATTTGCTCTTGCAACTATTGCCTGATATTCTTCTGGAATGTGAATGTAGGCAGGTCCCAGTGGCTGTTCCACTTCCTGAGGCAAACACCTGGGAGGGTGTGAGACTTTAAGATGGAGCTGATTGTACACCCTGCACATGTGCATTGGCGGGTCTGTCTGTCACCATGTTAATAGGACAATGTTCCTCCTACTTCCTTGGCTCTCTACAGTCTGAGTCATCTTCAGTCTTTGCCTCCACCCCTGACCCGTACTTACCTTGTCTCCAGCTTGACTATACCCTTGAGATGTCACATTGTCCTCTCACAAGTCCCTGATGCATCTGCACAGTTACCCACTTCCTTCCAT
Source organism: Orycteropus afer afer (assembly GCF_000298275.1). NCBI lineage: Eukaryota > Metazoa > Chordata > Mammalia > Tubulidentata > Orycteropodidae > Orycteropus > Orycteropus afer. The sequence continues at coordinate 624,108 of NW_006921661.1, read as the reverse complement.
GTCCCAAAGTACACAGACATGTTCTATTCCTGAAGAAGAAGAAGCCAATGTCCTGATACTTGCTCTACAGCTCTTACCTTCTCAATACTTGCATGAAGTAGATTCTCATCTCTACTACTTTGAAGAGGAAACTGTGTTGGTTCTAAACCGCTTTGTTCTCGGATTCATTTCTTGAAATGTTTTCTCTCATCTCTTCTGTTTGGCAGGAGCTGCCTCTGATGTGGGCTTCCATCTTGGTTTGGCCAGTGGGTGGCACGGGTGGGAGTTGGGAGAATGGAAGGCAGGAAAAGGAAGCTAGCATCTTACTCTGTCTTGGGCTGTGTTATTCTGTGGTGTTTCCAACAAAACAGGTCTGCCATGGTTTAAGCTTCCACAGGGAATTTTAGCCCCTTGGCTGTGGAAACATCATCCACTCCCTTTGTCCTTTCACCTTAGGGGTGGTAGTGGCTTCTTGTTGCTGCTAATATTTGAGTTACTTCATTCTTCCCTTCTTCTCTATTAGATATCTCAGCTCTCCGTCTCCTGTGTAGCAATTATTTACAATTAATTCTCTTTTTTCAAAGGCTCAGAGTAGTTTCTGTTTCCCTGACTAAAACTGAAGCTGTATGAGGTTCAGTAACCACCTAGAATAACAGCCATTAATACTGCACTGGGTTTTCTCCCAGGTTTTAAAACCATGTATACTGATTAAATTTTTCTGTTTGGAATACACACACACACACACACATACACATGCATATATACACATGTGTGTGTGTATGTTGTCTAAACTGTTGGTATGGAATACAGTAGCTGTTTAATTGATTCAAGCTTATGGCAACCCGTGTGTATCAGAGTAGAACCACACTCCATAGAGTTTTAAATGACTGTGATCTTTTGGAAGTAGATTTCCAGGCCTTTCTTCTGAAGCATCTCTGGGTGTACTTGAACTAACAGCTTTTTGATTAGTAGCTGGTGCTTAACTATTTGCACCCCTAGGGACTCCTACACACACACACACACACACACACACACACCACATTAGAACATAAATGGTTCATACTGTACATAGAGTTGCTCTACTGTCCATTCCATTGTGAGAATTTTATCTTCTCATTTAATTTAAAAAAATATATTTAATAACTAATATTCAGTTCTATGTACTAGAATTTAACAAACATCTATTACTGGGTACTTATATTTTCTTTACTTTTTCACTAGTAAAAATAATCATATGAAACTTCTAGCTAAGATGGCAAAATAAAACCACACTGAAGAATTTCTCTCCCTAGTTCTTGACTAAATAAACAACCAAAATCTGCTCCCCTCATACAAATACCCTGCAACACCAAATAAGGAAAGAGTTACAATCTCATGTCATAACTTCAAGGAAAGATTCTGACCCTGATTATATGTTTGTTAGCTCAACCTCATCATTTCAGAAGCCAGACTGGAGAGAGGAGGGCACTGAACAGAGTACTGAGGTTTTTCACTAATAACCCAAGATCTGAAAAGAAGCAGAATAAGGATACAGGGAGGCTGTCCAGAGAAAAGCCTTGTAATTCCTACTTACTACCATGGGGATCTTAAGATCTGAGCTTAGGCTGGGAAACTGTCATGACCAACCATTTTTTCAGGATATTACGTTCATGCTGTGAAACACATTAGGGACCACTGCAAAGACCACCAACTAAGGCCTAGTATGGCAATACTATCGCTATCAACATAGATAAAGTTGAGAGAGGAAGAAAAGACATCAGATGTAACAGTAAAGGAGTCAAGAAAATTTATCCACACTACATTAACTAAGTCTAGTTAGAATTGTGCAAAGTAAGCATAATAAAAATGAAAAGAAGCCAAGTAGCAACTAAGCAAGTATAATGCAGTCTCTACCCTCCACCACCATCACCATCCTTCCACAAAAAAAAAAAAAAAAAAAGAGAGAGAGAGAGAGAGAGAGAGGGAAAGGAGAAAGAAAGAGAATGAAAGACTGACTACCACTTGTAAAAGACAAATGAAAACCTGACCTGAAAGAAAACATATCCCAAGAAAAAAAGAAAATTTCCCATGTGTACTGTATAGTATAGAACTTAGCAAAAACCTGAATTCAGTCAAACAATGGCTCACAAATGAGAAACGAGATGACAACTTGATGCGATGAGATTAAGAGAGAGTTCACAATGCTAAGATAATTGAGGACTCAAAGTATAATACTACAGAAATAATAAATTATAAACAAAAACCCCCCAAATCAGACAGATGAAAATTACTTTTCTGACATAGAGAAAAAGCTTGCTGTAATAATGATGAAAGCTGAGGAAAAAGACAGAGATTAAGGCAGTTATAAAGAAGGTAATATGTGTGAAGGACAAAGCTGATTAAAAAATAAGGATAATTGGTGTTTCTGCTGAAGGGAATCCAACAAATAGGATGGAAAGTACATTTTATTCAGTGATCTGAGGATTGAAAAGGCATGCTATACTCCAGGAAAAAGAAATAGAATGATAAACAAGACATAATATCATGTTACTCCCAAATTTGAATAATGAAGAAATTATTATTTAGGTATCTAAAAAGAAGTCACCTGTAAGGAGGAAAACTCAGCTGACCTCAAACTTCTCCACAGAAATGTTCAATGCCAGAAGGTAATGGAAGCAAAGTCTAAAAAGTTCCTAAAAAGTTAGCTAGATACTATAAAAAGTTATAGTAATTGGACTAACCATTACTATTCCCAACAGAATTACAGTGGACTTGTAAAGGTAAAGGTGGACAGTCTCAAAAATGAAATATAGGTACTCATGAACCCTTTTAGAGAAGAGAACACAATATGAAATGCAGCCATTTATGGAATGAAAGAAGACATGGCAAAGGGGCTAGTGTCTCAGGCAATGCCAGAAGAAAGAACAAAATCTACGAGATTCAGGGAGTGTGAAGGTGTGACCCAAGATTGTTATTATCAGTCTAATTGTCGATTATAAATATACATAACGGAGGAGTACTGTATTTCCAAGTATTTGGGAATTCAGGGACTCTAACTAAATCCTCTGTTAAAAAAAACAAACAACAAAACACAAAAAAACTGCTGATTGATGAAATTCAGCAACCATGAGAGGAAATAATACACAGAACTCTAAAATGAAGATGCTTGGTTAAAAGGACTATAGGTTAGCATCAT
>NW_006921661.1:617248-620854 GCF_000298275.1 Orycteropus afer afer | reverse complement strand
TAAATCTTTGTTTTATATATATATAATAAATGTTGACAAAACAAAATTGATAATAATCCAAACTCACGGCCATTGAGTTGATTCTGACTCATAGATGACCCTTTGGGTTTCTGAGGTGGTAAATATTTATGGATGTAGATTGCCCAGTCTTCTTTCTGTGGAGGGGCTGGTGGGTTTGAACCACCAACCTTCTGGTTAGTAGTCAAATGTCTTAGGCACCAGGCCACGAGAACTCCTTAAAATTGATAACAGACCTGAAAAATTGGGAGATAGAAGAAGTAGAACAGGAGAGGTGGGAGGATTATAAGCAGTACTTTCCTCATCCCTCATAGCAAAGTGTCAGCTAATGCTCTTTAAAATTAAACCATGAAGTTGTGTGTCAGCTTTGCTGGGCAGTGGCTTTGAGTGCTCAGCACCTGCATATAATTATTTCTCATGATGAGACTGCAATCAAATCCATGGTGGAACTGCTGTGAGCAGCTAATCAGTTGTCTTTAGGGTGTGGCCTGCTACCAGTGTATATGGGGAAGTTTTGAGGAAGATCTCTAGCATTTTGGCACATTTTGGGTAAAGCATTTGGTGAAGTCTTCATCTCCAGTTCCTGGACGTGAACCAGCATTGTCTGTCAATCTTGGGATTGTGCCATTTTACCTGTCAACTTTGGGTTTGTCAGCTTCAGAAATCAGTAGCTGCATGAGTTAGAAAGTAGCCTCCAGAGATCAAAGGTGAGGGGCCTTCACCCAACTCCTCAAGCTGGCACTCTGAATTGGGACTTCTAGCTTCCTAAACTTCATAAATTCCTGTTGGTTAAACCCAATCACTTGTATTATTTCTGTTACAGCAGCACTAGAGGACCAAGATACATAGTGACTGAAATTTCTCAAGATTTTGTCAAAATACAAATGAAATAATAAGAATTATTATTTCATGTATTTCTATGTCTAGAGGGAATGTTAAAGAAATGAAATCTCTTGTGGTCAACAAATACTTGTCTGAAGAGTTAATAATCTTCCAGTTTTATTTCAATTTCTATTTTTTTTCTGTTAAATTAACTAAAATAAGTGGAATAGCTTGTTTTCCTAAAAGTAGCATTATAGTATGAGGCTCTATAAAATTATTTCAGTCTATCCAAACACTCACCAACCAACCAATCTCATCTATACACAAGTATAGAACAGTATCTGGGATGATGTCACCTTATTTTAATGATGGTTATTACAAGGTTGTAAGACTTGTTTTGCTCTCTTCTTTGTACCTGTTACTGTTTAAATGTTTTTCAATGTGCAAAAAAAAAAAAAAAAAAAACTTGATTTGAAAATAATATTGCAAAGAAAAAAATCCTTGCATTTAAGTCTACATCTGCTCTCTCCTCTCTCTATTCATCCATCCATTTTTTAAACTATGGAATCTTAGAAGAAATTTCAATTTTTAATGGCTGGTGGCATAGTGTCTAAGGCATTTGACTGCTAACCAGAAGGCTGGTGGTTCAAACCCACCAGCCGTTCCTCGGAAGGAAGATTGGGCAATGTACTTCTGTAGTGATACCACCTCAGAAACCCAAGGAGGGGTTGCTATGAGTTGGGTCCAACTCCATGGCAGTGCGTTTTTATTATTATTATTTTTTTTTTTTTTTATACCTGTGGCTACATTGCTTACTGGACTATAACAATTTATAACACTACAAGCAATGTGTCATTATTCTTGTCTTATTATACTATTGCTGCATTGAATACTACTGTTAAAATAACGATCTGATAGGCTAAAATGCATCTTGTTTATGTCTCTAATTATTAGAGAGGTTAAACTTTTTTTCCAACTCCGGGAGCTATTTGTGTTTCTTGTTTTTTCATGTTTTTCTGAGTGTTTATTTATGAGCACATCACATCATACACACACACACACAGACACATGCACACAATTTACTGTGCTTGTTGTTAGTATTCTCTTAGTCTATGTTTTGCTTTATAATATTGTTCTTGATATTTCAAAACAGTCATACATTTCTAATTTTTTCATCAGATATTCTATTTTCCTCTAATTTCACTCATTGATTTTGACTGATTGAAATTTTGGCAAGCATTATCCTTTTTTTTTTATGTTAAAATGATAGCCTATCAAGTGCTCTGGCTGTTCCTTGAGAGTAGTGTCATTTTCTTTCTCATTGCATTTTTTTCCACCATTTAAATAATTTTAAAGTGTACAATTAATTGGGTTTTTACATTCACAGTGTGCAACCATCATCACTATGTAATGTGAGAACATTTTTATCAAGTCAAAAAGAAACCCCATACTCGGTAAACAGTCACTCCCTGTTCCCTTGGCTCCTAGTACCTGATAACCACAAATATGCTTTCTGTCTCTGTAGAGTTGCCTATTCTGGACATAAATGGAATCATGTAAATGTGGCTTTGTGTCAGAATTCTTAGTCTAGCTTGTTTTCAAAATTTATCCATGTTGTGGCACATATCAGTACTTCCTTCTCAATAATATTCTATTGCAGAAGTTTACCAACTTTTGTTATCTATTCATCAATTGATAGGCATTTGGATTCCACTTTTTGGCTATTGTGAATAATGCTGCTGTGGACATTCATGTACAAATTTCTATTTGAACACCTGTTTCAATTCTCTTGGATACATGCCTAGGAGTAGAATTGCTGGATCATATGGCATTCTTTACTAATTAAGCTAAACTATTGTTTGGTTTAAAGAAGGTTTCTGGGGATATTTTTGGTTTAAGATTCAAAGATTATATCAGGGAAGTATTTTGGAGGATTCTTCACCACCTATGTATGTACTAAATTTTTTAAGGAACCATCAAACTGTTCTTCACAGAAATTGCACCACTTTATATTTCTACCATGAATATATGAGGGTTACATTTTCTCCACATCCTTATCCTCTAAAAATGATTTTGATTATAGTCTTTCTCATACACTGATCTACATTTCCTTAATAACTAATAATGTTGAGCCATTTTTCATAAGCTTGTTGGTTATTTATATATCTACTTTGCAGAAATGCCTGTTCAATTACTTAGCCATTTTGTAATTGTGTTGTTTGTCTTTCTGTTGGGTTGTAGGTGTTACTTATATATATCCAGATGTTAAACCCATTTATACATATGGTTACCAAATATTTTCTCCTATTATATGTATTGTCCCTTCACTTTCTTGATATTATCCTTAGGTGAGTGAAAATTAATTTTGATGACGTCCAATTTATTTACTTTTTCTTTGGTTGCCTATGATTTTAGTATCATATATAAGAACCCAATGCTAACTCAAAGGTCATGAAGGTCTGTCCTTATTGTTTTTCTAAAAATTTTATAGTTTTAGATTTTGTATTTTTGTCATTGATCCATTTTGAGTTAATTTTTGAATATAATATAAGGTAAAAATCTAATTTAATTCTTTTGCATGTGGTGATTCAGTTGTCCCAGCACCATTACTTGAAGAGATTATTCTTTCCCCTTTGTAAAATTTTTATACTTTGTCATGCATGGCTGTTGAAGTCTCTGTTCTCTTAGCTTAGTGGTCAGCTAGTGATTTGACAGAGATTTCCTTAAACATGGAGGTTCAGTTGTTTTCCTGATGAATAAATATTT
>NW_006921661.1:612764-616368 GCF_000298275.1 Orycteropus afer afer | reverse complement strand
GGGCAATCTACTTCCATAGTGATACTGCCTCGGAAACCCAAGGAGGGGTTGCTACGAGTCGGGGCCGACTTGACGGCACATAACAACAACAACAACAACCTTTATTCAGATCACAGCCCTGATCCGAAGTAAGGGGAGTTTCCACAGGGTGTGGCCTGCATCACCTTTTATTTTACAAGAGATGAAAGGAGAGGAAAGAAAGCAGAGAATGAAGGGCCTGATTACCACTAAGAAAGAAGAGCCTGGAGAGAAGCATGCCCTTTGGACCTGGAGTCCCTGAACTGAGAACCTCCTAGACCCAGGAGAATACTGATGTCAAGACATATATAGATCTCCAAGGAGTACCAGCCCACAGATGTTGAAAAGAGACAGAGACCTTCCTCCAGAGACAGAAAGCCTTCCCCTAGAGCTGGTGCTCTGAATTCTGACTTCCAGCCTTTTAAATTGTGAGAGAATAAATTTTTATTCATTAAAGCTATCCACTTGTAGTATTTATGTTATAGTAGCACTTGGTAACTAAGACCTGGTTTTACTTTTTAAAATTGGTGAAAAATATACACAGCAAAACATACATCAAGTCAACAATTTCTACATTTATAATTCAGTGACACTGATTATATTCTTCCAGTTGTGCAACTGTTCTCACCCTCCTTTTCTGAACTGTTCTTCCCCCCATTAACATAAACTCACTGCCTTACACACTTCCTATTCAACTTTTGAGTTTGCTGTTGTCAATTTAATCCCATGAGATATAAAGAGGGTTGTTTAACAGAGCACAATACTGAAGGCAGACATTCTTTACTAATTAAGCTAAACTATTGTTTGGTTTAAAGAAGGTTTCTGGGGATATTTTTGGTTTAAGATTCAAAGATTATATCAGGGAAGTATTTTGGAGGATTCTTCACCACCTATGTATTCAGAAAGTGTGGATTACATTAGTGCGGTGTAGTAAATTACCTGGTATGGCTTTTCTAGCCACAAGTTCTTGTAAACTCTGTGGTGGTGGAATTTGCTGTGAGCAATTGAGGAGCTCCTGATTGTTAAAGTTATCCACCTGGGGTATTTCTGCTGAGAGTGGCACAAAGCAATGTTCTGGGAAGCTTGTTTTCTCTCAGGTGCTTAGAATTCTGATGTTATGATTGGTTAGTTTGGCCACTCTGCCAGGCTCAAAAGGAGGCCTCCTAGAGGCATAAGTATCTCTGACTGCTGGCTGTGAAAGATGTGCTGCTGAGAGAAACATGCTTCTGAGACACATGCGCTGCTGAACAGGAGACACCAAGAAACATGCATTGCTGAGAGAGAGACACCGAGAGACATGCACTGCTGAGGGATAGACTGAGAGAGACTGTTGGCTGAGAGATGGTGGGCTGAGAGAGACTGAGTGTTGTCCCTGAACTTGAATAACATCCTGGTGCTTCTTTAATAAATCCCATAATCTGTGAGTTCTGTGTGGCCACTACAGCAAACTATCGAACCCAGCAAAAAGGTGGTGGGTGCTGCGGGAGGAACAGTTGGTGTCAGGGTTGATGAAAGAGTTGGAGGGAGGCAGCATATTTGGCCTCACAGGAATAGGCCTTGGGCTATTGATGGTGATTCTGTCTTCCTGTTGCGGTGTTAGAGGAGGTCAGAAGATGTGGCCTCCTTGCCTCTCTGGCAATGAGAATATGAAATTCTATCCAGAATTTCCTCCCATTTGATAAGGAGTCATCTATAGAATCTTTGATCAAAATATTCAGTAATGGTAGCCTGGCAACCATCCCATTCTTCTGGTCTCATGGCAAATGAGGCAGTTGTTCGTGGAGGAAATCAGCCACACATTCCTTATTCTTCTCCTTTTCCTGCCTTCTTCCTTTGTTGCTCCAGGTGAATAGAGCTTGATTATTATACCTTCCTTAGATGGTTGCTTGCAAGTTTTTAAGACCTCACTCACTATGCAAGGAATTAGGAGGTAGAAGAGAAGCACTAAAAATGATAGTAGGTCAATTATCTGGGATGTCCTATGCCCCTGAAACCATGACCCTAAAAAAGAAACAGAATCTCCCATGAGGTGTTTGGTTTTATGTAAGCAACCTCTGCAGCTACTCTTCTTCCTTCTTTTTGTTTTGTGCAGGCAGGGATTAAGCCAGCCTTAGCGACTAGTACTCTGACCCCTGTTAGTGAAGCTGGCTATCAGGAACCAGGAAGCTGATTATTTGCTGGAAACACTTGAGGAAATCTAATACAATGTAAAAGCCACAGGCTTTTGATCTGATTAATCTAGGTGCTTATTAAAACATCACCACTTACTAGTTGTTATATTTTGATTGCTCTAACCCCCATCTCCTCTTCTGGAAAATAGATTTAATAATAACTGTCCTTTATGGATAAAGCTCTTCACAGTGGGCATGGCTCAAAAAATGGGAATATCATTTTGGTGTGGCTTAGGAAGAAGAAACTTATGTCTTGCAGAGCCTACTGTGATTCAGGCACTATTTTGGCATTCAAGGTCCCAGACTTACTTCCACCATACTCCTTATTCTATCCTAGATTTGCTACTTTTATTGGTCTAGTTTTTTGGGCTTCAAATGTTGTATCTTTTTTCTCATCACTGTGCATGTATTCAAGCTGTTCCTTCCATTTGAAACCTTTTCCTGCTTCTCTCTGGTACATTTGTCAAAATGCTATCAATACTCATATTAAAGGCCATAGATTCTGGAAGTCTTGTCCTAGACCTTCAACAAGAATCAACCGCATCAGTGTTTGGGCTTCTATAGCACTTGGCCCAGTGCTTCGTGCTTTCTCATGCAATAACACTTTTTTGCATTCATAGCTCTCCTAGCACAGGAAAGTGATAGGTGGTGAACAGCTAGTGCACAGTGATCTTGGATCATTACCAATGCCCTTTGAGAAGTTATAACAATTACACAGTTTTGTAGTGCTTGGAGGGGTAATTTTTGTGGTTGATTTTGAAAAAACTATTATTGTGTTTCTGGTGAAAGTTTACACAGTAAATTAGGTTCCCATATGAAAATTTCTGTACAAATTGGTGACATTAGTTACATTTTTACAATGAGTCAACATTCTCTTCAATTGTGTTCTGGTTGTTCCATTTCCAGTACTCTAATTTTCCTGCCCACTTACCTTTTTATCTTTGCTTCAGTAAACGTTGACCTTTTGTTCTCATGGAGATGTCTTTTTGGTAGAGCATCATAGTAATGGGTAATATCCTTTATTTTGTATGCTACTCTTTATTTCACTAAAAGGTGATCTTAGAGGATATTTTTAGATCAAGGTTTAAGAGTATCTCAGGGGGATAGTCTCTGGGCTCTACTTGTCCAGTTAGTCTGGATTTTTATAAGAATTTGAGTTTTATTCTACATTATTTCCCCATTCTATCTGGGACCATCAAATGTGGCACTGGTCAGAACCTTTGGTAGTGGCGGTACGGTGTAGTAAATTACTTGGTGTGGCTTTTCTACCCGTAAGTCTTTGTAAACTCCAAGGTGAGAATTGCTATTAGCAACTGAGGAGATCCTGATTGCCCACCTGGAGTATTTCTGTTGGGAGTGGCACAAAACAATGTTCTGGGAGGTGCCCACTCTCTCTCAGGTGCTTAGAGTTCTGA
>NW_006921661.1:592131-612194 GCF_000298275.1 Orycteropus afer afer | reverse complement strand
TAGATGAGGCTGTTGCTTGTGTAGGTATTAGACCTATAGACTAATTTCTTCATTGAGATTTTTATCTCCTTCTTAATCTTTTGCTCCTGACAAGTAGAGAGAAATAGTTGTATCTTGTATGGCTGCTCCCAAGCTTTTAAGACCCAAGATGCTACTCACTTCACTAATTTGCTGAACATAAACTTTGTGAATGTATTGTCAATTGACTGAGCTTCCAATGAGACTAAGGTCCTAAGCCTTCAAAGCTAGGAAACCAAGCTCACAAGGTATTTAGTTATGTAGTAGAAGCATCTGTAATTGTGTCTTCTATGAATATGTGTGCCTGCATACACATATCTGTACTTACATGTACATATAGATACTTCTAGGAGCTCTGGTGGTGTAGTGTGTAAGACATTTGACTGCTAACCAGAAGTCTGGCAGTTCAAACCCACCAGCCACTCCTTGGAAGGAAGGTTGGGCAACCTACTTCTGTAGTGATACCGGCTCGGAAACTCAAGGAGGATCTGACTTGATGGCAGTGAGTTTTTTTTTTTTTTTTTTTTAATAGATACTTCTATATTTGCACATATATGTACACACCTGTATATACCCAGATAACTATATGCCTATCCACATCCATATGTAACCATACACTTTTTTTTTTTTTGTCATTGTTGGTATTGTTGCCAAAGTATATATGTCAAATTCTTTAGACAAGCATCCTTTACTCTTGAGGCTTCTTAGTGACATCATGTACTTCATTCAAGCTGTTCTCATTATATGGTTAATTTAAAAAAAAAATTTTTGTCACCATTTTAGTGATGCTATAAGAGTTTGGTTGTTTCTGGGGACAGGAGGTTTACACACATGAACATTATTCTTAATGGTGGAAGAGGCATGAGAAGCCCCTCACAGGAACCTGAGCTCTGCAAGCTGGGTTCTCACTTTGCCACATCTTTGTTACAGGGGTCCTTTGGCAACCCAGACACAGAATAGACACACTGAAAATGCTGCATTGTTGAATTTAGTCATATCTCCACTAACAGTTCTTTTCTGCCCAATCCTTGTCTTTGTCTGACTTCAGCATTTTTTTTTTAAAGTAATGTCACATCTACATCTCTACATACATTAGAAAATGACTTTCCTATACCTGTTCTCTCCATTTGGTCTTCTTTTTTCCTATTGGCATAAAAATGCCTTATTTCTATAATAAATGTTGAGATAGACATATTTATTTGAGGGAATTGCATGTCAAATTTAGGGAAAAAAAGGTCACGTGGGAATGTTAAAAATAAAACAAAAAATCTCTTCCACTTTCTCGTCCTCCAGAGCTATATTCTCTTGAAGGAAGCCTGGTTGACTTACACTGGGAACTGTTCACTGAGAGACAAGGCTCTGTCTCCATAAAAGACCAGTGGTGCCTGGGACCTCCACTACTTGTCTATAACTTTACTGTATTTTGGTAGTTTTTGTGTTGCTATGGTGCTAGAACTATGCCACCAGTGTTCCAAATATCAGCACAGTGGACAAGTTTCAACAGAGCTTCTAAGTTGAACTAAGATAGATGAGGGAGAAAGGCCTGGTGTTCTACTTCTAAAAATTGTTGTTGTTATGTGCTGTCAAGTCGTACCTGACTCATAGCGACCCCTCCTTGGGTTTCTGAGGTGGTATCACTATGGAAGTAGATTGCGCAACCTTCCTTCCAAGGAGTGGCTGGTGGGTTTGAACTGCCAGCCTTCTGGTTTACAGTCAAGTGCACTATGCTACCAGACCTCCCGCTTCTAAAAATTAGCCAGTGAAAACCCCAGGAGATCACAACAGGAAATTGTCCAATATAGTGATGGAAAATGACCTCTCTCTGTTGGAAGTCACTACATAATAACCACAACAATAGACTCAAACATAACAATGACAGTGAACATGGCACAAGACTGGGCAATATATTGTTCTGTTGTACATGGGTTGCTATGTGTTAGAGCCAATTTGACAGCAACTAACAATGTCCTGGGATCAACTATCATCATCTAGGGTGGCAAGATAGTGGCTGTAGAGTCAGATAGCCTTAGATTCAAATTCCAGTTTTTCATGTATGATTAGGGTTTTTTGGGTCAAGTTTCTTAATTTCTTTGAGCTTCAGAATTCTCATTGGAAAATAAGAACCAGACTTATTAAGAACCATACTACGTGGGATAATCATGAGAATTAAGTTGAAACAAATAAGTGCTTACTGAACTGATGAGTGGATAAATGGGTGAATGATGTCCATGACCTATGTTCGAGCCCTATATTTGGCCTAAAAATGCACTGCGTTATGCAATGGCTTATTTACCAAGGGTGGAATATGGTGGGAGCAGAAGGAATACATTTTCACTGACATTGTTTAGAGTTGCCAAAACATGGGGATAATAAAAATCAATCTGACTTGGTTTTATCACGGTATTAAAATTCACTATTGACTATGCTCTCCCTTACTTTTTATATCTCAAATGGATTGCTATGTCCCTGCCTTTTCCCAGAATACTACTGGAATCAAGGCTGAAAATATAGTCACTTCACTGGAGATGGCACTTGAGGATTATGGAGGTAGAAGACCTGCCCTGGCTATCCCCCTGTGCCCACACTTGTAGATTCTGAGCTATTTCTGAAACTCTGCTTGTTCAATCTGAAAAGTAGTTTGCAATGGAAATTTCTCCTCTTGAAATACTTGTTAATCTAATTGCAATTGAAATGCATAAGTGAAATGACAAAAGCTGCATTTTATCAGCAATTACAGCAATTTTCTTTTATTTACTGGAGTCTGACCTCTACTGTATTGATGAATTGCACTTTTTCAAGGTCTATTTTCCCATCAGCAAAGTCAGGTTGTTTATAAAATGATTGGCATAAAATGTTGTTCTCCCCTCACCTGTTTATTTCTTCATTTTTTTTTTTTTTTTTTAAAAAGTGTCCCAAGTCTAAAGAAATTGACTAGGAATTTGTGGTGTTTGTATATATCTATCTGAGTGTATATTTGTACACGGAGTTTTAAACTATGCTGTGACAGTGTTTTCAACACCAAGATCTGAAAAATAAGCAGTATTTAGCATCTCACACCTCTATCTCCTTCTGAATCCTTAGGGATTTGTGTGTAAAAGCTGCACCCATTATATTTCCAACCTTCAGTCTAATTGCTTCTTTGTAAAGTGACATTATCAGGAAGCCACAGTGGGAAGCTTGGGAAGAAGGAGGAGCCTTGCCCCCTTCCCCAGGCTGTCACTAAATTCTGTTGACTCCATCTACTTGGGTTTATCCCTTTATCTCCATCTCTACTGCCACTTCTCTAGTTCAGGCTCTTATCAGCCCTCCCTTGGACCACTGCAATCATCTTCACACTGGTCTCTGTGCCTCCAGCCTTACATGCTTTCCCTTGTTCATTTTCCATCCTTCACATAGCTGCAAGAATGATGTTCCCAAACCACAAATCTAATGTCATTGCTCTACTTAAACCCTCCTGTGTGCCCCATCACCTATAGGAAGCCATCTCAGCTCTTTAGGATGAACCACACAGGCTTCATCGATCTGAATCTCAATTTTTCCATCTCTCCAGGTCATGGCCCACTTCTACCTTTCCTGTCTCTTACTTATACTTCAGGGACCCACATCTGGTTCTATCCTTCCACACACAATCTGGTATCTGTGCGCAACCCCCATTTGCTTATGTTATTTCACATACCTGGGAAGCCCCTTCCCTCCCCTCTAACTGATGCTGAGCTAACTCTTCCTCAAGATTTACACAAATTTATCTGCCTCTGTGAAGCCTCCTTGATTGTCCTCATGGGTGTTATGTAACCCTTTATGAAAGCACTTACTGCCTTGTATTGAAATAATTGGTCTTCAGTCTGTGCTTCTACATCAGACTCTGGACAGGTTCCTTGAGGGTAGAAACAGAGCTTAGTTAGCTCTGGATCTTAGGTGCCTAGCTCAGTAAACCACTACCAATGATCTGTTAAATATATTATGCTACCTCATAGTTGCTCAATACTTGCTACTTTTTATTCTTTCCATATTCCTGGGGCCTGTTTCCCCACCTTAAGCTGTGTATGAAATTACCTGTCTTATCTACCTCCAAGCATTGCTGAGTGGGTCAAATGAGCCTTCAGCTATAAATGTGCAAGACAAACTTTAAAGCATTCAATAATGTTAATTTTCTCATGTTCACCTGTTTTTTTTTTTTTTTTTTTGCATCTTCTGACTTCTCAATCATGGCCCTCCTACCCACAAATCTGAATAAAATATTTCAGATGCAAATGAAAGCCCCTTGACAAATCAAACACCAGAACAACAGATGAAGTGGAGCCTGACTAATCTAGACTATTAACTCATATTAGGGGTTTATTCAGTCTTTGCCCCTTTCCCCTTAAATCATATAGATATCCAGGCTTGAGGTAGCTGTCCTTTTCTTTGTCTCTTAATTCCACACTGTAGCTTTCAATTACTTAGCTATGGACTATCTTGTATTCTGAACAACTTATGTTTATAGTTCACATGGAATAGTTAGCAAATGATGTTTAGGGTTAGTATACAGACAGTTAGCATAAGCATTCATTCATTGTGCCAAGTGCTGAACTGAATGAATTGACCAACTTAATTCTCTTTCAGTTCATTGGAGATTGTTGTTCTGTGCCATTGAGTCAGCCCCAACTCATAATGACCCCTCCTTGGGTTTCCGAGGCAGTATCACTACCGATGTAGATTGCCCAACCTTCCTTCCGAGGAGTGACTGGTGGGTTTAAACTGCCAGCCTTCTGGTTAGCAGTCAAATACCTTGGGCATTACACTTTTATTATCATCATGTACAGATAAGGAGACTCTAGACATAACTTTATAGAAGATCCCCAGCTGGTAAGAGATAGAGAGGAGTCCAGAGGTGGCATACTCGACGGTCATGTCATACAGCCTCTCAAGGGGATGTGTCTAATTCCCCCTCTGGATTGTAGTTTTTTGGATGGTGAGGCCTGACTCAATGCCAAGACAGCTCTCTAGACTTCCAGTGGAGTGAAAACACAGTCATAGAAAATATCACAGTATTAGGAAAAAGTTCCATGGAGACAGAGGATATAGATTAAAAATGCTGGCATCACAGCTTCAAATGTAAGTTTCATTTTCCACTTCTGGAAGATGTAAATCAGAGGAAAACAACATGCAAATCAGTACTCCAGAAGACTTATGTGAAATCTCCCTACCCTAGGCATGCATTTGGTCTGTTCCTCTTGCTGGAAGAACAGGAAGTGGATTTGCAGCTTTGAAGAGTAGTAGTTTAGTAGTTTGCTAGGAGGAGAAAGTGGGTAAAGGTAGCTTAGGTGGAAGGGCCTGTGGGCTAAAGCATAGTTCACAAAGATCTATGGAAAGGAACCAGTGGTCTTCTTGGAAAATGGCAGAGTCAAGTTTGAATTATGTCTTCAATCTTCAACAAGTGAGTATTTCAAGTGTAACTTCTAGCCCAGGAGAAACAATTCTCATCAGTCCTGCTCCTTCCCTTTCCTGGTGACTTGTTTTTACACTTGTCATTTTAGCACTACCCAATATTTAAAGTGTGAATAATGGGGACCTATAGTAAGAAAATCAAAGTCGGATATTTCTCTTTATTGAGATTAATGATTGTAATTTTCCCCTTGGAGGGGGAGAGGAAGAGGGGAGACTATGTAAGAAGAATGGTCTACTTAGCAAGGAGTACAGACCTCATAAAAGATTTAACTTGACAGTTACAACTTTGGGTGGAGTAACAGGGAGGAACTTGTTGCAGCAGAAATTTCCCTGGGTGATGGCTGGCTTCACAGGCAGCCCAGGCAAACTCAGTTGTCCTATTCCTGGCCCAGGATGGCTTTTTTAAGCCAGTCCTACAGCTCTTCCTGTGGTCTGCTCAGTTTCCCATACACAACAGACACTCAGCACATAATCAGCAAAGAAACTTAGTATAAAAATAAGACCTGAGAGGAGTGCAGTATAGCAGTTAAGAACAAGGACTATGGAGCCAGACAGGAACAGTAATTACTGATGGATGATCAGCTACCTGCTGGCTGTGTGACCTTGGGTGGGGCATTTCAGTTCTCTGAACCTCAGGGTTCCTCATCTGTTGTTGAGGGTGTCATGGGGATATGTAATGTACCTGGCACATACTAGAAGCTCAACACAGGGTTGTTTCTTCTTCTCTTCTAGATATCTTTACCCTACTCCATAGTCAACTCTGAGGTTCCCATGAGCTCCTAGAGAAGTTGTCTATTACAAATGTCCTGTTCAGAGAAAACACCTAAAACATTTGACTGCTAACCAGAAGGCGGCAGTTCAAACCCACCAGCCACTCCTCAGAAGGAAGACTGGGCGATCTACTTCTGCAGAGATACTGCCTCAGAAACCCAAGGAGGGGTTGCTATGAGTCAGAATAGACTGGATGGCAGTGAGAATTTGGTAAACAGGGCCCAGGTCATTGGAAAAACTGCATGTAAGATATTCAGGGCCACTTGGTATTTCTCAAGCTGAGCTGTGAGACTTCCACTGGAGACAGTGCTTGGTCCCAAGGGATGAGGAAGGACTCAATGATGATATAATAATGGTGAGGAACATATCCTTGGGTGCAAAGTCATGTGTGTGCAAATCTCAGCTTTGTTACTCCCTAGTTTGGTGTCTCGAGGAAGGGATTTTTACCTCTCTGAGTCTCAGCTTCCTCAGCTGTAAGATGGAGGAAATGGTAGTACCCACCTTAGAAGACTGTTAACTTTTTGATATATGCATTGTTGTTGGGGTCTTGGACCGGTGTGTGGAACATAGTAAGCACTATGTAATCACTTGTTGACCCGTTTCTTTTATTGATTCTTGTCCTAATGTTCTTCTTCTTCTTCTTTTTTAAATTATATCACTATTTCATTATTTTCTCTTGAAAGAAATATCTATCTCTAACTTTCTGTCCTTCTTGTTGATGTGCTTTGAAATGCCAGGGTGATGAAATTAAGAAGGTAATTTTGTATGTGGATACTGATCATTTGAGATTATGATAAAGCAAACCCACTGACGTTGAGTCGATTCTGACTCATAGCAATCCTATAGGACCTAGTAGGAAAAAGTTTTTCTTGGCTATAAATCTTTATGGAAACAGACTACCTCATCTCTCTTCCTCAAAGTGGCTGGTGGGTTCAAATCGCTGACGTTTTGACTAGCAGCTGAATACTTTAACCATTGTGCCACCAAATCTTCTTGAGGTTATGATAGTTGCTTTAATAATGTTCAGATGCTTCCTTCTGCACCCATCATTTCCTTTGGACTTGTGGGAACCCTCCCACATTGCTGGGAAGTAGAAAAGGTAGATGAGAAGGGAGTCTACCTTTGTCAAAAGAGGAGACCAAGACAACCTATAACCCCTCTGAATTTCCGCTTTCACATCTGGAAACTAAGGAGTTTGAAACATGATCTCTGAGGGCCCTTTCAGCTCAAAATTCTGACACTAAGACAGCATGAATTTAATTCATCTGATAGCAAAAAAGAGATTGAGGGCATAGGGCAAGATCTATTCCACATTATTCTTTTTTTTTTCTAAAAGCAATGGCATATTCATGTGGTTATTTAAAAAGATATATATCAGATACTTCGGTATTATCCTATTTTAGCAAAAAAAAAAAAAAAAGAAAGAAAGAAATATTGCTATGTAAATCTGATAATCTTCTTGACAATTAAAATCCTAAAATGCATTGTTCAAGATTCTAGCATTGATACTATTGCTAAATAATCTTTGGATATTCAGAGGAATGTCTCCCATAGCAATAATAACGGTCCTATTAATTACAAGGCATTCCATTATTTTAATTAATTTCTTCTTATTGTCTTTGCATCTGAGGTACATGTTATTAATTCAGAGGAGCAGTCCTCTTTCATTTCTGGGATGTAGGCTAAGGGGGATCTCCCCATCTCATGATTAATAGCAGTTTTGAATAATTTCAGGTTTCATTTCACTAATAGAAAATAAATTGTCCTTGGCAATGACTCCTGCCACGATTAAAAAAAAAAAAATCAGTCCTTGTAAAGTGACATATGGGTCTCTATTTTCTTGTCATATCATTATTAGAGATAGCTCTTTCCCAAAATCTAGCAATAGCCAGTCAAATTTGGTTTTAAATCTCCTTTGCTCATAAGCCATCTCAGAAAGGCAATTGGAGGCAGTATATAAGATATCATAGGGATGTCGTGTTGCTTTCTGAAATGATAACTCACTTGTTTGAACATCAGTTGGAACCATGATGTTGGGGAAAAGATACTTGATTTTCAATTGAGATTTTACTGATTTTCTGTGGGACTTTTTACCAAGCACTTAACTTCTCTGATACTTAGTGACCTCAGCAGAAAAATATGAAAAAGTTACCGTTTTCCCTCCAGGGTTGTTTTGAATATCCCAAGATAATGATGTGAAAGTACTTTTTTAAACTCTCTACTTTTATAGATAAGCAAGGTAGAGTGGTTAGTACTACTAATAATATTGCTTAAAAAAAAGGGGGTGATACCAAGTAGGAACTCTCTGAAATATCAAGAATTTAGTCCTGTTCTGTAAAGTTTCCTAAAAATTAAAAGAAATTGGCAGAGTGAAAACTAGTGATTATATCATCAAAATGTAATCATACAGCACCTACTGTGTGTGCCTTCCTAACTCTGATAGGTTCTGTGGGGGGATGCATAGTAGTAACAAAACATTGCCTGTCTCTTCCTGGGCTGTTGTGAGGGTCAGAAGACCTTATATATGACATATTATTCATCTCCTTCCCTACCTACCACCATCCAACAGATGTTTATTGAAAACTCACTGTGACAAGCATTATTCAGGCAATTGAGATAAAGTGATGTACAACAATAA
Organism: Orycteropus afer afer; assembly: GCF_000298275.1. Classification (NCBI taxonomy): domain Eukaryota; kingdom Metazoa; phylum Chordata; class Mammalia; order Tubulidentata; family Orycteropodidae; genus Orycteropus; species Orycteropus afer. The sequence continues at coordinate 603,340 of NW_006921661.1, read as the reverse complement.
GTTCTTGCCCTCTAAGAGCGTACACTTTAGTGAAGATGATGAACAAACATGTAACATCAGATAGCGATAAATGATCTGAGGAAAAGTCAAGTTGGGTAAGGGGAAGGAGACTGTCACGTAGTCTATTTTAGACATTATGATCAGGAAAGGTCTTTTTGAGGAAATGTCAAGAGCAGAGACCAGATGAATGGAGGAGGTAAACCACCTGAATATCTGAAGATTGTTCTGTGCAGAGGGAACAGGAGGACAGAGCCTTGAGAAGATGAAGAATACAGAATGTCATTAGCTGACTGTTGTTGTTGTTATGTGCCGACAAGTCGGCCCTGACTCATAGCAACCCCTCCTTGGGTTTCCGAGGCAGTATCACTACGGAAGTAGGATTGCCCAACCTTCCTTCTGAGGAGTGGCTGGTGGGTTTGAACCGCCAGCCTTCTGGTTAGCAGTCAAGTGCTTTAGCCACTATGCTACCAGAGCTCCGACTGGGCTGCAGAATGGAGAACAGAAGGGAGAGTGGAATCAGGCAGATTAACTAGGAGTATGGTGAAGGAGAAAGCTGATGGGTTGCACTAGGTTGGCAGTGATGGAGGGCATGAGAAGTTGTCAGACTCAGGGTATATTTTGAAGAACCAGCAGTTGTTATGGATTAAAATGTAAAGAAATGTGGAAGCCTTAACCACCATTCCTGTAAATATGACCCTGTCTGGAAATAGAGGTTTTCTTTTGTTATGTTCATGAAGTCATGCCAAAGTAGGGTAGATCCTAAATCTAATCATTTTTGAGAGGTGTCCTATAAAAAGAGTAGAATAGACATAGAGAGACCCAGGGGGAGAAACATCTACAAGTAGCAAAGAAACGCCAAAGATTATGGTAGTCAGCAGAAACTAAGGGGGAAGCCCACAGAAGTCATAAACACAGCTGACACCCTAATTTGGACCTTTAGCCTCCATAACTGTAAGACAATAAGCATCTGTTCTTTAATGTCATCCATGTGTAGTATTTCTGTCATAGACTCACTGGGTACCTGAGACAATGATGGAGAATATGAAGAGAGAAAGAGAACTGTCCAGAGTGGCTCCAACATTTTTGACCTTGGCCATTGGACAGAGAGGTTTTTCATTCAGTAAGATGTGGGAGACTATGGAATGAGCAGATTTGTGAGCAGGAAGTAGAAATCAAGCTCATTTTTGGAGATATTAATTTAAAGATGTTTTCTGGATATGGGAATGAAAGTGTCGTGGTAGTTGTTCTGAGGTGCCATCTAGTTAGTTTTGACTCATGATGACCCTATGTACAACAGAATGAAACACTGCCTAACCCTGTACAATCCTCACAATTATTGCCATGTTTGAGCCTATTGTTGCAGCTACTGTGTCAATCTATCTTGTTGATGGTTTTTCCCTTTTTCACTGACCCTCTACTTCACCAGGCATGATATCCTCCAGGAACTGATCCCTTATGATAACATGACCAAAGTATGAGAGACAAAGTCTGGCTATTCTCAATTCTAAGGAGGATTCCAGCTGTACTTCAAAATACATATTTGTTCATTCTTCTGGTAGTCCATGGTACATTTAGTATTCTTTGCCAACACCACAATTCAAATGCATCAATTCTTCTGCAGTTGTCTCTTTTCATTGTTCATCTTTCATATGCATATGAGGCTATTGAAAACATCATGGCTTGCATTAGGCACATCTCAGTCTTCAAAAAAGAGCTCTGGTGGTGTACTGCCTAAGGCATTTGATGGCTAACCAGAAGGCTGGCGGTTAAAACCCACCAGTCACTCCTTGGAAGGAAGAGTGGGCAATCTACTTCCATGGAGATAACTCCTCGGAATGTTTGTTCTTAAACACTATAAAGAGGTCTTTTGCAGAAGATTTTCCCAATGCAATATGTCATTTGATTTCTTGACTGCTCTTTGAATGAGCACTGATTGTGGATCCAAGTAAAATGAAATCCCTGACAACTTCAATCTTCTCTTCACTTATCATGACATTGCTTATTGCTCCAGTTGTGAGGACTTTTGTTTTCTTTATGTTGAGATACACAATCCATAACTGAAGACTGTAGTCTCTGATCTTCATCAGTAAGTGCTTCCAGTCTTCACTTTCAGCAAGCAAGATTGTGTCATCTTCATATCATAGGTTGTTAATGAGTCTTCCTTCAATTGTGATGCCACGTTCTTCATACAGTCTAGCTTCACAGATTATTTGCTCAGCATAAAGACTGAGTAAGTATGGTGAAAAGATACAACCCTGACACACACCTTTCCTGATTTTGAACCACATAGTATCCCCCTGTTCTGTTTGAATGACTGCCTCTTGGTCTATGTACAGGTTCCTTATGAGCACAGTTAAGTGTTCTGGAATTCTCATTCTTTGCAATGTTACCCATAATTTGTTATGATCCACACAATCAAATGCCTTTGCATACTCAGTAAAACACAAGTAAACAAGTATTCTTTGCTTTTAGCCAAGAACCATCTGCCGTCTGCAATGATATCCTTTGTTCCATACTCTCTTCTGAATCTGGCTTGAATTTCTGGCACTTCCCTGTCAATGTAGTGCCCCAAGTTCTTTCCTGACTCACATTGTAATACATTGACAGAGAAGATGTCATAGACACCATTAGATATATGAATCAGGAGGAAGGTTGGGGCTAGAGGTATTAGATTCATCCAAGCATTCATTAGACAATTGCAATGTGCCCTTTGGGCAGACATTTTGTTTAACCACTTTTTAAAAATCCTTTAATGCTTGCTTAGTCCAATGGTTAGCACTGAGTAGAGCTAAGTGCTCAATGCATGTTTTCCGTGGTCTACCAACCTCAGTGTTGGGAAGGCTTAGATTAGAATAGTACACTCCCTGTGAACTCTCCCTTAGTGCTCACTGGCCACTTTGCTGTGGCTCAGAGCCCTCAGAAGTATTGAGAGGGAGAGGGGTCTGATAGCCTTGACTTTGCATGCATCAGAAGAAAATACTGATTATCTTTTTTATTCCAGTTTCTAATCACAAAGCCCAGACTTGACTCAAGTACAGAGTCACAGATTGCACACCAGGAGCCCCCATCAGTCTCTCCCTGGTTTCTGGGCTTCTCACTGGGAGTGCAATGTGTTTTGCCTGAAGCTGTGACCACGTGTCAGGAACTCACATTTGGGGGAAATTAAGAAGTTGTGGCAGACAACTGCTGCTGGTTCATTAGCTGACTGGAAACTGTCACCAGGTCATTCCTCCAGACTGAGAGAAATGAGGTTGCTTTAGGGTAGGGAAGAATGTCAGCCAGCCAAGCAGTTACCTAGACTGAGAGAACTTGATGCTGGCTTCATCCAGGCAAGAACACCATCTAGGGTGGTGGAGGGAGCCCTGGGCTGGGAGTCAGATGACTTTGGGTCTAATATTGCCACTAGCTCTCTCTTGCTATATTACCTTGTATAAGTCATGTTTCCAATCTGCTTCTTTATTGTTCATGAAGAGTTGACTTATATGATGTCTAAGTTTCCTTTCAGCTCTAAAATATAAGAGAGAGGCAGACTGAGTGGTAGATTCAGAAGTGACTTTGCCAGTATACTTTTATCTGCTGGCTCTTCTTTTGCTCACTTTCTAAATGGCCAGGTTCAGTCTTCTGCCTACTTTTCTTCTTCCTCTGCACACTTGCAATGGGTAATGCACCTTCTCTGCACAGGTGTGGTAGTTCAGTTTGTATGTCAACTTGTCTGGGCCTGGTTGAATGGCTGGGCAGCTGGTGGTAGTTATTACCCCTGATGAGACTGGCAATCAACTCCATGGTGGGATCTACCACAAGCAGCTGAGTAGTTGCCTTTGGGATATGGTCTGCTTCCTGTATTTAAGGAGAAGTTTTGGGAATGGTCTCTAGCCTATGGCACACTTGGACCCTGCATGTAGCTATGTCATTGCTCAGCAGCCTGCTATGCTCTGCTGACCTTGGGACTTATGATGGACTTAAGTTAATAGACTGCCGTGTGGTTTGGTAACATTGGGACGGTGCCTTTTTACTTGTCAACCTTGGGGCTTCTCAGCCTCAGCAGCCAGCAGCTGTCTGAGAGAAGAAATGCCTCTAGCTCCAGTGGGCTGGGAGCAGGAGGCAAAGCTGGACCCCAAGGTTGAGGGGCTTTCATCCAGCTCCTAGAGCCAGGCACTTGAACTTGGACTGAAAACCTCCAAATTGTAAGAATAAACTCCTGTTTGTTAAGGTCATCCCATTTGTGGTATATTTCTCATCAGAGTGGCACTAGGGAACCAGAACCACAGGCTACAGTATATGTGGAGATGACTCCAATGCCTCTAGACTCCAGATCGAATATCCTCATGGACATCATCATCCAGATATCTCACAGGCCCCTTATTACACAGATGCTTAAAACTGAACCTTTTACTTTTCCATTCAGAACTTTCTTTTTTCTGAGTTTTGTGCTCTCATTAATGACATTTAATCTCTCAATTCAGAAATATGGAGGTCATCCTTGGTCCATACGTATTATATAATCATTTACCAAGTTCTGTGAGTTCTATTTCTTTATTACCTATTCTACCTTTTGCAATTTCCCCATCGTCCTTCCTAGTGTCCTAGTTCAGTCTGACATCATCTGCATCCCTTCTCAGCCTCTGGCTGCCTTAGAAGTGCCTTCAATCACCAGGTCTGATTTCAAACCTCCAATGACTTTTCACTGCCTGGTGAAAATAAATAAAAAAATAAAAAGGCATCTTCTGGTAGTGGGCAATTGATCAGTGTTTGTTCAAAGAATGAAAACCTTTTTATTTTACATTTAAACATCAAGGAGCTCTGAAGGTTCAGTGGTTAAAGCACTGCACTGCTAACCAAAGGTCAGTGGTTTAAATCCACTAGTCACTCCCTTGGAGAAAGATACGGCAGTTTGCTTCTGTAAAGAAACCCTATGGGGCAGTTCTATTCTGTCACTATGAGTTGGAATCAACTTGATGGCAGTAGATTTGGTTTGGTTTAGGTTTTAAAATGTCAGTAGATACTGCTTATTGTATTGGGCTTAAGCTTTCTCTTTATATATATATATATATATATACACACACACACTATGATTTGGGTGAAAGTTTATAGAGTAAATTGGTTTTCCATTCAACAATCCATACACATTCTGTTTTGTAATATTTATTACAATACCCACACTGTAACAGCATTCTTCCCATTTCCTTTCTATGCCTGCCCCTGCTTTTCCACCTTCCTTCCCCTCCCCTCCTACCTTCCTGGCTCAATTCCTGGACAAATGTTGTCTTGATCTCATATGCTTGATTGGTTTAATGACTGTATAGCCTCTTGATATTACTGTTCACCTTATAGGCCTGTCTATTGTTTGGCTGACAATTGAGTCATGGGGCCTAATTTCAGTTCTTAGCTTGAACGGTGTCTAAGGGCCATAGTCTTGGGGATTCTGTCATTCTTCATCAGACCAGTAAGCCTGGTCATTTTTATGATTTTCAGTTTCATTCCACATGTTCCACCCCATTCTATATGTGACTTCTTATTGTGATCTCTTTCAGAGTGGTCAGCAGTAGTAGCTGGGCACCATCTAGTTCTTCTGGCCTCAGTGTTATACAGGCCGGGGGTCATGTGCTCCTTGAGTCCTTTACACTAATTGTTTCCTTGCATCTTTGATTTCCTTCACTCTTCTTTGCTCCAGATGGGGAGAACCAATAGCTGCACTTTAGATGGCTGCTCACAAGTAAAGCTTTATCTTCATTATCTTATTTAATCTTCACAGCAAACTGTGTGGAAAAATTTACTATCCCCACTTTATAGATGATGAAATTGAGATTGAAAGAAGTTAAGTAACTTCTTGACATGCCCTACTGGTAAATGGTGGAACTGAGAGTGAATTCTAGGTGGTATCAGATATGTAAGTTCTGTCCTTTCTCTCTGTCCTGCTCTAACACTCAGAAGCCATTACAAATGCCTTCAACTTAATCTTTCCATTGCTTGCTGGTTTCCTCATCTACTCTCAATACACATCATTTTGTCTGTTTTTATCAGAATACCTACTACAATTTAAATTTACAATGGACTTCCTCTGTCTTCCTACAATACTACTTCCATCCAGAATTCCTACTTCTCTTGGAGCCCCATTCTACAATCAACTGTGTAAAAATTTTCCTCTGTGTCCCAGGTAGAATCCATCCTATTGATTGTCTGTCTGTCAAAGTACCATACTTTGCTCTCTTCCATAGCATTCACCTTATTGTGTTTTGAATGACAGTTCACTGCTAATACAGATCCCTGGATGCTCAATTTGCACTTGAGTACTAACCAAAAGGTTGATGACTTAAACTCATGCAGTGGCACCGTGGAAAAAAGGCCTGGTGATTTGCTTCCATAAAGATTACAGCCCACCCCCAGATCAGTTCTATTCTGTATCACATGGGGTTCCCATGAGTCAGCATCAACTCCAACTCAACAGCTAAGGGTTTTTTTTTTTTTTTTTTTCTTTTTGATGACCAGGACTGTATCTTATTCCATCTGTAGCAGTTTGTATTTAGTCAACAGTGCCTATGCTAATGCCCGATATTAGGAAAGCTCAGCATATGACTATTGGATTGAATTGAATTGAATGGAGTCAAGCCTCAAACATGACAACATTTGATAGCATCAGTGGCAATGTCAGTGTTAGGCAGAACAGTAATATAATTTGAGTTATCATACAGCAGAGTTTTATCAATCATTAACTGTGTATCCTGCCTTGTGCTGTGAATTTAGGAGGAAACTCAAGAGGGAAATGGCACAGATATATTTGCTAACATTAATTGAGCGCCTAGTATATTTCAGGCACTATGCTTCATGTGTACTTTTTGATTCAATATTCATGGCAAGCCTGTGAGTTACAAATCACTATTACTCATATTTATAAGTGACTAGGGGTCTCTTCAGTATGGATTACACCTCAACAAAAAGAAAACAATAATCCTTACAAGTGGACCAATAAGCAACATCATAATAAATGAAGATTGAAGTTGTCAAGGATTTCATTTTACTTGGACACACAAATAATAGCCATGGAAACAGCAGTCCAAAAATAAAAAGATGTATTGCCTTGGGCAAATCTGCTGCAAAATACCTCTTTAAAATGTCAAAAAGCAAAGATGTCACTTTGAAGACTAAGTTGCATCTGACCCAAGCCAAGGTATGTTCAATTGCCTCATATGTATGTGAAACCTGGATAATGAATAAGGAAGATCAAAGAAGAATTGATGTCTTTGAATTACAGTGTTGACAAAAAATATTAAATATACCATGGACTGCCAGAAGAACAAACAAATCTGTCTTGGAAGAAGTAAAGCCAGAAAGCTCCTTAGAAGTGAAGATAGCAGTGTTTCATTTTGTTATACATAGGTTGCTATGAGTCAGAACCTACCTGACAGCACCTAACCACAACAGCAACACAGATGTCTAACCCGATTTGAAAAGAGAGTCACACAGTGATGCATAAATGACAATGTACGTTTTAATACTATGAAATTCCATAGATGTTAATATATTAGTTTGGAGATCAAGAATTTGGGTCCTAAGCCCAGTTATATTATTTATTCACAGTGTAACTTCGAGACTTTTGTGTTCTTCCTTTGTAAAACTGACGGAATCAGACAGAGACTAATTGTCTGGGTTCATAAAATCTGAAAGAGATGTGTGGTTTTCTATTACTACCATCTCCAAAGTTTACTGTGAATGAGGAACTTCCAAAAGAGTCATTTCCTTGGATGATGATGATGATAGCCTTAATACTACTAATAACAGTCTATAGAAATAGAATTTATATTCTTTCTGTGGAAGTGTCACTGTATAACCTTGAAATATCTGGCTCAAAACATAAGGATATGTATTTCACATGGACTTAACTTTGCTTCCTTTAAAGGTTCCTCAATGAGATAGGCAGACACCCTTCAGGAAAATCCCATGTGACTGACTCTTGCTTGGGAGAAAAAAACCACAAAACCCAAACTCACCGCCGTTGAATAGATTCTGATTCATAGTGACCCCCTTTAGGTTTCTGGGGTGGTAAATCTTATGGAAGTAGATTGCCCAGTCTTCCTTCTGTGGAATCCCCAGCCTTCTGGTTAGCAGTCAGATGCCTTAGGTACCAAGCTACCAGAGCTCTTTTGCTTGAGACCAAACCAAATAAAACCAAACTCACTGCTGTCGAGTCAGATCTGACTCATAGCGACCCCTCCTTGGGTTTCCAAGGCAGGATCACTACCGAAGTAGATTGCCCAATCTTCCTTCCAAGGAGTGGCTGGTGGCTTTGAACCACCAGCCTTCTGGTTAGCAGTCAAATGCCTTAGGCACTATGCTACCAGAGCTCAGGACAGGTATGTCATATGTCTCAAGATGCCTTGGACAGAGATAAAGATTGGTTTATAATATCAGCGCCAGATATAATCCCCAAAGGCAGATGCTGTACCTACTGGCTTTGATTTGTGAAGGAGTAGCTTCTTGCAAGGGTAACCCTATGTACCTGCCTCCCGGGTGAGCAACAGTAGGGTGTTACTTAACTCTGGTTAATGATCCTTTATTGTAACTCTGGGGAGGCCAACTGGTAACTCTAGGAATTGCTTTGTGTTATATACTTTCTGATGCACATTACATCACATTACTTCATGCTTGGAACCACAATCACCCTTATCTTAGAGGAGAAGACCAAAGTTCAGAAAATTCTAGCATCTTGCCCCAGAGCACAGGATTTGAACATGGGACTTTGACTCTGGGGACAGAACTCTTAACCATAGCACTACATGTAGGAGGATCCTTCCCACTCTTTTGAGGGAAGTTGTTGTTGTTGTTGTTGTTATGTGCCGTCGAGTCGGCCCCGACTCATAGCGACCCCTCCTTGGGTTTCCGAGGCAGTATCATTACGGAAGTAGGATTGCCCAACCTTCCTTCTGAGAGGGAAGAGAATTGTTAAAACCTGGTCAATGAGGTGCTTGTTTAAAGGCACAATAAACTACCCCTACCTGGCATCCCATTGTCCAGGATGAATTAGCAGGTTCTTTCATTAACTTAAAGCACTTTGTTCTAGTTAAGTTCAGAGCACATGGTCTTCCTCTTCCTTAGCACTCATCTTCACTATAGGCATTCTAGTTGTCTTTATACATGACACAGGATGCCAGTTGAAGTTCTTTGTCCTTTGAAATGCAAACTAAGTTGGCTTGATTCTCATGCACAGGTAATGGAAGCCCCAGTATCCTTCCTCATCCCTCCGATGATTTTGAATGTGTGTGTGTGTGTTTGGGGGGTGGTGTGGGTGGAGGGGGGTGAGAGAGAGAGAAAAAAGAGAGAATGTGATTTTTCTAGTTCCTTTTGCCTCCAAGGTCCTGTTTTTGCTTAATGAGTTCAGTTAATGGATCATGTCACACCATTCCTTTGTTCTGTCTCTGTTCCATATTACATCGGAGGGGAAACAGAACCACTTCCCTTGATTTTTCCTTTTCACAAGGTATTTGTGAGTTTAGCAAATGTCTCAGGTTTGAAGCGATGGAGGATTGCACTGCAAGTTTGCTTACCCTCTTCCCCAAGAGCTCTTCTGTTTTCCTTTGTCTCCTCTGTACTTCCTACCCTATTTCTGAAAGGCCCACCTTTCTATGTCCAAAGGCTCAATAATAGGCTCTACTAAACAATGGGCCATTTACTGTAAGCCTATCATTTAGGAGAAACAAGAAGTTGGCAGAGACTTTGGGATGTGGTTTCATGCCTCCCCTGCATATTTCAACAAGAGTAAGGGAGCAGTTTAGCTAGGGATATAGGAGCTTTGGAGGTATACTTGTTGACACTCAGCTGCTAATTTAAAGGCTGAAATTTCGAACTCACCTACTGTACCATGGGGAAAGATGTGGCAGTGTGATTCCATAATGAGTATAGCCATGGAAACCCTATAGGATGGTTCTACTCTCTCCTACAGGGTCGCTATGATTTGGAATTGACTTGATGGAAATACGACCTCTGATAGAAATTAAATTGTGCTCTATCCCTTAGAAAAAATGGCTTCTATTAATTTAAGCTGTAAATCATAGTGATTTTTTTTCCTCCCTTTGGTCACTTGTGTGACTCTCTGCTGTACCATGTGTTTCCTTGGGAAAGGGATTTGGTGACCCCATCCCTGGGTCGCTCTGAGGACCTACTGTGGTGCCTGCCATACTGTAAGGGCCTGGAGAAATCTCATGGAGATGGACTGCTTACCTAAGTGGTCATTTCTGGGAGGTCACCTTCAGAGAATGTAATTTCTTCACTTGGATTTTCAAATAACAGGAAGAAGAATGCCTATTCCTGTGTGAGTGTTAAATGAGGGAGTATTTTAGGGAACATTCCCAGGATTATTATGGCTGGCTCATCTTATCTCTGCATTTGCAAGCCACAGCATCCTGACTTCCTTGTTGGAAGCACTGTTGATCAAGGTGCCTTATTTGGATTGGTGGGAATTCTTCACAGTGCAATAGAGCTCATTCCCTGCAACCCCAAGTGGGTCTGAGTCAGGCACTGTGGGGCACAGGGTAGGCAGCTCCCATGCTGAGAGGTCTCTATGTTAAGTGTCCAACTAATTAACGTTGCTCAGTAGAGGGGACATCCCTTTGATTAATCATAACTTGCAGAGGATTCAGAGACTGAACAAGCAGCATCTTCGCTTATATAGTACCTACTATGTACTCTATGAATCGGGGCCGACTCGATGGCACATAACAACAACAACAACAATGTACTAGGCAGGGAGCCCTGGTGGTGCAGTGGTTAAAGCATTTGACTGCTAATCAAAAAGGTTGGTGGTTCAATCCCATCAGCCATTCTGAGGGAGAGAGATGTGACAGTTAACCTTGGAAACCTTACAAGGCAGTTGTACTCTGTCCAAAGGGTCTCTATGAGTTGAAATCGACTTGATGGCAATGGGTTTGGTTTGGGCCTATACACTAGGCAAGAAACCCTAGTGTTCTATGGTTAAGTGCTCCACTGCTAACTGAAAGACTGATAGTTAGAATCCATTCAGCAATTCTATGGGAGAAAGATTTGGCAATCTGTTCCTTAAAAATTGTTGTTGTTGTTGTTGTTATGTGCCATCGAGTCGGACCTGACTCATAGCAACTCCTTCTGGGTTGCCGAGGCAGTATCACTACAGAAGTAGATTGCCCCATCTTCCTTCCGAGGAGTGGCTGGTGGGTTTGAACTGCCAGCCTTCTGGTTAGCA
>NW_006921661.1:583930-592031 GCF_000298275.1 Orycteropus afer afer | reverse complement strand
CCTGACTTATAGCGACCCCTCCTTGGGTTGCCAAGGCAGTATCACTACAGAAGTAGATTGCCCCATCTTCCTTCCGAGGAGTGGCTGGTGGGTTTGAACTGCCAGCCTTCTGGTTAGCAGTCAAGTGCCATAGCCACTATGCTACAAGAGCTCCCCTTAAAAATTATAGCCATGAAAACCCTATGGGGCAGTTGTACTCTGTCATATGGGGTTGCTATAATCAAGTCGATGGCACTCAACAAAAACAACAATGTACTAGGCATGTATATTGAAACTTTAGCTCTATCTGCAAATAAAAAAAAAAATAATACTGATGCAACTATATATAAGTTCTTTGCCTTTTAAAACCTATTTAGAAAGTTTTACAAAATATCGTCAGGGAAACAAAACTAACCAAACCTAGAATATATAGCTTGGGGCTTAACATAAGAACTTCTGGGTTCAGTCTTCAGCTCCCCCATGTCTGTGTCATGCCTTTGAGAATATACCAGACCAAGCACATGCTAGGTAAAGTGGATTGATTAAATGAAAGCATAAATGAAACAAGATAATGAGGTCCTTCTGGGAGGAGCCTTGTCTCCTGCCCCTGCGGCACTGAGCACACTGCAGTGCACTCATAGATAATGTTGGAGATCCAGTGATGTTTTAGAAACAGCGTGATCTTGTGTTAACAGAACAGATCCATGACATATTAAGTTGGATATAATTTTCAATTGTTGATGTTCTCTTATTAAATTATATATCTTATTTCTGAGATGTACATATACTAGGGAGCATTGTGCTATAGTTTAATTGCTACAGTTTTTCTTTTCCTGTTCTTTATTTGTTGTTGTGATTGGATACTCTCAAGTTGATTATGTCTCACAGTGACTCCACGTTAACAGAGTAGAACTACCCCATAGGGTTCTCTTGTCTGTAATCTTTACAGAAGCAGATCATACGTCTTTCTCCTGTAGAGCAGCTGAGTGGGTTCAAACCGCCAGTTTTCAGTTAGCACATGAGCGCTTAACTGTCGGTGCCTCTAGGGATTTTCTGTATTGATGTATATTATGATTGTGGTGAGTCTTAAAATTGGTGGCATTTTAGACTTGCTGACATACAGTATTGGAATCAGTGTTAAATTTTATTTGTATTTATTATTTTGTTGTCTAATTGAAGCCAGCCTTGTTCTTTCTCTCTCTCTTTCTTTCTTTTTTGGTCCTCTTTATTCTTTGTCATCCTAAGTCCTTTTTTATTTGGGAAGAGGATAGTGATAAGATAGTTGGGGTATCTTATCTTAGTGGGATCTGGTCAAAAGAAATTTGATGATTTTTGTCCCAGAACAGGGTCAGTACACAGACTCCATGCCTTCCACCTCCTTCCTGTGTCTATGTCAGACATCACTAATTGATCAAGGCACTCTTTGAGTTCAGATAAGGGCATACAATCCTTTTCACTGTACTCCCTTATGCAGTCATTCTCAATTATCTGGAGTTGGCATTCAAGATAAGCCTATTTGACATGCTGGCATTCTAAATCCTGTTCTTGGATAAATCCAAACCATTACAAAGCTTTATATTTGTGTCATATTTTCTTTGCATTTGCAGGAATGTGCTATTGAGAAATGATACAAAAATTGCCATATGAAACCATTTTCTGCATTTCTGTGGGGGAAATTGTTAAAGTAATTACTTACTACATCATTTGGTATACCTTAAAAGTAATTTTAAAAAACATATTAACTGCTAGGACACATTTAAATATTTTGTATCTCTTGAGAGACAGTTCTATTTCTTCTTTTGATGATTAAGGCTATATAACAAACCATATATTCCTTTTGTTTTGGGCTGCCAAGAAGCTCAGATCCAGATCTGAGGTATCTTTATAGATTTGTTTAGCATTTATGTTTTTTTATTCTTTTCCTCCAGCCATAGTTTTTGACTTTTATGTTTGACAATTCATCTTTCGTATTCTATCGCACCCACAAAAAACCCAACCGAACCCAACCCAAACCAAAACACCTGTTGCTGTTGAGTCAGTTCCAACTCATGGCAACCCTATGGGCTACACAGGAGAACTATTCACAGGGTTTCCTTGGCTGTAATCTTCTGCAGAAGCAGATCACCAGGCTTTCTTCCATGACACTGCTGGGTGGGTTTGCCAGTCTTTAGGTCAGTAGTTTGAACACCCAGGGACACACTATATTGTATTATATGTGGTTTTATTGCAAGAAAAAGTATTTTCTTATTCTTAAGTTAGTAGTTGAGCCACCCAGGGACTTTTATTGTATAATATAAGAATACATATCATACAGTGTATATGATATATATTATATAACTATATCTCACTGTATAATATTATTCTTAGGTAAGGATTCTTGTGGACCAAGGTGAAGTATAAATAAAAAAGAGTTATACTGGGTGCTGGTTCAGACTATAAGGACAACAGGAATTCAGGCAAGATAAGAGAGATGGCCAAAGTTATCTGGAGGAAAACAGGCATGCCTATAAGATGATGTAAATAGTCCTTCAGATCTGGCTGGGCAGGACTTCAAACTGGATCTTCCCAGTTCAGTTATGGCCAACGAAGTAAAAATGGAGTGGACTTAAATTTGTGAAATGTGGGTGTACCAGAATGATAACCATAAAGGGAAAGGTTGTAGGAAACTTAATCTCCGTCTTAGAAAAAAAGACCAGTGTGTGCATTGCATAGTAACCAAATCTCTTGATCGACAGATTTGGAAACAACTGTGCCCAGTTCAAGGACTGTGGCTGACCACGCCACTTAGAAGGTGTGTCACCCTTCATAGTCCCAGCAATAATCCAACCTCTCACATCAGGCTCTTGAAAGGACTCATTATACTTCTTCCAAATCTCCCATTCCAGCATTTTGACTCATAATATTTTCCAGTTCCAGTTATCATTCTGGTATACCCATATTTTACAAATTTGAGTCTGTTTAATTTTCTTGCATTGGCCATAACTGAATTGGTTCAAACCAGTTCAAAGCTCTGGTTCTGGGTCATTGTGGTAGGCAGCTTCTAAATGACTCCCAAAGATCATTGCTTCCTTGTATAATCCCCTTTCCTTTATTGCAGCCTTTGAGATACCCTGAGCCAGAGGACATGGTTAAGCCATGATTAATTCCTGATCCATAGAAACTCAGAGATAATAAACTCTGTTGTTTCAAGCCAGTAAGTTTTGGGGGAATTTGCTGTGCAGCAATGAATAGTAATACTTCTTGACTTATGCAGGCTTTTCATTTGATTCATATGGCAAACCCAGAAGCTAAGTGTTATCACTCCCAGTATATAGATAGGGAAACTGAAGCTCACAGTGGAGCAGTATCATGGTTAAATCCACCCAGATAATGGCAGTGAATTTGAAATCAGGTTATCTGATTGTAAGTCCAGTGTTCTCTCCTCTACAACAGTGAGTACATAACTCAGGGTGGATGTGAGGTTCATTGTATGGCAACTGACTATGTAGTTTAAATGATGGCACTTGACAACTTTCACCTGAATTCCCATGCTATTAATATAGGAACATATTTTATTGGATGTCTGGAAGTTCCCTGATTTGCTGGAGATTTCGTCTTCATGAACAAAGTAAGTTGTATAGGGAATATATTCAGTAATTATACTTTTATAATAAGCTTATATTGAGCATCTGTGTGTCAGTTACCATTACTCCCATTATTTCATTCAATTTAAGTCATTTCAACATCACAGATTCTCAATGAGGTAAGTTACAGGTAAGGAAGACTGAGGTTCAGAGATAAGACTGTTGTGATCCATAGGCTGATTTTTGCAAGTGGATGATTGTCAGCATTTTTAAATAGTCTGTCTTAATCTGAAAGATTGCAGAAACTTGGTCACCATAATAGCAATATGAAAACTTCTTCTAATAGACAGGCTGGCAGCCCTTGAAGAGAACAGACCCACAATCAAACTCAGATCTCCTTCATGGAAGGTGAGAATTTTACCAGTGAACCACCACTGTTCCCCATGCTTACACAATGCACACTGCTGTGGAGTTGGAGCCGACTCATAGTGACCCTTCCTTGGGTTTCCTAGGTGGTATCACTACGGAAGTAGATCGCTCAACCTTCCTTTTGGGGAGTGGCTGGTGGGTTTGAACCACCAGCCTTCTGGTTAGCAGTCAAATGTCTTTAGGCACTATGCCACCAGAGCTACCCCCATGCTTTAAGCCTGACACAAAAACAGGCTTAAAGCCAGCTCTGGCCAATGCCAAAAGCTGAGAATTCACCACAAATCAGCAGGCTTGGATTCCTTTTCTGTGGGTTAATTCCAGAGAACTACCAACTTTTGAGTGGGGGAAAGTTTTCCTCTGATGTTTTCTGTTTGTATTTGTGGAAAAAAAGTGCCTTTGTGAAAAATCCTAAAACTCTAAAGAATAAATTCAAACTCCTACTTATACCACTTTTAAAATTTAGGACTTGACAGCCAGAAAATCCTCATTGTATTAAAGGACATCTTCTGGTCCCCAAAGAGAAAAGAATAAAGACATTTTCAAATTGGTATCAGCTTCATCTTTAGCAGGCCCTTCTCAAGGACTTTTACATGTAAACAAGATCATTAAACACTTAATTTGACATTTATTACCTTTAAATATTTATAAGCCACTGAATACTGGGAAACACCTACTGCACTGTTCAAGCCTGACTGAGTCTCTCAAAATATGACATAGACTTGAATTACTTTCAGGCATCACAGGGAAACTTCATGGACCAGCTTTCTCCTCTGAAACCTTTATGGTGCTCACCAAGTTTATGAATAGTTGTGTTTCCAAATAAGGTAGTATATCCAACAAAGCAACCCTATCTGTTTCATTAAATATGTGAGTAAAATTCTACTGTTCTTTGCAAAACTTAGCACAACATATGCATCTTTTTTCTAGACTTGCTTTCTCAGTGTTTTCCTTCCCCAGGGTTAAACTGCCAAACTCTGAAAGGATAAAGAGTACCTCCTTTTCAGCCATGATAATTGGGAAATGGGAACTTAGACTGATTGTAGTGAGAAGGAAATATGCATTTCCATGCCACCACAAACCTTGTATATTGTTTTTCCATCTCAGATAATGAAGCACAAAAAAAAAAAAAAAAAAAAATCACTTGGGCATGAAGTCATGCCAGTGAGATCAGTGTAAGGACATGGAGGTAGTAGAAACAGGCAGGTGAGAGAATAAAATCTACTTTTACACTTTACAAGGCCTCTAGGGCGAAGTCTTGTGATATTGGCATTATTGTTGTTGTTGCTATATTTGTTAATATCAAATATCTTTTATGTGAATAATTGTAATAATTATCATCACTTCCATTTTATGGATAAGGAAACTAAAGACCTGTGAGTTTGAATCATTAGTTCAAGGTTATGATTGGGACCCAAACTCAGCTATTTTGACCCTAAATTTAGGACTTTTCCACAGCTAATTTTAAGAGTTTTGCCTCAGTCCTCTAAGATTTCCCGGGTACTTCTGAAGTAACTAGAAATTAAGAACATGAATCAGAGAAGGCCAAAGTGGAGTTATTGTTTCTTTCTTCAAGTAGATGGTCACATGGAAGATGAATTAGGCTTCTTCTATGTGGTTGTAGATAATAGAACTATTGGCAGAAATTTGAAGATAAAATGAATAACTTTCTAACTATCAATACCATTTAATAACACAGGGAGTGATGCTAGCCAGTGAGTGAGGATCTATATGGTCCTGAAGATGTTCTAATAGTCCGCTGACCCTCTGATCAGTACAGTGTGGCTGATGTTCCTGCATTAGGTGAGGAGTTGGAGTAGAAGCCCTCTGGATTCTGTGGTGTGTTTACTGCTTGAGTATAGCAGTCTCTGTTATAGCTCAGCCTGATTCTCAATTAATCACTAATCACTAATCAGATGTAGGGTAAAAATTTAGGATTCCACAGAAGTTCTGCAGGATTCTACAAATGCTTAGCTAGAATTTTAGTTAATTTTTCTTCTTCTTTTTTTAATGGAATAGAAAGAAACCCTGGAAATAGAACCTAAAATATGGGAATTTAGTTAACAATTAAAGATGACATTGCAAAATAGATGTTAAAAAAAGAAAAAAGGTTAAATTCTTCCATAAATATTACTGGGACAAATGATTAGTGATTAGGGCAAAAGCGTAAAGCTAGACCCCTCCTTAACTTCTTAGTTGGAAATTAATTACTTACTAATCAAAAATCAAAAGTAAGTCTTAAAAATAAATACAAGCTGTGCTTGAAGGTACATGTGTGCACACACACAAACACACACATTACACGTGATGGATAAAGGGCTTATGTCCTTAGTGTACACAAAGTTTTTCAGAGCATATTTTGAAGTCCTTGTATATGTGTTATTGATAAGGTAGTTGTAGCTCTTCATTTTTTTACCTTGAAAAGTCTGACTTAAGCATGCTGCTCATGTGAGTCTGTTCACTCCCACAGCATGGGTGTGCCAAAGAAAACTATGTGGTTAGTTCCTGACAAGGCTCAGGTGACTCTATTTTTGGCCTTCTTATAATAAAACAGTCAGATAAAAAAGTAGCAACCACATTTCAAATGTTTTGTGTTGTGGTAAAACTGAATTAGGGAGACCTTTGTTGCTTATTGTAATTTTGAGCACTTCTTTCTGGCTTTTGTACTTTGTTGTTGTTATGTTGTTATGTGCTGTCAAGTCAGACCCGACTCATAGCGATCCCTCCTTGGGTTTCCAAGGCAGTATCACTATGGAAGTAGATTGCCCCATCTTCCTTCCTAGGAGTGGCTGGTGGGTTTGAACCTCCAGCCTTCTGGTTAGCAGTCAAGTGCCTTAGGCACTACGCTACCAGATGTTGTTAGAAGCCATTGGTGATTCGATTTTGCAAAAACAAAAGCAAAAAATTTTTCTGTTTCTCTTTGAAGCATTGGATCAGTTGTGAGGAGTGTCCTGAGATCGCAAGGCAAGTTGTTAAAAAAATGTGCCATTCACAGCTACTTATATGTGCAAGTAAAGAATTCTCAAGACTCAGCAAAACTATACAATGTAGAGAAATAAAATGAATGCTGAGGTTGAAATAAGACCGTAATTGCACAATCCCATTATTCTCACTGACTTTGCAAATCATTTTCACATTTTAAACTTAAAAAATAAATTGAAGCTATATAAACTTTTACAGGATTTTTCTTATTGGAGATCTAGGTAAGATTTCATGGGGCATGGGCAGGAAGTAAAAAAGATTTCCACCATTATAATATTTGAAAAATCAATGACTTAAGATGTACTTTTTTCTGGAAAAAAACAGTATTTGATCACCATTGCTTTCCTTCCTCCCTTTTGTCTTAGTTGCCAAGAACTTCACAACTGTGATATGTCTTCAACTGTAACAGTGCATAGCTTAAGTTTTCTAGAATAATTATTTCTCTTCTCTCCTCATCACTGCTTCAATTCTTTCTTTTAATTATATTAGTTTTTCTACTATGTGTAGATTGGTTGTCTTTATATCTATCTATCTATCTATCTATCTATCTATCTATCTATATATATATATATAGAGAGAGAGAGAGATCTTCCAGTAAGATGGAGACATAGGCAGACAAGTGACACAGACCCTCTTCAACAAAGAAAAGAAAAACCAATTGACAGAGATACAAAAGATGATCCTGGAACCCTGAGCTTTGAAAGGAACTATACAGAAGTGGATTAAGCACCAATTAGTGGAAAAACCTGAACAAAAACAGTGAGTACAGAGATGGTCAGAATTGCAGACTGTCAGCTACTCTGACAAGGCCAACAGCCTGAATATTTCCAAGTGGTGTTGGGACCTGAGAATTGACCTAAAGATCAGTCCCGGTCACCAAGGGCTGCAGGGACAACTATGACTAGAAAGGGAAACAGCAATGAGGGAGACAACCTGAGTTGTGGACTTTCTGCTCTCTGGAGGGTGCAGCCATTTTAATTGTTTACATGTGGCAACCATTTTGAATATTTAAAGTGACCGAGGGTGCAGCCATTTTGAATGCTTACAAGTAGTGGCCATTTTGAATATTTAAAGTGACCAAGGGTGCAGCCATTTTGAATGTTTACAAGTGGCAACCATTTTGGATTTTAAAGTGACAGCATTCTCATTCA
>NW_006921661.1:579445-580865 GCF_000298275.1 Orycteropus afer afer | reverse complement strand
CATTGACCATGTCACTTTAGTTTTGTGTATTTCACTGTACATAAATTATATTTCAATAAAGTGCATTAAAAAAAAAAAAAAAGTATAAAACCTCCCTCCCCAGACTATGACCTCTAGTTACCCTTTGGTCCTGGAATTGAATTCATTCCTGTGGCTTCCAGCCAAACAATAGATAGGTGTATAAGGTGAACTTTGACACCAGGTAGGTACAATCCTTAGAACAATCAATCATGGGAGAAGGGCAATAATTGCACAGGGAGATAGAGGGCAGGAATGCATAGGAAAGAAGGAAAAGGTAAAAGGGAGGAAGTGGGAAGAGAGCTGTTACATTATGGGGATTGCAACCAATGTCATGAAACAAAATGTGTATGAATGGTTGTATGGAAAATGAATTTGCTCTGTAAAATTTTACCCAAATCATTATTAAAAAAGAAAGAAAACAAACAAACACAGAAAAAAACAAACAAAAATTATAGCCAAACTATATCCTTTTCGTGGATGCAGGTGGAGTACATTCATTCAATAAATATTTAACAAATGCTTATCACTTCTATTATATTTCATGTACCCTGCAGTTGCTGAGTAATTAGATAACAAAACAAAGCCTTCAGCCAAATGGTGTTTGCATTGTGGTAGGCTGAGGTAGACAGTTAAGGAAAAAAAAATATATAATATGTTGGAAAATAATAAGAGCTCCTTAGACGTGAGGATTAAAATTAGAGAGCTGCAAATCAAAACAATGAGATATCATCTCACTCAGCACTAATAGCAAATTTCAAAAATTCAAAAACAAATTCTAGTGAGGGTGTCAAGAAACTGGAACTCTCATACATTGACAGTGGGACTATACAATGGTGTAATCATTGTGGAAAATGGTATGGCGCTTCCTTAAAAAGCTGGAAATAGATATGCCATACGATCTAGCAATACCACTACTAGGTATATATATATGCTGGAGAAATAAGTGCCGTGACATGAACAGATATATGCACACCCATGTTCATCATGGCACTATTTACACTAGCAAACACATGGCAACAACCTAAGCACTCATCAACGAAGGAATCGATCAACAAACTGTGGTATACACACATAATGGAATACTATGCAATGTTAACAGACAATGACGAATCTGTGAAATATCTCATAACATGGATGAATTTAGACTCCATTATGCTGAGTGAAGTTAGTCAAACACAAAAAGACAAATATTGTGTACAACTACTGTTGTGAAAAAAAAAAAAAACAAGAAAAGGGTTTCACTATATATATATATATAGGAGCTCTGGTAGCATAGTGGCTAAGACACTTGCCTGCTAACCAGACGGCTGGTGGTTCAAACCCACCAGCCACTCCTCGGAAGGAAGGTTGGGCAATCCTACTTCCGTAGTGATACTGCCTCGGAAACCCAAGGAGGGGT
>NW_006921661.1:553255-579345 GCF_000298275.1 Orycteropus afer afer | reverse complement strand
AAAAAAAAAAAGGCTAATGTATATTAAAAAATTAACATTTTACTTATTATATCATCAACTAGAGACTTAGTCATTACTTTTTCCAGGTAAATAATGAGAGTTTCAGTTTTTGGGATTTCTAGCTAGCAAAGGGGGAGCTGTGCAAGAGTCACTGTCGGCAGACTGACTTCTTCTGAACATATGGGTTGGTTATAATTAGCATAGGGTAGAGCGGCTTCTTCTTACTTAGTTAGGATTGAATGCTTCTTATGTCTCATCCCAACATCTTCTTGGCCCAAATTTTTACTTCACTCACTGCTCTGATGACAAGTTTCATGCAGCCTTTGACAACTTTGTTTAGGTATGAAGGACAGCACTTTACCTTGAGACCCATGACATGTAGCTTTCATTCTTTCCCTGGACTTCTCAGAGTTCACAGTATGGTATTCCTTGGAGGAAACTGCTCTGTATTCACATATCCACAACTACGAAGTTCAGGGAAGTTAATACCTGCAGGGCCACCCTTGACTAATGGAGGGAGAGGACCTGAGGATACATTCATCCCCTCTCTCATCCTTCAGTCCTGAGTTGCAGTTCTAAGGATCTCTTTCTGAGAAACTTCTGGGAAGTAAATTAAGAACCAGTTGTTTCACTGGTGACCAATCAATACTGCATCCTGTATTGGCCTTTCTCCCTTCTCTCCAATTCTGTTCCCTGACTTCACTTTCCCAAATAAATTACATGCACAAAACCATGGTCTTGGGCCCTGTTTTCCTTTCTTTCTTTCTTTTCTTTTTTGCAGGGTAGAGGGAGGGATTAACACTGGGACACTCTAAAAAGTCGTATAAAGGGCAATACCTTACAGAAGAAAGTCTGAGAGCATTGTAGTTCAGCATTTAGTGTCAGTTCCTTAGATATGAAGGCACTGCAGGGATTAGAAGTATAAAGACAGGAGAAGATATACAAAACAAGAGGAAATGTCTTGAAGAAGAAGGAGGTAATGCCATCTATCATAAAATACCTGATCACTGAGTTAAGAGACAAGTGAGCTCTTCAAAGCTTCTCCTGTGACCAGTTGTCTAGCAATCAACTTGTCTTTGTGAAGAGAAAATGGACAAAAGTAATTTAATTTCCTCTTAGGTTGGCTAGTTAGAAAAGAGAGAAATTGGTATATAAAATCTTGTTTATAGAGATTTGATTTATTTGGATTTGCAGGGTCAGGAGGCAACTGGAACTGGTTGAATCAAACTCTTGATTATGAAGTTGACTAAACAACACTTTCACAACAGCCTCTTAACTGAGCTTGCCACCTCCTGCATCTTTGCACTGTTTGAATCAATTCTATTCACTAGTAGCCAGAGAATTATTCCTGAAGCTTATCAGTAGTAAGACTACCCTTCCCCCTGACAGAACTTCAGTGGCTTCCCATTGCTTAATTCAGCTTTCAAGGATACAACATGACTCCAATTTACCCAAAATTGCAGTTAAATTGGACTACTATCTTTCTTTGAATGCACCTCATACTTTTATATCCTAAGGCCATTTCCCTTGCCTGGTGTCCTAATTTAACTCTGCCTGTTGCATTAATATCCATTGTTTGAGAATCTCTGAAGTGCCAGTTTCTTAAGAAAGCTTGGTCACTCAACTAAAGGTGAGTACAACCTACTCTTAACACCATGGCATCTTATTTTAATCTGTCTTGTATAAGAGCTATTTTTTTAAAAATGCCCACATACTACCAGTAAGATGGAGGAACAGGCAGACAAGCTACACAGACCCTCTCCAACAAAGAAAACAGAAACCAATTGACAGAGATACAGAAGATAATCCTGGAGCCCTGAGCTTTGAAATAAAGTACACAGAAGAGGATTAGGCACCAACTAGTAGAAAAACATGCACGAAAACAGTGAGTATGGAGACAGAGCAGTGGACTGTTAGCTACTCTGAAGGGACCAACAGCCTGAATATTTCCAAGTGGTGTTGAGACCTGAGAATTTACCTAAAGATCAGCCCTGCTCACCAAGGGCTGCAGGGACAACTGCGCTGGTGGCCTATGACTAGGAAGGGAAACAGCAAGGAGGGAGACAACCTGAGCTGAGGACTTTCAGGTGTCCTGAGGACACAGCCATTTTGAATGTATACAAGCAGAGGTCATTTTGGATTTTAAAGTGACAGCATTCTCATTTGGATTCCAGGGACCTAAGAATAGGCTGGTAGCATAGTGGCTAAGACACTTGCCTGCTAACCAGACGGCTGGCAGTTCAAACCCACCAGCCACTCCTTGGAAGGAAGGTTGGGCAATCCTACTTCCGTAGTGATACTGCCTCGGAAACCCAAGGAGGGGTCGCTATGAGTTGGGGGCCAGCTTGACGGCACATAACAACAACAACAACAACAAGAATAGGCTTCGTTTGTCAAGGACAGCAGATACATATGGGAGGCTGACAATGGGAAAGGTAGTGAGAGTATAAGTGCAGCCAACTAGAGAATAGAGGAGCACAGCACTGTACCCTGCTTATGTAGATAACACAAAGAAAACAAAAATGGTGGGCAAGTCACTCCAACATACAGTCACCAATTAAATATAAACACAAAAATGTCACAAATGCCTCAGAGACAACAGAGCATCACAGTCCACACAAAGAAGCAAGATAAAACAAGAGAAACAAGGGACCAGGATACAGACCCAAAACACATCCCTGAGGAAGACACAGCACTGGAACTCTCTGCTAAGGAATTCAAAAGAATTATATTTAGGTACCTTCAACAAACTGAGAGACAGGTCAAGGAAAACACTGACAAAATTGAGGAAAACACTGAGAAGACCCTAGAACAATTTTGAAAGACAGTACAAGAACAAAATGACAAAATAAATGAAAAATTAGAAATGATACAAAATCTACAGACAGAAATCCAGAAGATTAATACTACATTTTCAGAAATAGATAACACATTGAATGGGCAAAGGAGTAGACTTGAATCAATGGAAAACAGAATTAGTGAGATTGAAGGCAAATATCTCAATACTTCTTTGGAAAGGGATCAATCAGAAAAAAGATCAAAACAAAATGAAGAAAGCCTAAGGTTAACAATGAAGGATACACGAATCATCTCACAACATGGATGAGCCTGGAGGACATTATGCTGAGTGAGATAACTCAATTACAGAAGGACAAATACTGTATGAGCCCATTACTGTAAAAAGACAAAGAAGGGTTTACTTAAGAAAGGAAACTCACTTTGTAGGTTACTGGAGTGGGGAGGGAAGGGGAGGGATTAATTTTGGACTAGTTGGGGGTCATGTGCTGATGTAGGTAAGGGGGGGGATGGTATAGAAAGAGTCTGCGACCATCATGGTAACATTAGGAAAAGAGAGGACATTGAATTGTGCACATAAGATATAGACGGCAGATGCTAATGCCAATCAGTATATCCACATACTGCATTACCATTAACACCAAACACCAGGATACTGATGAACACATAAACATCTGAGAAGATCAGATAAGGTTCAGTGAACAGGATTAGACTCTAGACCAAGGATAGATTCAGCTGAGGCTAATCTTGCACAGATATCAGTGATACAAAATACCAACAATCCTTAAAGAAACAACAGAAGACAGACATAGAGTAATCCCTCACAGACAGTCAGACACTGTGGGAGAGAGATCCAACAGATCTACTGACTCAGGACCATAGTACTGGGGACACCAGACTCAATTGGCACAGCAAAGTACATAAAAATCTTGCTCCTCATCCTACATTGGTGAGTAGTGACTGGGGTCTTAAAACATTACAAGTAGCCACCTAAGATGCAGCTAATGGTCTCCTATCATCAGAAGGAAAGAAAAGTGCAAAACACCAAGGGAATTTGGAAGCAATAAGCCCTAGGACATGATGGACTTCGAGACTAGAAGAAAGACCAGAAGAACTAGTGCCTGGCTACCAATGTCAACCACTTGGGAAAGGATCAAAACTGGAGATCCTGGATACAGTGGGAGGAAAAACCTGTCCAAAACCACAATAATGACTAGAATTACTAGTCAGATGGAATCTGGTGAGAACGTTAATACTATAGCCCTAGAATACATTTTGGGCCTGGAATAGAACTCACTCCCAAGGGCTGGCTCTCAGCCCCACAGGAAACAAGATGTACATGCAGATGACTCAACCTAGTGTGACAACCCACATACTCTATGGAAATGCATCCCTTGGAGCAATCAACCACGGGGCACCAGAGGGGCAATATTCCCATGGAGGAAATGCAGGACACACAGGAGTCCATAACTATGAGGGGCATGGGGGGAGGGGGTGTTTACTGGGCAGGGAGGGGAGGAGACTGGGTTAGGGTTGGGGATTGTAAATGGGGAGTGAAACTAAATGTATATGAAATGTTGAATGTAAAACAAACTCTAGTAAAAAAAATAAAGTAGACCATAGGCCTAAATGTATGAGCTAAAACTATAAAACTTGTAGCAAAAACAACATGGAGTAAATATCCATGACCTTGGGTTAAGCATTGGTTTCTTAGCTACATCAAAAGCATGGGAAACAAAAGGAATTATAGATAATTGGACTTCACCAAAATTAAAAAAATTGTGCATTAAAGGATTTAAAAAAAAAAAGAAAGAAAGAAAGGAAAAAGAAAGCCTAAGGTTCATGTGGGATATCATCAAAAGGAATAATCTACATGTAATTGGAATTCCAGAACAGGAAGAGACAAATTAAACCGCAGAAAAAATTGTCAAAGATTTGTTGGAAGAGAATTATCCTGGTATGATGAAATATGAGAATATATCCATTCAAGAAGTCTGACAAACCCCAAACAGGATAGACCCCAAAAGAAAATCATCAAGACATATCATCATCAAACTCACCAAAACCAAAGACAAAGAAAGAATCCTGAAAGCAACACCATAAAAATGAAAACTGACCTACAAGGAGCAACCAGTAAGACTAAGCTCAGACTTCTCAGCAAAAAGCACGCAGGTGAAAAGACAATGAGATGGTATATATAAAGCCCTGAAAGAGAAAAAATTCAAAAAAGAGAAAACAAAAAAACAAGAATTATATACCCAGCAAAATTATCCCTCAAATATGATGGTGAAATTAGGACATTTCCAGATAAGCTGAAATTAAGGGAATTTGTTAAAACCAGACAACCTTACATGAGATGCTACAGGGAGTCCTTTGGACAGGAACCAACAGCAGTAAACAATAACTGACCATCAACACACATGATGACATAACCCAGAAACCAATGCAATTATAGAAGTATCCAAAGTAAATAAGCCTACAAGATTGGAAACAGGGAACCTGAGACATCAATTGACAAATGAGGACAACTACAAACCCAAAAGTGGGAAAACCTGTGTAGTTACAGAACTTCTAAATGGTAGGGAAGTCAAGAGAACTACAAGATAGAATAGACAGTTCTAAACTTGGGAAGAAAACTATAAATCACAGGGTAACCTCAAAGAAAAATGATAAACCTTCATGTCAAAATGAAAAAGAGGACCAGCACAAATATTTAGCAAATACTAAAACAATAGCAACGAAGGAAGTGATAACACAATTCATAAACAAAATGAGCTCACCACAGAAAATTATATGGAAAAAGAAATCAACACCACAAAAAAACACATAACAAAACAACAGCAACAAATTCATACTTGTCGATAATTAGATACCTGGCAAGGGACTTATCTCTAAGGTTGATGGAAAACTCCAATGCCTCAACAGCAAGGGCATTAACAATCCAATTGAAAAATGGGCAGACGATATGAATAGACACTTCACCAAGGAGAATATTCAGGCAGCCAGCAAATACATGAAGACATGCTCACGATCATTGGCCATCAGAGAGATGTAAATTGAAACAACAATGAGATACCATCCCACTCTGGCACTGATGGCAAGATTCAATGAGACAGAAAATAAAAAATCCTGGCAGGGATGTGAAGAGATTGGTACTCTCATACACTGTTGGTGGGACTGTGAAGTGATACAATCACTCTGGAAAGCAGTATGGTGATTCCTTAGAAAGCTGGAATTGGAGATACCATTTGACCCAGCAATCTCATTACTAGGTATATATCCTAGAGAGGTGAGAGCCAGGACAGGAATAGATATATGCACACTCATGTTCATCACAGCACTATTTACAATAGCAAAAAGATGGAAACAACCTATGTGCCCATCAACAGAAGAATAGTTAACCAAACTGGTACATACACACAATGGAACACTATGCAACACTAAAGAATAACGTAGAGTCAGCAAAATACCGCATAATATGGATAAACTTGGAGGACATTATGCTGAGTGAAATAACCCAATCACAGACAAATATAGTATTAGTTTGTTGTTGTGGAGGGTAAAGGAAAGGTTTATATATGGAAGGAAACTTTCTTTGTTGGTTGCCAGGGGTGGGCAGGGAGGGGAGGGAACACTGCAAAAAAAAAAAAGAAAAAGAATGCATTGACCCATGTCATTTTAGATTTGTGTATTTCACTATACATAAATTATATTTCAATAAAATGCATTTTTTAAAAAATGCTTACATCACCTTTAGGTTATGGAATGTACTTCTCCAGCCATGTGAGTTGAATTGAATTATTAATGTGATATACACAAAAGAGGTCTTGGAAAACTACAAAAAGAGATCCACAGGCTTTTGACCTATATTGAAATGGGAAATGAGGGAGAAGGGAGTAAGGGGAAGAGAATTCACTTTTATGGAATATCTGCTATGTGCCAAGTGCTATTCAGGTTGAGTGAGTTACCCTTGACATGCAGCTAGTAAGTCCTGAAATCAGGATTCATACCCAGATCTGTGTTGCTCAAAATCACTTGTTTATTTCATTATAACTACCAAAGAACTCAAAACCAAACCCACAGCCAAAAAGTCTATTCCAAGACATGGTGACCCCAAGTGTCACAAACAGAACTGCTCCAGGGGCTCTCTTGGTTGTAATCTTTATGGAGGCAACTTTCTTTTGTGTGCTGCTGGCTGAGTTTGAACTACCAACTTTCAGGTTAGTAGTTAAGTGCAAACCATTTGTACCACCTATTATAAACAGGGATCATATTATTGTATAAATAGGGAAACTTTTGAAAATGAAAAGAGAATGCTATTAATCATTGCACTGGGAGAAGTGGAAGAAATTTAAACCATCCTGGACAAAAGGGGTTCTATTATAAACCCCATTGTCTTCCTACCTCTTGAATAAAGACTGATCTGAAGTAGAAAACTAAACAAAATCTCCTCTTTGAGATCTTAATTATAACAGACAGTGTACCTTTGGAAGAAATTATTTGGCATTTCAGGAAGTTTCCTTTACTGATAATTGGAAGGAAATCCATGTTATACAAAGGAGTGGATAAGGAATCATGTCCTCTCGTTTTCTTTTAGGGAAGTCAGGTAATGCTCCTTTTCCCTTTTTTAAACGAGCTGGGGGTTGAACAACCATCTACCAATGCAGAATTGTATAAACTCACTGGAATCAAGCAGACTAGAGTCAAATCTAGCTTGGTCATTTTTAAAATGGGTAACAACAACAATAGCAGCAGCAGTAACAATAGCAACACCACGAACAGCTATATTCATCGAGCTCTTACTATGTACAAAGCTTTCTGTGTGCATTATGTCATTTGTTTTACTTTTATATTATCTCATGTGTTTCTTACAGCAACTGTGTACATTGGGTATTATTTTTATTTTCATTTGACAGATGAGAAAACTGAAGCAGAAGGCATACAATAGGAGTTCACTAAAGCTATGGAGTTATTTAAGCAACAGAGCCCAAATTGTTTAACTCCAAAACCCAAGTGCCTTCCATAAGGAGATCATGTGGTTACTTGGAGGAACAGACAGTAGAACATTTACAAAAGTGCCAAACACTGTGCCTGGTGGTAGATATTTAATAAATGCCATATGCTATTATTATTTTCACACCCAACTGTTTTTTCTCAGCAAAACATGCAAAATGCTTATTGGTACCCCATCTCTCCTTTAACACTTCCTCTTCAATTCTACCCACAGAAGGTTATAAATGGGAAGTTGAGACATTGCTATGCCCTGAAGACAGAAAAAAATACGCAGTTTCTATCCTAGTTGAAATCATATTCTACCAGAGAGGACTGATGTCTGTGTCAAGCAAAAATACTGCCTCATATAACAAAGGTATGACCAAGATGCCATGGAATCATTCATTCCAGAAACATTAGGCCCATAATGTTCTGGGCTTTGGCAATACACAAAATGTGGAAGTACAGAATAAAGAGACATTAGTTCTACTTGAGGAGGTGAGGAATCAAGACAAGTTTTACAGAGATGACATTCCAGTTGGGCTTTGAAGGGTAAAAAACAGTATGTTATGATGTGAGCAGCATTTCAAGGAAAAGAAACAGCTCATCCAAAGGCAAAGAAGTGGGAAAGTCCATGGCATACTTGGGGAATAGCAGAGTTAAGTGCAGCCTGGAGTACTGATGAGGTTGTGGCCAAGGAATGAGCCCCAAGTTGGCATAGGGCTAGTCACAGGAAGGGAATTACCATTCTCTGAGTGTCTCCTAGGAGCTCTGGAAGCGTAGCACCTAAGGCATTTGACTGCTAACCAAAAGTCTGGTGGTTCAAACCCACCAGCCACTCCTCTGAAGGAAGGTTGGGTAATCTACTTCCGTAGCGATACCACCTTGGAAACCCAAGGAGGGGTTGTTATGAGTTGGATCCAACACGACAGCAGTGAATTTGGTTTGGTTTGGAGTGTCTCCTTCAAATCAGTGCTGTGCAGAACACTTTATACACATGGCCCTTAACTCTCATGGGAGTCCAGTGAAGTTAAATAATAGGGCCTATGTCACTTCTTGAGAGCTCTGGTGGCATAGTGCTTAAGGCATTTGACTGCTAACCAGAAGGCAGGAGGTTCAAACTGACCAGCCACTCCTCAGAAGGGAGGTTGGGCAGTTTACTTCTGTAGTGATACCACCTTGGAAACCAAAGGAGGGGTTTCTATGAGTCGGATCCAACCTGATGGCAGTTGAGTTTGTTTTTTTTGGCAGTCACTTCTTAATAATAAGGGAGGATTTGAATGCACATCAAGCCCTTTCAGGCCCTGCTGCCTCCTGCTAGCAAGTCAGAGAAGCCATGGATCAAACATCCCCTGCCAAGAGTGCTCCCTGCTAGCTGGTCTTGGCACCTTTTCCTGAGCATCCCTTTGCTGGAGGTTCATTGCTGCTGCTTATTCTCACCAGTTTCCTTAACTTCGGCACCAAGCTTTGAAAATGTGGGCCTTTGTGACTGTATTCTTGAATGCATCAGAGAAGTGAGTGACATTTGAGTTTCCTTGGGGGGTTAAGTATATCACAATTAAGATATGTAAAAACCACGTTGTGCACTTTCTATTGGTGTGTGGCATGGCTCCCTTGTGGTAGCATTTCCATTTGTTCCCTTCCTTTTCATTTCCCACACTGCTGTTGTCAGTCCTCAAAGAGTAAGAAGAGTTTGTTGTTTTTTTTTTTTTTAATTGGGGGATGTACAATAGAGAAACTCCCAGCTTATAAAATAACACAACTAAGGGTGTAAAAGACTTTTCCAGAAACCAGTGAATGAATATGCTAAAAAAGATGCTAAAATAAACAGATGTTTAATTTTCATTTCTATGGAAATTGCCCTAATGAACCTTAGCAATATTAAGGAAGCTATTGAACTACTTTTGAGACAATGGAAAATATATTTATTGAGCACAAACTATGGGCTCGGTACTGTGCAGGGTGATAGGGTTTGGCTCATGGAATGTTTACAGAA
This sequence comes from Orycteropus afer afer, assembly GCF_000298275.1. Lineage (NCBI taxonomy): Eukaryota > Metazoa > Chordata > Mammalia > Tubulidentata > Orycteropodidae > Orycteropus > Orycteropus afer. The sequence continues at coordinate 569,561 of NW_006921661.1, read as the reverse complement.
AATCTGTACCAGGGGCTAGCAAACATTTCTTAAAGGATTAGATAGTAAATATTTTGGCCTCTGTGGGAGGAATTGTCACTGTGGCAAGTACTCAACTTTGTCATTTGTAGAACAAAAGCAGCAATAGAAAATATATAAATAAATACATATTGTTTTTGTTGTTTTGCTATTGACTTGAATCCGACTCATAGCGACCCCTTCTTGGGTTTCCGAGGCAGTATCACTACAGAAGTAGATTGCCCCATCTTCCTTCTGAGGAGTGGCTGGTGGGTTTGAACCTCCAGCCTTCTGGTTAGCAGTCAAATGCCTTAGGCACTATGCTCCCAGAGCATATAGTGTAGGCCAATAAAACTTTATTTACAAAGACAGTTGGTCACATATGGTCAGTGAGCCATACTTCAACAACCTCTGAACTATGCTGACTAGGCATTCTCCTGGGTAAATAAAGCCCAGACCCAACCTGAGGTGTGTATAGTCTGGTGAGAGAGATATACAATAAAGTAATCCTACACAGAATGGTCAGTTTTATGAGACTGTGAAACACAAGTTATTGAAGGGTATAAAGGAGTGACACACTTATCCTAACAATGGAAGGTCTGGGAAGGCTTTCGTGAAGAAGGTTAATACCTCAGCTATTTATGTATTGAGAGACATGTTATTTAATAATTCCTTTTTATCCTCAGAAATGAAATTGTAGTCTTCCAGGAGTCTAGATAAGGTTCCAGTTCCACAGGGCTGGTGGTTCCTCACATATAAAGTTAGAGTGCTGCGTAGTCTCCAGGGCCATTCTGGCTCAGTCAGTCAAGGACTCTAGCAATGCTGTCTTCAAGGGGAGGGGTCCAGGCCCCTTTCTGGGTCCAGGCCCTTTTCTGGGTTTTCTCATTCTACAGCCCACTGAGCTAAAACAATGGCCTTGACCTCCTGATCCTTGGGATGACGCACCTCCAACTGCTGCATTCCATGGTTATGCTTGCTGGCTGGTGGGCTGGCATCCAAACTATAGGACACATTTGAGAAGTCCTGTGATCACCAAGCCTGTGAACCTGGAGGCTGACTGCAGCTCTCTCTTTCTAGGTCAATGTCCTAGGTGATTCAAATGGTACTTCTTTTCCACAGACCCATAAGGTCTGTTGAGGTCCTTCCTCAACCTGTTCAGAAAGAGTTCACCCTCCTCCTCATTTTGCACACTGGGGGAAAGTGGCCCAGAGAAGGTGGCAGTTGCCCAAGGTTCACACAGTGACAGGCCAGGACAGAATTTAGACTCTGGTTCTTGGGCAGAAGACAGGTCTTCTTGCACCACACATGGTGTTGCCCGTGGGAGGCTCAACTCTCCAAGGGATTATCCTTTCTGACAGCTTTCATCTCTGTTTTTTTCTTTTCCTTCTGTCAAGGGGAGAATTATATATATTTTTTCTGGTTATAAAATTTATATATAATAATTGCAGAATATAGAGAAGTATTGATAAACAGAAAAAGTAATCTACGAGCTCATGTCTCTGAAACAATCAATATGAACACATTGGCATATTTCCTTTAAATTGTTTCACCAACTTAAAAAAAAAATCATCAAGTTCTGTTTGTTTATACAATTTGAAATTTACTTTTTGTCCTTTAATATTATAAGCATTTTCCCAAGTCATTAAAAATACCCAACTCTTTTCCATTCACTGAGTTGCAAGGTTACTTGAGTAAATCATTTTCTAGGCAACAAGTAATTCATGAGCTGTGGCAGGATGGAAGGAACTGTGGGGTGGGGAGCAGGAGACCAGGGTTGACTTGCTGGGCAAGCCAGTCTGGTGTCACCTTTTCTCTGTCCCTCAGTTTCCTTACTGTTACAAAACATGGCTGATCCCAATGCTTCCCAGGGGTTTTCCCAGCCCCAGGACGCTGCTGTATGCACTACTCTTTCTAGGAAAGTGTTCAGATAGGTTTTCTGACAGATAGTTAAAGAAATGTTCCAAACTAAATTTCCTTAAATACAACATATTTTTAAACATACTGACTTCATCAAACATGCTTTGAACAATTAAAGAAGACACATTTCCCCATGGGGCAATTAGCTGAATGTATAAATTAGATACTGTATTTCAATTTATGATACTATTTAACAATATTTGGGAGAATGGGAAGGCAGGAGTAGTGACATTGAGGAATTACCCTGGTTTAGGGTGTCTACAACTGGCAGTTCTCTTTGTGACACTCCTGGTTGTTTTTTCCATCTTCTGTGGTCCTTAGGGTTCTTTACCGTTGGCCACTTCTTACTCAGGTAGAAGTTGGAGTCTTATACTATATTTACCTGCAATGATTGGGGTGGTATATTTTGGATTTAATTCCAAAGCTAGAGGGGAGCCACTGAGGGTTTTAATTTACCTAATATAGCCTGGGCCTGGGAGGCAGACTGACTTGGATTTGGACCTTGACTCAAACACCTGTTTGTTTTTTCTTTTTTTCTAAATTTTATTTATTTTGTTATTGTTGAGAATATACCACAGCAAAACATACACTGATTCAGCAGTTTCTACATGTACAAATTAATGACACTGATTACATTCTTCAAGTTGTGCAACCATTTTTATTCTCCTTTTCTGAATTGTTCCTCCCTTGTTAACATAAACTTACTACCCATTGAGTGTCCCACCTAATCTTTCAAGTTGCTGTTGTCAATTTGATGCCACATAGACAGTTCTTAAAAGATCATAATGCTCAAGGTAGGCCTTTTTCTTTTTTTAAATTAATTAAGCTAAACCATTGGCCAGTTTTAAGATGACTTCAGGGTGTATTTTTGTTTTAAAGTTTAAAGGTTATCTCTGGGTAATAATTTCAGGGGTTCATCTACCATCCATGGTTTCTGAAAGTCTGGAGTCCATGAAAATTTTAAATTCTCTCTGCATCTCCCCTATTTTGATCAGGATTCTTCTACCAAAATGTTTAGTAATGTAGCCAGGCACTTTCCACATCTTATGGTCTCATGGCAAAGGAGGAAATTGTTCATGGAGGCAATTAGTCACGTATTTCATATCCTTCTATTCCTGACTCTTTCTTCCTCTGTTGCTCCAGGTGAATAGAGACCAATTGTTGTGCTATGGATGGCCACTTGGAAGCTTTTAAGACCCCAGGCACTCACTACACATTAAATTAGGAGTTAGAACAGGAGCATTAAACACATATTTAGGCCAATTAATTGGATGCCCCCTGAAACCATGACCCTAAACCTCCAAATCAAGAAATCAAATCTCATGAGGTGTTTGATTGTATGTAAGAAGCCTCCACAGCTATTTTTTTTTTGGTCATTATGGTAAATATATCTGTCACACAACTTTTGGCAATACAACTTTTTACAGGTACACAATTTATTGACAGCAATTCCAGTAATTGGTTGTGCAACCTTATCTTCATCAGTGCTATTTTCCATCATTGGCAACTTCTCCCTTTTCCTCCTCTCTCCCACTCCTGGTAACCACTAATAAATTTATTCTCTATACATTTGTGTTTTCTTGTCATTTTATATAAGTGAGGTCATACAATATTTATACTTTCATGATTTGAATTATTTTGCTCAGTATAATGTTTTCAAGACCCATTCATACTGTAGCATGTATCAAGATTTATTTCTTATAAAATCAGAAACATATGGAAACAATTAGTCCAAGGGACTGATGGACCATGGGAACCTCAGACCTCATGACCCTGAGACCAGAAGAACTAGATAGTGCCCAGCTACCAAAGCCAACCACTTGGAAAGGGATCAAAACTGGAGGTCCTGGAGAGAGTGGGAGGAAAAATGTAGAACAAAACGCAAAAACACAAAACTGACCAGGTTACTGGTGGGATAGAAACTGGTGAAATCCTCAAGACTATGGCCCGAGGTTATCCTTTAAGCCTGGAACTAGACTTAGTCTCATGGGTTAGCTCTCAGCCAAACAACAGAAAGACTTACAAGCTGAATACCTACCCTAAGAAAATGCAACCCTTAGAACAGTCAACCATGAAAGATGTGAAGGGTAGTATTTGCATGGGGGGTTGGGAAAGCTGGACAGACAGGAATACATAGTTAAGAAGGACACAGGGAAGGAGTGGTCACAAGGAAGAGATGGGAGGAAAGTTGTTTATTGTGCGGATTGTAATTGGTGTGATAAACAAAATACGTATGAACAGTTGAATGCAAAACAAATCTGCTTTGTAAAATCACACACACAAAAAGACTTCATTTCTTTCACTGACTGAATAGTATTCTGTTTTAATAATTAATTTATTTAAAAGTCCTATAGTTCAGGTGACAGTTTATAGAGCATTAGGATTGACACAGTGGCTGTGATGATGGGCTCAAGTATAGCAGGGATCATGGAGCTGGCGCGGGATCGGGCAGTGTTTCATTCTGCTGTGCCTGGGGTCGCTATGAGTCAAAAATGACTTGACGGCACCTAACAACAACAACAGTTTTCCATTCAACAACTTATGCACATTTTGTTTTGTGGCATTGGTTGCAATCCCCTCAATGTAATAGCACACTCTTCCTTCTTCCTCTCTGGGATCCACATTTCCATTGGTCTCTTTTTCCTACCCCTTCCTGCCTTCTGAGCTTTGTTTTTGAGCAAATGCTGCCCTTTTGGTTTTATAATTTCTGAGGGGTAACTTCCTCCCTGCTGTTATTATTCACTTTATAGGCCTATTGTTTGGCTGAAAGTTGATCCTTGGGGGTGGTTTCAGTTCTAGGCTTGAAGGGTGTCTAAGGGCCATACTCTCAGGGGTTCCACTAGTCTCATGAATAGTATTGCATTGTATACATGTATCACATTTTGTTATCCATTCATCTGTTGATGGATATCTAGGTTGTTTCCACCTCTTGGCTATTGTGAATAGTGCTGCAATGAACCCAGGTGTACATATCTCTGTTTCAGTCTCTGCTTTCAAGTCTTTTGAGTTCATACCTAGGAATGGAAATACGGGGTCATAAGGTAGTTCTATTTTCATGTGATTTTGGACTATTGCACTGAGTCTCAGTTTCCTAATATGTAAAATGGAGATGGTAATATCTAACTAATAGAATTATTGAGGGGAATACAGGAAACAACATGTATAACATATCTAATGCAATGTTTAGGAACATTATTGGGGATATGATAATTATTATGATGGTAGTGGGCCTGCATGTGCATATAATTTATGTCAATTTAAAGAATGTGATGCCTGAAATTCCCAGATTCTCAAGACATAAACTACCTGTAGCCACTAGCATGCATGTATGTAGTATTTTCTGTGTAGAAAATGCATAGCAAATGAATTCCTTTATAATAATCCAAAGATTTTTCCTTGAGCAATGACAGAATTTTAAAATCTTTCCCTGGGAGAGATTTTGATAAGAGCTTTAGGTTGATTACTTTTTATATTCCATGTCCTGTTTGGTTGATAAGCTCCCAATCTCTGCAGTTTACATTGTTTTCATCTTCCTGGGCTGTGCCCATCTCATCACTGTCATCTTTTCAGTTGTCATAATGAAACTGAGGGAAGACAGAGGGAAAGCAAGGCCTTTGGAAGGGGCAGCTAAACCCCGAGGCAAGGGTGACAGGTCAACGCTTCCTGAGAATTGGTTGCTCCAGACTCAGGAATTAAACAGATAATCTCTAGAAGACAGGCCTGTGCACTAATCTGGTCCACAACGTCTGGCTCTCACAATGTGTTGAAGCTTCAGGCCTCCTCTTCCTCTGCTTCAGGCTAATGGAATTTTTACAATGCTTGCTTCAGTTCAAGGTGCCCTCAAATTCCATTGCCATTTCTTGGAAACCAACACATTGTAAGAACCATAGAATTTTAGAGTGGGAAGGGACCTCAGAAAACATCCAGTTCAGATTCTTCCTTTTAAAGAGCAGAGAGTCATGCCAAGGGAAGATAAGAGGTTTTCTCACATTGCTCAACAGGTAAGTGATAGAATCACAGAATAATAATGCAGCTTCCCATCTAAGGGATTCACCAGTAACTTACTCAAGTTGGTACTTGAGTAATGTATATAATATATAATAATTTGATTATTTATAATTGCATCTACCTATTTGTGTTTAAATGATCTGTTAGAGTTGTGGGTAGCTCATTCCATAGTGTGGATTTAGTTCTCAATAAGTAATTGTTCTGGTTACCTAGTGCTGCTCTGACAAGAATATACCACAAATGAGATAGCTGAACAAACAGGAATTTATTCTATTATAGTTTGGAGGCTTAAGTCCGAGTTCAAAGAGCTGGGCTCTAGGGGCTGGGTGAAAGTGCCTCAACCTTAGACTTTAGCTCTGCCTCCTGCTCCCTGCCCATGGGAGGTAGAGGCTTTTCTTCACTTGGGTAGCTACTGGCTGCTGAGACTGACAAGCCCGAAGTTGACAAGTAAAAAGGCACAGTCCTGATATTACCAAACCACATGGCAGGCCATTAATTCAAGTCCATTAAAAGTCCCAAGGTTGGCAGAGCATGACAGACTGCTGAACAACAACATAGCTACATGCAGGGCTCAAGCGTGTCATAAGCTAGAGACCATTCCCAAAGCTGTTTCTTATATACGGGAAGTAGACTATATCCCTAAAACAGCTACTCAGCTGCTTGTGGTAGATCTCACCGGGGAGCTGATTGCCAGTCTCATCATGGGGAATAACTACATTCAGCTGCCCAGCCACTCAACCAGGCCCAGCCAAGTTGACATACAAACTTAACCACCACAGTAATTTATTGAGCTTATGAAACCTTGATTTAAGAGAACCCCTTGTGTTGCTGTTGTTGTTATGTGTCGTCGAGTTGGCCCCGACTCATAGCGACCCCTCCTTGGGTTTCCGAGGCAGTATCACTACGGAAGTAGGATTGCCCACCTTCCTTCTGAGGAGTGGCTGGTGGGTTTGAACCGCCAGCCGTCTGGTTAGCAGGCAAGTGTCTTAGCCACTATGCTACCAGAGCTCCCTGTGTTGCTGTTAGGGAGAAAGCAAATTGAAATCATTATGCTAGGGTCCCATATGGGAAGGGACTGGAGCTCTAATAGGAACTATTCCTGATTAAGAACTATAGTGGATATTGGTTTGCTCAACATCAATTGCAATTGACTTCTACCATATTTTCTTATAATGTAGAACCTGGAAAACAACAGTATATTTTGCAGAATGCATTAAGGCTGGGGTCTCAGAAGTGATTTCAGTTCCCCAATTAAGATACATCTGTGCACAGTTGGAACATTGGGCAGCTGAGCTTCTGTTTTTGCTGGCAAGGATAGTCGTGGAGGCATTTGATTTTTTCTGAGGTGGTTATAACAGAGTTCCTAGCAGGACATCCAGGAGCTCTGGTAGCGTAGTGCCTAAGGCACTTGCCTGCTAACCAGAAGGCTGGTGGTTCAAACCCACCAGCTACTCCTTGGAAGGAAGGTTGGGCAATTTACTTCTGTAGTGATACTGCCTCGGAAACCCAAGGAGGGGTTGCCATGAGTTGGGTCTGACTTCACTACACATAACAACAACAGCAGGACATCCACTTAGATCATAGAAAAGGTGGCACAGCTCTGAGGCCTGCACTTTGTAGTGGTGGCCTCTCATTCTGTAAAGCAATTTCCTGGTGCTAGAGCTTTCTGATTTCAACAGGGACAGTGGTTCTCTTGGAAGCTCAATTCTGCTATGCGGGTTTGGGACTTACTCCTGGAAGATCAGCGGAGAGATAGTTTCTTCAGCTGTCTAGTCCTATAAAGCAGATATCAGCAAACTTTTTCTGTGAGGGATCAGATAGTAAATATTTTAGGCTTTGTGGGCCAATTTCTGTCACAACTATTCAACTCTGCCAATGTGGCACAAAAACAGTCTTGGACAACACATAAATGAAAGTGCATGGCCAAGTTCCAGTAACATTTTATTTACAAAATAGGTGGTGGGCTGGATTTGGCCCACGGGCCATTGCTTGCTGACTTCTGCTGTGAGCCATTTAATAGCCTATAATGCATCCCTTTGGCTTAAACTAGCTAAATTCTTCTTTCTATCATTGAACCCTGACCAACACAGAGATGCAAAAGTCTGAAAGTAGATGGAGTGTGAGAAACAAGGGAAGGGAGTTTGTGCCTCAGGTTTCTTGCTCAAGGGGCTGATAAGGAAGTAGAACGTGAATAGCCTGAATTAGCTGTAAGGTTGGCAATAATGTCTTCCTTTTATATGGTGCTTTATGGTTTACAAAATGCTTTCATTTATGAGATCTCATTTGACTTTCACAATACCCTGTGAAGGGCATGAAAGAGGTATAATTGAGAAATCTTAGGAACAGAGAGGCTCTAATTTTTTTCAAGTCACATGGTTTGTGAGGGGTACAAGCAGGACTTGACACTGGCTCTCCTGACTCCCAATCCAGTGCTTCTCCCTGGGCTCTGTTCTGGTCTCAAGACCTAGAAGTCTTGTTAAAACACAGATTCCTAGGCTCTGCCTCCAGGGTTTCTGATTCAGTAGGGTTTGAGAATTTGTATTTCTAGCACGTTTACAGGTGATGCTCATGTGCTGGTCCAGGGACCATTTCTTGAGAATCACAGATCTAGGGAGACTGCAGGGAAGAAGAAAGATTGGGTAGAGCCTTACAGGCTTTAGAGGAACACAGACAAGTAAGGGATGTAGTGCATAGTACTTTTTAAGGTTCACATTTCAAAAAATGCTCATTATAGCCTTTTATGAACACATGACCCTGTAACTTAAACATGGGGAGAATATGACATCTCATAACTTACGTGTTGAGTAAATTGCACCTTTAATTTAATTGTATTCAGTAATGGGGAGAAGTGCAGATGTTGACTTTAGCCATCATCAATTTATTGAGAATGTATGATCAACCTCTCCACTTTCTAACAATACATCATTGTTAGAAATTCATCATTACAGGGTAAATTAGGGTGAATCCACTTTGTATTGATTTAAATGTAATGCATCAAGCTATATTTGGGTTGGAACTCAAAAAAAAAAAAGGAAATCTTCTCTAAAATAGAATGAACAAAATTAATGGATGAATGCAACATAGTGGAACCTTGAAAACATTATGCAGAATAAAATAAGTCAGTCACAAAAAAGACAAATACTGTGTGATCTCACTTATATGAAATAGAGAAATGTGCTTAAATAACAATCAAAGCTTATTAGTAGTTATAAGGGGTGGGAAGCGGGAGGAGAAGTTACTGCTTAGGGCACATTGAGTTTCTGTTAGTAATGGTGGAATAATTAGGAAAAGGATAGTGGTGATAGTTGTACAACACAATGAACATAATCAATGCCACTGAATTATACATGTAAAAATTACTGAATGGTGAATTTTTTATTTATGTTTTTACCACAATAAAAAATATAGTGTAGGCAAAGATGGTCTCCATGATATTATCTGCTTGTATTGTTTCTTACTAATGCAGAGGAGAGACGGGTGGTTGATGAGGCTTATTTGTTGTTGTTATGTGTCGTTAAGTCGGATATGACTCATAGCGACTCCTCCTTGGGTTTCCGAGGCAATATCACTATGGTAGTAGATTGTCCAACCTTCCTTCCAAGGAGTGGCTGGTGGGTTTGAACCACCAGGCTTCTGGTTAGCAGTCAAGTGCCTTAGGCACTATGCTACCAAAGCAATGAGGCTTATAGTGCGTGTGTAACCCAAACCAACATACAATCTTGGAAGGACTTCAGGATTGATAAACTCCATGGTCTTCTTTGTTTACCATTTTATTCCAGCAATAGGGATAGGGGGTGTGATATTTCTCTACACCATTTTTTTCTCCTCTCCCATTACATTCTCCCAGGTATCACATTCTGAGAAAGATATAGATAAACTGGAGCCACCCAGAAGATGCTGGCCAGATTGGTGAGGGCCTGGACAATTGTACTCAGGAAGGAACTAGAAGTTCCTCTTAGAGAAGGGAGTCTCAAGAGTGGGTGTATGATTACTGAGCCCTTATAGAGTCAACTCCCATCTCTTCTATGAAAGTCTAAACATTTTTTGGCATGTTACCATTTAAGAGATCACTTTGGAATTTATAAATATTCTTCTTTATCTCTTTCCCATCTTATCATGAGTTCCTTGAGTGATGGTACTAGGTCTCATTCACCTGATAATTCCTAGCATCAAACAATATTCTTTGAATAATGCAACTTCAGTAAATGTTTGTTGACTTTAATTAAGATATTGGAATGGAGAAGAGGGGGCACATCTGATCTGTATGACCCCGAATGACAGGATAATTATACAGAGGGAAAGGTACTGTAGCCTGCTTTACTATATTTTGCATCTATATTTATTTATATACAGATAATAATGATATATGTTGAGCCGTGGTGGTGCAGTGGTTAAGCACTCAATGCTAACTGAAAGAGTGGCAGTTTGAAACCAGCAATCATTCCGTAGGAGAAAGACGTGGCAATCTGCTTCTGTAAAGATTACAGTCTTGGAAACACTATGAGGCAGTTCTACCCTGCCATACAGGGTCACTATGAGTCAAACTCAACTCAGCAGCAACCGGTTTGTGCTTTGTATGGAATAATGATGCAGCTTATGTGCTATTACGATGATGAACAGGTTTCAGCAAGGCTTCCAGACTAAGACAGACTAGGAAGAAAGGCTTGGCGATCTACTTGCAAAAACCAGCTAATGAAAACCATACGGGGATCCCAATGGTCTGGTCTGCAAACAGCCATGCGAGTGGCACAGGACCAGAGGGTGTTTCATTTAGTTGTTCATGGGGTCACCATGAGTCAGGGGTCAGTTCAGCAGTAGCTAACAACAACAGCAGCAATAATGGTACATGGGAAGAGTAAACAAGATAGTTTTTTAAGGTTCTCAGCACCTTGCTTTGGGCACAATAAGTACTCAGTGTTTTCTGGTATTTTCACTATTATTAAGTGGCCATTTTCAGTTTTTTACGTTCTCACAGATTCCATGGCTTTGGCCTGAATATTCTTTTTTTTTTTTTTTTTTCTCTTTCCTTTCTTTCCTCCTCCCTCTCTTTCTTCTTTCAGTTATTATTTATCCTGCCCTTCTGCTCTGTTTGTCTGTCCAACCATTTAACTGTCCATCTACTCATCCTCTCATCCACACTATCCATTCATACCTATGTTACTTACTTACTTAGTTACTTACACTATTTATTTATCTTTAATAGTGTATAGTGGAAAGTGCATGGATAGTCACATCCATATTCTTATAAGTTAAATCCTTGAATGTTGTCAGTGTAAGAGACAGTGGAAGACATTGCTATTGGGGTTTAGTGTGGCTGAGAGCTGGACCGTGGTCTCTCTCCAAGTGACATTTCATGGGCACATCTGAAATCCATTGAAATCTGTGGTACCCATCAGGGGAACTCCAGAAAGCTACTCAAAACAGCAGTATCTGAGCTGTGATGTGCACATTTACAATGAGATGGTATTATTCATCACAGTAATATTTTATTTAAAGAAACCAATAAAGCAGATGGAGACGGCTGAAGATGTGACTATTTTAGCTGGTATGTTTATTCAACAACTGGCACACTAACAAAGATGCGGAAGAGCAGATGAAATGGAGAACACCAATTATTTTAATTTTCTTGAAGAGGAGAACTGAGATCACAGTTTTGACCTTCATAGAATAGAAACTTATCTGAATTCTAGGAAATTTAAGATAATCATGGAACATTTGGCATAGCATGAAAAAAAGTAGGCTGTGGCTTTTATATTTGACTTCCTGTATAATCCTGGGCTGAATTACCAAAAGAAAAAAAATATATATTGTAAAATATATATAAAATTTGCCATTTTAACTTTTTTTTTTAAATTACAATATGAATTGAACTCCCTGTCCAAATACTGCCCTCCTTGTCTCCCATGGCTGATTGTTCTAAGGAGTGTACCTACGTCGTGTAAATGTTCACCTGATATACCTACCTGTCTATTGTTTGGCTAGAAGCCATGGGAATGAGTTCAATTCCAGGCCCAAAGGGTGACTAGAGGTTTCACCAGTCTCTATCAGACCAGTAAATCTGGTCTGATTTTGAGTTTTGTTCCATGTTTTTCTCTTACTTTATTCAGGATCTCCTATTTTGATCCCTTTCCTAGTGATTGACAGTGGTCACCAAGTATCATCTAGTTCTTCTGGTCTCAGGGTCATGTAGGCTGAGGTTTGTATAGTCCACTAGTCCCTTGGAGTAATTGTTTGGTTTTCTTCATTCTTCTTTTCTCTGGATAAGGAGAGACCAAGTTTTGCATCTTAGGTGGCTGCTTGTAAGCTTTTAAGACCCTAGTTGCCACTCACCAATGTAGGACATAGAACAATGTTTTTGTGTTGTGTGTTATGCCAATTAGCTTGATGTCCCCTGAGACTATGATCCTGGGCCTGTGGGCCCAGTGTCTCACTCCTTTAGGATGTTTGTCTGTGGCTAAGAAATTATCATAACTTTGCCTCGTTATCTCTATTGTATATGTGGACATTCTTATAGCACATACAAATACATATGTAGAAATAGCATCCAGCAAACTTATACATGGTCATGGGTATATTCCCTTTTGCCTAGACATAACTGATCATTCAGCCTGTCTACCTATTATCTATCCATAGATTGGTGTTTGTTATTACTGATAATACAGTATTGTATATGTAAAAGTATTTATCTTTGTTGTCTGTACATCTTGTGCACTTCTCTGTGTCTTCCTTTTTCTTAATGTTATTATGTTGGTAACTTTCTTTTAGCATACTAAAAGCCTTTCCCTTCACCCAAAATCAATACTTTTCTCTTACCCATCTAGCAATTTTCCCCCTCCTCTCCTCCCATCCCTGGCATTTTAACCATTTTTAAGTGTACACTTTGATGGCATTAATTACATTTATAATATTGTGCAACCATCACTGTAATCTATTTATGGCTTTTTATCATCTCAAACAGAAACTCAGTACCCTTTAAAAAATAACTCTCCATTTCTCCTTTGACCCGCCCCTGGTAACCAGTAATAAACTATAGTATCTGTGAATTTGCCCATTCTAGATATTCATAACAATGGAATCATACAATATTTTCCCTTTTATATCTGGCTTATTTCACTTAGCATACAGTTTTCAATATTCATTCATGTTATATTACAACTTCAGTCATTTTTATAGCTGAATAATATTCCACTGTAAGTATATAACACATTTTGTCTATCCTTTTAGTTGATGATGGACACTTGGGTAGTTTCTACTGTTTGGCTACAGTGAATAGGGTTACAATGAACATTGGTATATAAGTACCTGTTTGAATCCCTTCTTTCAATTTTTTTTTGGGTATATACCTTGGAGTGGAATTTCTGGCTCATATGTTAATACAATGCTTAACTTTTTTTTTTTTTTTTTTTAATTGTGCTTTGGGTGCAAGTTTATAAAGCAGATTTGTTTTACATTCTACAGTTCATGCACATTTTATTTCATGGCCCCAATTACAATCCCCAACCATAAGAAAACTTTCCTTCTCTCTCCTTTCTATGACTACCTCCTCCCCATTCCCTTCTTATCTATGCATTTCTGTCTGTCCAACTTTCCCCCTATGTGAATGTTGTCCGTCTGATGTTTCATAGCTGATTGATCTAAGGGGTGCATCTCCCTGGGGTAGGTGCTCTGCATATAGCCCTTTCTACTGTTGGACTGGGGAGCTCTGGTAGCATAGTGGCTAAGGCACTTGACTGCTCACCAGAGGGCTGGCGGTTCAAACCCATCAGCCACTCCTCGGAAGGAAGGTTGGGCAATCCTACTTCCGTAGTGATACTGCCTCGGAAACCCAAGGAGGGGTCGCTATGAGTCAGGGCTGACTCGACGGCACATAACAACAACAACAACAACTGTTGGACTGAGAACCAAACCACAGAAGTGAGTCTATTTCTAGGCCTGAAGGATAACCTGGGGCCATACTCTCAGGGGTTCCACCAGTCTCTATCCAACCAGTAATTCTTGTCATTTTTGTGCTTTTAAATTTTGTTCCACATTTTTCTTCCCACTCTAACCAGGATCTCCAAATATGATCCCTTTCCTAATGGTTGACATTGGTAGCTGGGCACCATCTAGTTCTTCTGGTCTTGGAGTCATGAAGACTGAGGTCTTCTTGATCCATCATATCTTTGGCTATGCTTAACTTTTTGAGGAACTGCCAGGCTGTTTTCTACAGCAACTGAACCATCTTATATTCCCGACAGCAGTGCAGGAGGGTTCCAATTTCTCCACTTATTCACCAAAACTTATTTTCCATTTTTTTGATAATAACCAGCCTAAGTGGGTTTAAAATGCTATCATTGTGGGTTTGATCTACACTTCCATAACAATTAATGTATCTCCCTATAGTTTTTGCTCATTGATCCTTTGAGGGAATACATAGAGTAGCTCTAGGACCTCTCTCCTAACACTTTTTAATACCTAAAGTACACAATCTTGTCTCCCCCACAACTTTCTCTTCTTCAGATTAAACTTTTGGATTCATATCCCTCGGCATCCTGATTATTTTCAGGGCACACTCTAAACTATTACATTTGTGCAGAGAGAATATTCTGTTATAACCTGACCATCACATAGTGTTGGAACCAATATAGAACCAATATGTATTGAGCTATGTCTAGCATTTTACCAGTTGTTTTATCAACACTATTTTATTTTAATCCCTGTTGAATAATGGAATGCCATCATTGTCTCCCATTTACCAATAAGGTAATTAAAGCTCAGGAAAGTTAAATGACTTGCCCAAAGACACCCAGCTAATAAGTACAAGAGAGGAAATCAAACGATCTGAATTCCAAATCTTGATCTTTCTACTACATTGTCTTTCTAGAGTTTTGCTTTTGTTGTTGTTGTTAGGCATCATTAAGTTGGTTCTGGCTCATAGTGACCTTACATACAACAGAATGAAACCCTGCCTTGTCCTATGCCATCCTCACAATCCTTGAGAGTTTTGACTTTTAAAAGGTAATTTAACTTGCCTGAAGCCAATCCTATTTCAGAGTCTTATTCCAAAAATGGCATTTAAAATAGTTAAGAAGAAATTTAAATCTTTTACATATGCTCTCCCAAAAACTTTAAGTATAAAATATATTCATAATACACAGAAAGCTTTATTAAAACACTGCTTTCCCCATCATTTTTTTTCTTAACATCTTCTTACATCACAGTTTCCCCAAAGACTCTCTCCTACTGGACACTGATTGCTTCCAGACTTGACTTCCTTCCTCATGTGTATACGTGCATACTGCCTCCCTACCTCCATGATGAGTCCCTTTGGACAAGGCTTGGATAGCTGTTGGCATAGAAGTTGAGGTGAACATTACATAGGATACGAGATAGAACTTTCAAACTAGGCTGGGAATATTCGGACACAAAGGAACCCAGAAAATTATGGAATTGGTGTAAGGTGTCATTAAAGGGTAGGAAAGGGCAATTTTGCAACATAGTTGAAAGTGGTATTTGGCAAAAAGAATAAAACCAGCTTTTGCTTGTGCCCCATTGAATTTAAACTTTTCAATAAGTCAGTTACTGTTGATGAATTTTCATTAATCCATGATACAACTATATAGATGTGAATGTTCTATAAACTGGAACATACTATACAAATATAAGTGATGAATAATAATCATTACAATAGGAGTAGATAAATAACATGAGGACCTTCTTGATTCTCCTCAATTCTATTTTACACATCCAAAGCATAATTTGTAGTCTAAAGTGAGGCAGAGTTAAGCAGTGTTTCAAAATACGTAGTATAAGGGCATGGGGAAGTCGGGCAAGAGAAGTGCTTTCTGACAGAGGAATTTGGCTCAGGCAGGACTGGGTGTGTGGTTCCACATTCTCCCTAGTGGAATCATTATTTCCACAGACACTGAGGATCTCTTAATTTTTTTTTTTTTTTTCTTGTATCTCTTACCTCTAGGCAGTAGTCAAAGTTTGCAGGTCTACTTCTGACATGCTTCCACTATCCATCCTCTCCCCACCTCTATTTCCATATTAAAAACAGTGAATGCTGAGTACCATATATGCCTCATCTCATTCAACTCTCACAGCAACCCACGAGGTAGGTACTACATTATCCTCACTATACAAGTGAGAAAACTCAAACCCAGAGAGGGGAAACAACTTATCCAAGCTCACATGGCTCCTGCTGAATGATGGCGTTAGGGATAATGGAGCTGAATCTTGACTTCAAAGCCTTACTTTAACCTACGTGGTTCCCTAGATAGATTCTCTCAACTTTCAATTCATCCTCCACATTGCTGTCAGAGCACTTCTTCCAAGACTGGTTGTGTCATTGTCCTGATTCAAACCTTTCAAGGGCTATTTAATACTCCTAGACATATTCCTC
>NW_006921661.1:501808-552765 GCF_000298275.1 Orycteropus afer afer | reverse complement strand
CTAGTCTTCCTTCACAGAGTGGCTGGTGGGATTGAACCACCAACTTTCTGGTTAGCAGTCAAATGCCTTATGCACTACGCCACCAGAGCTCCTTAATTCCTTCAAAAGGCATGTTGAAATTTTCACCCCTGGAATTTATGAACATGACCTTGTTTGGAAACAGGGTCTTTGAAGATGCTATCGGTTAACATGAGGTTCTACAGAAACAGAGTGGGTTCTAATTCCATCTGAATGGCATCTTATAAAAGAGGAGAACAGACACAGAGACAGATATAACAGAGGAAGGATTACCATGGGATGACAGAGACAAATGCCAGGGAATGCCAAAGATATTTTGTGAGCCACTAGAAGGTAGGAGAGAGGCAGAGACAATTTTTTTCTCAGAGTCCTCAGAAGAAATCAACACAGCTGATTCCTGATTTAGATTTCTAGCCTCCAGGAGTATGAGACAATGAATTTCTGTCTTTTAAAGCCACCTACTTTCTGGTATTTTGTTACAGCAGACCTAAGAAATTAATACACTAAATATATTAACTAGCACTATATGAACTAGAACAATTTATTTAACCTCTGTGAGATTTGGTTTCCCTTTCTGTAAAGAATTTGTTGTTGTTAGGTGCTGCCGAGTCAGTTCTGATTCACAGTGACCCTATGTAACACAGAACGAAATATTGCCAGGTCCAGTGCCATCCTCACCATCCTTGCTATGCTTAAGCCCATCCTTGCAGCTACTGTGTCACTCCATCTTGTTGAGGGTCTTCCCCTTCTTTTCTGACCTACTTTACCAAGCATGACATCCTTCTCCAGGAAATGGTTCCTTCAGACAACAAGACCAAAATAGTGAGATGAAGTCTGGCCATTCTCACTTCCAAGAAGCATTCCAGCTGCACTTTTTCCAGAACATATGTGTTCATTCTTCTGCAGTCTATAGCATTTTCAGTATTCTCTACCATGGCCACAATTCAAAGGTATCAACTCTTCTTTCATCTTCCTTATTAATTGTCCATACATATGAGGTGATTGAAAATACTATGGCTTGGGTCAGGCACATCTTAGTATTCAAAGAGAAATCTTTGCTCTTTAACACGTTAAAGAGGTCTTTTGTTGCAGATTTTCTCTGTTTATCATGCTGTTGCTTATTGGTCCAGTTGTGAGGATGTTTATTTTCCTTATGTTGAGGTATAATCCATACTGAAGACTGTAGTTTTTAAATTTTTATCAGTAAGTGCTTCAAGTCATCTTCATCTTCAACAAGCAATGTTGTGTCATCTGCATATTGCAGGTTTTAATAGTTCTTCCTTGATCCTGATGCTGTATTCTTTTTCATACAGTCCAGTTTCTCTGATCATCTGCTTGGCATACAGAATGAATAAGTATGGTAAAAGGATACGACCCAACCCTGACACAAACCCTTCTTGATTTTAAATCAGCAGTATTCCCTTGTTCTGTTCAAACAACAGACTCTTGGTATATGTAAAGATTTCTTATGAGTAAAATTAAGTGTTCTGGAATTCCCATTATTTGCAATATTATCCATAACTGGCTATGGTCCTCATGGTCAAATGCCTTTGCATAGTCAATAAAACACAGGTAGACATCTTTCTGGTATTCTTTGCTTTCAGATAAGATCCATCTGACATTAGCAATGATATCCCTCATTCCATGCCCTCTTCTGAATCCAGCTTGCATTTCTGGAAGCTCCCTGTCAATATATTACTGTAACCATTTTTGAGTTACCTTCAGCAAGATTTTACTTGCATGTGATATTAATGATATTGTTAGATAAATTCCACATTCTGTTGGATCACTTTTCATTGGAATGGGCACAAATATGGATCTTTTCCAATCATTTTGCCAGGTAGCTGACACTGATTGGTATAAAAAAGTAAGCACCTCCAGTGCAGCATCCATTTGTTGAAACATCTAAATGGGTATTCCGTCAATTCCTGGAGCCTTGTTTTCCATCAATTCCTTCAGTGCAGCTTGGACTTCTTCCTTCAATACTATTGAAGAGTACCATAAAGAATAGTGTCTGTGATATAGGGTGTGCAAGGATTTAATCAGCTGTTGCATACTAAGCACTCAGCACAGAACCCAGATCATTCTAAATCCTTTATCCATTCCTTCAAGAAACATAGGGCATATTGTATCCCAGAGCTATGCCAGGTTCTGGGAATATAGGCAGTTTGTAATTTAGTTGGTGAGAGCCTTAGGCTGGGTTCTCTTGAGAAGCAAAACCAGTGATATATATATATATACACACACACACACACACACACAAACATACATACATACATATATATACTATGCCACCATAGCTATATAAATATATATATATATAGCTATATAGCTATGGTGGCATAGTGCCTAAGGCATTTGACTGCTAACCAGAAGGTTGGTGGTTCAAACCCATCAGCTGCTCCACAGAAGAAAGACAGGGCAATCTACTTCCATAAAGATTCATCACCTCAGAAACTCAGTGGGGGTTGCTATGAGTCAGAATAGACTCAGTGGCAGTGAGTTTGGTTTTTTGGTGTGTGTATATATATATATATATATATATATATACACACACACACACACACACATATACATATATATGTATGTATATAATTTGTGTACACATATATGTGGAGAGAGCGAGAGAGAGAGAGAGCGGGAGGGAAGAAGAGAGAGATTGATTGATTTATCTCAGGGAAATGATTCACACAGTTGTAGAAGCTGGCAAGTCCCAAATTTGTGGGTCAAATGTCAAGCTGGAGGCTTTTCTTGACTCACACAGCTGCAGAGGCTGATGAACCCAAGATCAGCAGGCAGTATAGGAGGTTGCTAACTTCAGCAGATAATGAATCAAAGATTGGCAGGTAGAATGGCAGATTGTTCACTTACAGGATATGAAGGCAACAATCCCAAGGTCAGCAGGCAATACCAAGTTGACACACGACCTTAACTATCCACAGTGAGACAGACTCTAAGCAAACAATCAAGTATAAATTTATTTGGTATGCCTTCTCAAAATGTTCCCTGGTATGTGGTTAGGTAGTATGCAGACTACACTGTCTTTTATAACATACAACTTGGGAACTGGGCATTACTAGCCCATTTTACAATTGAGGTAATGAAGACCTGGAGCAATAAAAAGAATAACTGAGAATTATCCAGAAAATAGAGGGCAAAGACAAATCTGCAACCAAGTTAGTCTAACTGCAAACAACAAGCTCTTTCTTCCATACCAACTTGCTTCATGTTATTAAAAAGTCCTTCTAATCTCTCATCCTGGAATTGTTAGATGACTGAATGAATACATGAATTAGTGATAAAGCATAAGTTGGTTGAAAATATAAAAGACTTCAGAAACTAGCAAAGTGAGTCTTGCTTTACCTTAAGAGTTAGCAGAAGCACTTCCTTAGATACCTCAGAAGTAGAAGGCTAACTTAGAACAACCAGAACCTAAATATTTAGGAGTGTAAGAAAATGTTTGCAGAATAAATAGTAAGTATTCCCTTTCTGTGAGTTAACCCAAGGAGTTAAAAATAAAGACATGGTTTTGTCCTCCCTTTCCACCATTTAGCCCCAGTCCAACCAAAACAACACTGCTAGTATCAATTTCATACTTGTAGGCTTCATGAAATATTTCTTTATAAAAAAAAAATTCTGTGCTTAAAAAAATAGTTGAAAACTTCTGCTCTAACGTAGCAGCTGATGGCTCAGAAAGATCCCAGATCTCCAGAAAGATGGAAGGACTAGCAGTTGATGCCTCCTCTGAGTGTTACTGTTCTTTCCACACATCCCTCTTCTAGAAACTTCCTACTCGAATAACACGTCCAGCTTAAATGGGAAGCATTTTACAATTTACAAAGAATGTTCATACACATTAGCTCAGCTTATCCCACCATGCTGCCTGAGAAACACACTGAAGTGGGGTCCTCTCTAATTTAAAGATGAAGACACTGAGGCTCAAGATGGTAAACAGGTACAAAGTGGCAAAGCCTGGGCACAAACTCTCATGCCCATCTCTGTCTGGTAGCTGTGCAAGTCCTCTACAAGTCTATCAGTTTTGTGGTAACTTTTCATTAAGCAGTTTCCACTTTACTGTAAAGATCTTTAGAGAAAACACAAGTCAGCAGTTCTACCTAGTCTAGACTGGGTGTGCTCTTTCAGAAGAATGTGTCTGATTTGGGGATGGGGTAACCTAGAGGGAGAAGAGGCTCACCAAACTGTGGGGTGCAGGGGACACTGCATTTCATAAACATAACCCCATATATGTGGAGGAAAAATCATTGTAACTGTTGTTAGGCAAAGTAGTTTGGAGAGAGGAGGGGAGCATCTAAATTATTAAGGAATTAGACTTCCTTTAGAAACTGTTCTATCCAGACAATTTGTGGTTGCCACAGCTACATTTTCATAAGAACCCAACCAACCAACTCTCTCTAAACAAAACATAAGCAGAATGTTATAGCAGAAAGAGCTCATCAGAGAGTAAGGGAACCCAGTTCCCACTTTGGTTCTACAACTGTATATTCAGTATCTTTGGGCAGGCCATGTACCTTCCCAGAACTCTTTCTTCATTTATAACTAAGTTATCTGCTCCAATATTTTATGATTCCAGCAGTTTCCCAACTTTCTTCTAAGCCTTGCTTCTCTTGGCTATGATTTCCAGACTCAAGTCTCTGTGATCAAAGTATTTGAGCTTAGATATAGGCTGGCCCCTCCTGCCACTTGACTGTGCTGGTTTGTGCCTGGACTAGAACTCCGTCATGTGTTGTGGACTATCTGCCCCTGATGTAGGCCCTTAAAAGGTGAGTTGAATAATTTTTTATATATCCAATGGGCTTTTTCCTTCTCTGCTCATGATCTAAGGGGAGTCATGTGGCCTCCCTGTTCAGAAGGCTGCCAGCACTCCTCACTGCCCCAGAACCATTTCTTTTATGCATGATTAATTTCAGCTACTTCAAATCATCTGTCCAGTCTTTTTTTTTTTTTTTCCCCCCTCATGGGGGCTTGGCACAGAGTTCAGAGCAATGACTCACTTTAGGGATGAGATTCCTGTTTCTGGGATGTAAGTAAAATTGCAGAGCTTGAGGTAGCTTTGCTTTCCCTGATAGGTAGGAGAGGGGTCTAAATGCAAGCAATCCAGGTTTCTTCCCTGTCCCTAGGAATCTCTGACCTGGGTACAGGTTTAGATGAAGGAAAAACGATAATAGGCAAATGGATGAGTTTAAGAGGGGTAGAAGGAAAGACAAAATGATCAGTGCAGACAGGTCCTTCATGCTCTGTTAATGGAGTCTATATCAGAGTAATCTCACCTAGAGAATAACTTGGTCTTGACTAGCAAGGGCCTGAAAACTGTTCATGACATTTGACCCAGCAGTTCCACTCATATGAATCTGTCCTTTGGACTTGATCAGAAATGCAAATAAAGCTTTATGCACAAGCATGTTTATTAAAAAAACAAATCCAAATCCACTGCTATCAAGTAGATTCTGACTCATAGTGACCTTGTGAAGACAGAGTAGAACTGCCCCATAGGATTTCCAAGGTGTAAATTTTTACAGAAGCAGTCTGCCACATCTTTCTCTCATGGAGCAGCTGGTGGGTTTGAATCACCAAACTTTTAGTTAGCAGACAAGTACTTTAACTACTGTACCATTAGGGCTCCTGTTTATCACAAGGTTTCTTATAATGATGATATTGGAAATAATCTAAATGTTTGATCTGGGATTGGTTACATGAATTAGGATTTATTTATACAGGATGGAGGAGGAACCTGCTGGAGAAGTGGTTAAGTGTTCTGCTGTTAACGAAGACGTTGGTGGTTCAAACTTATACCAGCTGCTCCAAGGGAGAGGAATGTGGCAGACTTCTTTTGTAAAGATTTACAGCCTTGGAAACCTTATGGGGCAGTTCTAGTCTGTCCTATATAGTCACTATGAGTTGGTTTGACTCGATGGCTATATATTTTTTAAAATATAGGGTGGAATATTAGGCAGCAAATGATGTTTATGAAGGCATTTTCATGGGATGGCTAAATGTTTATTATGTGATGTTAAACAAAATCAATCAAAACAAATTTTTAAAATATCAATATTATGTAAAGATAAAAAATATTTAAGATATATCCCGGGACAAAATATACCACCATGTTATCAGTAGTTGACTAGGGGTGATGGGATGAAATTTGCCATTTTTGTAAATAATGAACATGCTTTTTTTTTTTTTTAATTAAAAAGTTTTTTTTATTGTGATTTGGGTGAAAGTTTACAGAGCAAATTTGTTTTCCACACAGCAGTTCATACACATTTTGTTTCATGACATTGACTGCAATTCCCCACAATGTAACAGCTCTCCTCCCACTTCCTCTCTGTAGTTACCTCTTCTCTGTTTCCTTCTTTCCTGTATATTCCTGCCCCCTGAGCTATCTTCCTGTGCAAATACTGCCCTTCTATTCTCCCATGATTGATCATTCTAAGGAGTGTATCTACCTGATACAAATTTCCACCCTACATGCCTGTCTATTGTTTGGCTAGAAGCTGTGGGAGTGAGCTCAATTCCAGACCTGAAGAGTAACTAGGGGCCATAGTCTCAGGGGCTCACCAGGCTGTATCAAACCAGCAAACTTAGTCTTTTTTATGATTTTGAGTTTTGTTCCACATTATTCTCCCACTCTTCAGGATCTCCTGCACTAATCCCTTTCCAAGTACTTGATTGTGGTAGCCAGGCACCATCCAGTTCTTCTGGTCTCACGGTCATATAGGCTGAGGTTCGCATGGTCCACTAGTCCCTTGGACTAATTGTTTCCATACATCTTTGTTTTTCTTCATTCTTCTTTGCTCTGGATGAGAGAAACATGATTGCATCTAGATGGCCACTTGCTAGCTTTTAAGATCCCAGTTGCTATTCACCAAAGTAGGATGTAGAACAATGTTTTTATGTAGTATGATATGCTAATTGAGCTTGTTATCCCCTGTGACCATGGTCTCAAGCCCACAGGTCCAAACATTCTCTCCTTCAGGGTAGTTGGTTGTGGCAAAGAAATTATCATAACTTTGCCCCTTCTATGTGGGAGCTCTGGTAACATAGTGCCTAAAGCACTTGACCGCTAACCAGGAGGCTGGCTGTTCAAACCCACCAGCCACTCCTTGGAAGGAAGATGGGGCAATTTACTTCCGTAGTGATACTGCCTCAGAAACCCAAGGAGGGGTTGCTATGAGTCGGGGCCGACTCGACGGCACATAACAACAGCAACGACAGCTCTGTTATGTATATAGACGTTCTTATAGCACATACAAATACATATGTAGAAATCTTATTTGCCAACCTTATATATACTTCCGTAGTGATATGGCCTTGCCAACCCAAGGAGGGGTCGCTATGAGTCAGGTCCGACTCAACGGCACACAACAACAACAACATATATGGTCATGGATATATTCCCTTTTGCCTAGACATACCTGATCATTCAACCTGTCTATTCGTTTATTCATCCATAGATTAATGTTTGTTATCACCATAATGCAGTAACGTATAAGTAAAAGTGTTTATCGTTGTTGGCTGTACCTCTTGTGCACCTCTCTGCATCTTCCTTTTCCCTAGTGTTATTGTGTTGGCACTCACTTTTGGCATATTGACTTTCCCTTCACCCAATTGATATCTGTTTCCATCACCTAGAAGCTGAGCATGCTATTTTTAATAAATTAGAAAAAGAAGATAAAATTAAGAGGATTAAAGGTCTCTTTTCTTCCCCGAAACCATGAATGCCCTGGACCTTGGTTGAGTCCTTTAGCATGTAAGTTTGGCCTAAAGGGTTCAGGCTTTTGGCTCTATCAACAACCAAATCCCAAAGGGCCAGTGCATAAGGGCCAGATAGAGATGGTGTCTTCAGGTAATATTCTGAAAGTTACAGAATCATATTATCAAAGAAGACTTTCTTGGCTCAAGTCAAGTACCTCTTCCTGGTCTGTGGTTCCTTATATGGACCATATATGCTTTATCATTTAAATAATTTTGTGCCATTTTAGGGAAGGGAGGGATCTTAGAAGCCATTTAGGTCATTCATTCTTTTATTCACTCATTCATGCTAACATTTCTTGAGTTCTGGGTTAGGCACTGGAAGTTCATAAGACATTGTCTTTACTCCAGAACCTCTCACAGACCAGTGTTGGGGTTAGGGATGGCCAGCATGGAGGAGGAAACAGATAAGTACAACACAGTGTGTGAAGATTATTGATCACCCCTGGCACATAGCTTGTACCCACTAAATGTATATTTAAGGATGTGTGAGTCTTACTATGGTGGGAATCACATACTATGTGAGCTTGAGGGAGAGACACACAACACATTTTAGGGGTGATAGTGGTCATGAAATGACACTTGAAAGGGTCCCTCATCTTACTGATGGGGTCAGGATATTGTATTACTTGATATGGACCCAAAAGACAAGAGTGTCAATGTCCCAACAGGAGTAAGTTATAATTAGAGGTATTATTAGAATTAGAGCCCAGCAGGAAATAGATGGCTCATTTGAATTAGATACTATGAGGAAGGATTAATAAAGGGTAGGCATATAGGGTGCTGAACTACATAGTGTAATAATACTGCAGTGATCTAGGGCCACTAACAATGGAGCTGTTACCAGCTCCAGGTCCAAAAGGATGTGAGAGAGGCTAGTTACCAGGACTTACAAGGAGAATTTTGTAGAAGGGTACCTTGAGACAAGTGGTGACTTTGGATTGAGGGATATAGCCAGTCTGAAGCGACCCTGCAGGGAAGAACCCAGACTTCCTTCAGGGTGTCAGAGGATACCCTGAAGGATATACTCCCTTTCTTTTTTCCCTCTAATCTTTTGTGGGCATTTTCCATTGGTTACACCTAATTGGGAGACAGTCACAGGTTACAAGAACCCTGTTGATGTAGAAACCCATACAGAGTAAGCTCCCAGGGTAGAGAAGAGGCAAAGGAGGGTAGTAAGTGAACCTGGAAGGGCAAGGGGAAAGATCTGGCAGAAGATCTGAATTCAGTCTTACCCCTAGACTGTTCAGATTTCATGAGTCAGTAAATTTTCCCTCTCTATAAATCAGCTGGCTAGTTTTCTATCATTTACATCCAGTAGAATCCTAATTAATACAGTGGCTTAATTGGGCTTCAGTTTCTTCCTCTGTAATTTTTACAAAAAATAATTTTATTTATTTTGTTGTTTTTGTTGAGAATATACACAGCAAAACATACACTAATTCAACTGTTTCTACGTTTATAATTTAGTAACATGGATTACATTTGAGTTGTGCAACTATTCTCATGCTCCTTTTCTGAGTTGTTCTTCTTCCATTAACATAAATTCATTGCCATCTAATCTTTCCAGCTGCTGTTGTCCATTTGATCCCATAGTTCTTAAAAGAGCATAATGCTCAAAGCAGACTTTCTTTTTATTTTACTACTGAAGCAAATGAATTTTTCATAGATTCTTTGATCAAAATATTCAGTAATGGTAGTTGGGCACCATCCAGTTCTTCCTGTCTCATGGCAAAGGAGGCAGTTGTTCATGGAGGCAATTAGCCACACATTCCATAACTTTGTATTCCTGACTCTCCTTCTTCCTCTGTTGCTCCAGGTAAATAGAGATCAAATTGTTGTGCCTTGGATGACTGCTTGCAAGCTTTTAAGACTCCAGGCACTACACAATGAACTAGGAGGTAAAATAGAAGCACTAAACATGTTATTATGCCAATTAACTGGGATGTTTCGTGAAACTATGACCTTACATCTTCAAACCAACAAACCAAATCCCATGAGGTGCTTGGTTATACATAAGCAGCCTTAGTTCTTCCTCTCTATTTTAATGCCTGCTACCGAAAGAGGTCCTCAGAAATGAAAGAGCTGATGGTAATACAATGCATGGAACATCAGTGGTCAGAGCTATTGCCAAGAAGATGTTTTTCTCAGACTTGCCCCCAAGCATCCTTTGCAGAAGCACAGGGGCGAAAGTGTGACACCACTGATTTCTAGAGTCCAAAGACTTAAGGACTTAGGGTGCTATTTTTAAAAGCACAAGAAACACATAGTAACCTAGTAATTAGACTGGCACTGTTGCCAGCATTTGCTTAAAGCTTGAGTGATCAGAAGTTTTCCTTTTTTTTTTTCTTTCTCTTGTCAACTCTGCCTGATTAGAAAGGCATGTGAATCTTTCCTTGCACATAACTGTCCAAGTTTGAAGTGAGAAATTGAACTGAACTCAATTACAGCAGATGAACTAATGTACAGGCAGTCCTTGGATTATGGATGAGTTCTGTTCCTAAGTCTGTCTTTATGTCGGATTTGTATGTAAGTTGGAACAGTTAGGTATACGGTTCATATCTAACATAAGTTAGTCAAATGTTTTCTTAGTATACAGTCTATAGTATATGTTTCTATCATGCTTGGTAAAGGGGAGGGTCAGTGAGAGAGGACAAGGCCCTCAACAAGATGGACTGACACAGTGTCTGCAATGATGGACTCAGGTATAGCAAGGATCGTGAGGCTGGTGCAGGACCTGGCCGTGTTTCATTCTGTTGTACATCGGATCACTGTGAGTTGGAGTTGACTCGACGGCACCTAACAACAACAATATACCTTTCTATGCATGAAATACATTAAGAAACACTAAAATATCTTTAACAGAATGATACAGTAATAATGCTAATGCTTTGATGGACATCTCAAAGTAGTACCCATTTGTTATATGAATCATTGTATATACTTACAATTTTTAATAAAATATGCATTACAAGGGTTAGTTCATATCTATAGGTTGTATTTAAGGCAGATGTTCATAACCCATGGATTGCCTGAATGTAAAAGCACACAGAAGTTAGGAATTTGAAGGGGTCTTTGGAGGATGAGTGTGAGCAAAGTGGACTTGGAGTTATTGATGCCAAGTCCACCCGAGAATGTGCCCACAACTGCAAGGACACCCACCCTCTATCCTGAGCCCACATTTGTATGTGCACATTGATAAAGTGCAGATGCTTCAAGATTGTTTCCTTTGAGCTGGTGGCACTATCCCTGATGGTTTGATTTATGGATTTACAACTGCTTTCAAGTGCTAATTCTGAAGCCAGCATTTTTTTTTTTTTTTTTTAATATGCTTTTCCTGACTGAGCAACTACAACAAAACTAATGCAAAGAAAGTAAACAAAAGAGGAAAGGTGATTGGAGGGCAGAATCTCTCCAGCAAAGGGAAAACAATGTACAGGACCCATTGAAATCACGCTGTTCCTCAGCAGCAGTAAATTCCAGCAGCACCACACATGGGGTCTGTGAAAGTCATGGGTGTTCTGTCCCATTAATACAGTAGCCCTGGCCTTTAGAGAAATCATCCTCATAGTGATAACCATTTGCTGAGCACTTACTGTATGTTGATACCCTGCCAGTACTTTTTATATCTTAACTTCAATCCTCAAAACAATCCTGCAGGGAGGATTCCTATTTTACAGATGAAGACAGTCAAGTTCAGAGAGTACAATAACTTACTTGAGTAATTCACAGCACAGGATTGAATATCAGGTCTGAGCTGACGCCGGGATTGTTCCAGTGTCATGTGGAACTCTAGAATCCGAGGCACGCAACATCCCAGGTGAGGCAAAAACACTGCTCCATCTCCATCCCCATCCCCTCCCTACCTTCTTGTTTCTGCCTGACTCTCTACACTTCATTTTTTCTTCTCTTCTTGTCCTCCATCTTTACTTTAGAATTCATCTTCCATTTTCCTTCCTCTGCCCTTATATTCGTTATCTTTAATCAACAAGTCACACAGTTTTCACTCTGAAAAAAAAAATGGGCCCCAGGAAGAAATCTTTCCTCTGACATAATTGTGAACTGAAAATGTGATAGGTACCGCTGAGGTTAAGCCATGAAACTAAGAAGGTTGGTGAAGAAACCAAAAATTGAAGAGCCCTTAGCTAACACCTGGGCCTTGGAACCATGATCTAATCTTCAGGCCTGGGCTTTATCTTGCCACAGGCAATCCTGAGGGACCAGAGAAGTGTCTTTAACTCAGAGTGCTGGGTGCTGCCAAAATTCAGGGTCTGGACAGAGTTGAGCATAAGGGGGAGAGAAAGGAGTCTGAGATGGCCTGGTAAGCTAGGGGAGTAGCCATAAGGAAATAGAGGATTGAAAAGCACGGCAGATGTGAGCATGAGGTACCCATCAAAGACAGGCAGCAGGATGGTTGCTCCAGGTAAGCCTGGGCTTGCTACCCGTGACTAGGTATGATGTTCTAGGCTCTCCTTGGCATTCGGTGTAAGTTGGCCTGAGACATTTAAATGCCTAGGAAGAGGGTCCCTATTATCTTCTCTTTGGCTGGTACTATTGTTCCCTACTTTTATTTATTTATTTATTTATTTATTTTAAGAGCTCGTTTTACATTCAATGTAACGCATACATTTAGTTTCATTCCCATTCCCCATGTCCAACCTTAACCCAGTATCCTCCCCTCCCTACCCTGTAAACTTCCCCCTGTGCCCCTCATATTTATGCACTCCTGTTTGTCCTGCATTTCCTCAATTTGAATGTTGGTCCTCTGGTGTCTCATGGTCTATTCTCTATTCCCATAGAGTATGTGGGTGCGTCATCCTGGGTTGAGTGGTCTGCGTGTACATCTTGTTAACTATTGAGCTGAGAGCACGCTCCTGGGGGTGAGTTTTATTCCAGGCGCAGAATATATTCTAGGGCCATAGTATTGGGGTCTCATCAGATTTCATCTGACCAGTAATTCTGGTCATTATTGAGTTTTTGGATTTTGTTCCATGTTTTCCCTCCCACTCTATCCAGGATCTCCAGATTTGATCCCTTCCTGAGTGGTTGGCATTGGTAGCTGGGTACCATCTAGTTCTTCTGGTCTTGAGGGCCATTTTGTCCTAGGGCTGATTGCTTCTAAATGCCCCCCCCCCTTTTTTTTTGGTTCCTCTTCATTTACGATGCTGTTGTTGTTGTTATGTGCCGATGCTAGGAGACCATTAGCTGCATCTTAGATGGCTGCTTGAAAGCTTTTAAGACCCCAGTCACTACTCTCCAATGTAGGATGTGGAGCAACGCTTTTATGTATTTTGTTGTGTCAATTTGAGTCTGGTGTCCCCCAGTACTATGGTCCTGAGGCAATAGATCTATTGGATCTCTCCCATAGTGTCTGGTTGTCTGTGAGGGATTACTCTGTGTCTCTCTTCTATTGTTTCTGTAAGGACTGCAGGTATTTTGTATCACTGGTGTCTGTGCAAGATTAGCCTCAGCTGAATCTATCCTTGGTCTAGAGTATACTTCCATTAACTGACCCCATTCTGATCATCTCAGGTGTTTATGTGTTTATCTGTATAGCCTAGTGTTTGGTGTTAATGGCAATGCAGTATTGTGGACACATTGGTTGATATCAGCATCTGTTATCTATCTCTTATGTGCACAATTCAGTGTCCTCCCATTTCCTAATGTTATCGTGGTGGTCATATATCCTTCCTGTATATCCCTCCCCCTACCCATGTCAGCATGTAGGCCCCAACTAGTCCCAAATTAATCCCTCCCCTTCCCAGTAACCTATTAGGTGAGTTCCCTTTCCCAAGCAAACCCTTCTCTGTCTTTTTACAGTAACAGGCTCATACAGTACTTCCCTACTTTTAGTTTTTGTACCTTTCAGGTCCACATAAGCTAGTCTGATCATGGGGTCAAGGCAAGTACCAGTTACATGATTATCCTATTTTTATAGATACAAAACTGAGCCAGAGGAATCAAGGATTTTTTCAAGTTTACAGCTCTAGGAAGTAGATTAAACTTAGAACTTCTTTCCACTTGTCCAATACCCTTGCTTAATATTCTGTTTGAAGGCCAGCAGAGTGGTATTTGGACAGAAGCATAGCACTTGGTGTCAGCTGGACCTGGTTCTGAATCTTGACCTCACATCTGATTAGCTATATATTTCCATTCCCCATGCTTCCCACTATACCAAACTGTCTTGGCCTGTCCTATAGGAGTCTGTCCCATAGGAGTAAATACAACAAGACTCACAGAGAGGGAACTGTCTCTCAGTGCTTGAATGCATGGTCCCTGTTAGTCACTCTGTTACATAGAAGGCAGCCTGACAGCATGGGTCTCATGGGAGAGAAGCTGCAAGAGCCTAATTATGTTCAGAGAATAACTTTCACCTGGCAGGATCTGAGCCTTCAGTGATGCGAGTGAGGCAAAGAGCATTTTCTAAGTGAGAACTTGGACGCTATAAAAACAAAATGGAATGATTAGGGAGGCGCTGGACCATGGGAGTGTTTTCCTTGAGCAAGTCTTTTAACCTTGGAGTGAGGCTGACCCTCTCACAGGCACTGACAGCCTTTTCAGGACAGAGGAAAGAAGCTAAGTTCTTTTTAATGTACATTAAATTGAGCCTGTCAACCTTGACAAGGTCTCATTAAGTAGATGGTCACTAAGAGGACAGCTTGCCCAGAGGACAAGCTGTTTGGAAGGCTGTGGAGGATGACACCCCCTGCCACCATTTAGGCGGAACAAAATCTCTTTTTCCCTACTTTCTTTATGTTCTCTCTTCCTTCACAAGAACTAGAATCTATCAGTGATCACAAAGAGCCAAAACCCAGGCTAAGCACTTTATATGCATTCTCTTATTTTGTCTTCATTACACTCCTAGGATCTGGTTTCTATTTCACCCTCATTTTACAGATGAGAGAAGCAAGCCTCAAAGAGATGATATGTCACTGTCAGTCAATACTATCTACTAGGTTAGTCTGACTTCAACACTTAGCTTTAATATCTGAGGATATTATTATCAAAACAAATCAAGCTGTTGTCTTTTACTCTGCTCTCTTCAGGCCTTGCCCATGTGTATACACACTTTTTACTCACAGGTAACTGTTACTGGAATTATCATACAGCTATAGTTTATTATTCTTTTAAGATTGACTTTTTCTTTGTTGTTTTTTGAGTTGACATGCTTGCTTTTTTTAGTACCAGTTGCTCTCAAGTCAGTTCAGATCCATGGCTGTCCCATATGTGTCAGAGTAGAAGTGTTCTTTGCAGGGTTTTCGAAGCTATGACCTTTTGGAAGCAGATAGCCAGGCCTGTCTTCTGAAGTACTTCTGGGTAGGTTCAAACCACCAACCTGTTGGCTAGTAGTCAACTGTTTCACACTTTGTACCACCCAGGAACTTCTAAGATTAACTTTTATATTTATCAAAGTAATATTTACATATTTTAGAAAGTCAAATTGTATAAAATACATGCCTTAGAAAACACCAAGTTCTGGCTTTACTCTGTCACTTCTATCTGTTGTTCCTAATATTGATTTCCAAATTGCTAAATACTATGCTCAAATTAGGAGCCTGATGGTGCAGTGGTTAAATGTTTGGCTGCTAACAAAAAGGTTAGTGGTTCAAACACACCCCAGCAGCTCCATGGGGGAGAAAGGCCTGGCAATATGCCTTAGTAAAGATTATGGCCACGAAAACCTATCTGGCAGTTCTACTCTGTCACGTGGGGTTGCTGTGAGTTAGAAATGACTCAATAGCACCCAATAACAACACCATGCTTATACTGCTATTTCCTGATGTATTCACTTTCAGATGCTGCTTTCCTTGAGTGGTACATGAGGACTTCCTCTCCCTTCCTTCACTTCACTTCCCCACCATTGTTAGTGAGCATTGTTATAGCACACTTCATTCCTTGATTCATGAGTATTTTTATTATGACAATGAATATTGTACACTGCAGAGCCATGTTGTATTTCTTTTTTTTTACATTATATATTGCCCTTTTCTTAAAGCTAATAGTTGCTTTGCTTTTTCATTTGCTTAGTTTCCTATAATCTATCTCTATCTTCCCCTACATATTCTAATATCTCTGTTACCCACCTACCAGTAATTTCTTTCTATATATGCAAATACATCAATTCATTTTTTTCCCCCTGCAGATTATCCCTCTGGAGTCATCTGTTCTCTTGTTCCAGTTTGAATTGCCTGTTTTCCAGGATGGTTGCACACCTGATTTACAGAGTTTTCTTTTTACTATCATCTTGAGAAGTCCTTTTGTTGCTTTCTTGTTTTGGTTTCTCTATTTTCTGCAGTTCATAGCTTGATATCATGTGATTTTATTTCTTGTTTTAGTTTCCTAAAATAGGATGGATGAGTTATACAATTTTTGCTTGTCTAAAAATATCCTTATTATCCACTCAAACTAATATGATAGTTTGGCTGGGTATACATTTCTAGTTTGAAATGAAATTTTACTCAGAACACTGAAGCAATTTCCATTGTCTTCCAGCTTCTGGTCTTACTATTACAAAGTCTGAGGCAAATATGTTTCTGATTTCTTTATATTCTTTTATTCTCTCTGATTTGATAATTATTCTCTTTATTCTTTGAGTCCATAAATTTTATAATGATGTGATTCAATGCAAGTCTTTGTGCATAATGGTAGGATTCAAAGCAGTGGGTAAATTTTTCCATAGATTCCCAGCTATTAAATATCACAGTCAGAATTAAATTCAAGTCCAGGCAATTCAGTCCATTAGATCATCAATTTCCTTGATTGCATTCCTTGGAACACCAATATCCCATGTGTTTGTCTAATATGTTTGGAAAATAGTTATTGAGAGCCTTTGAATACTAACATACATTGTAAGTTGCTAAAGAGGAGAAAATTTAATGTATAATTTCCTAAGGCAGATGAATATAATACTGAAGCTGTACACTGACGAGTAGGTAGAATTTGAGTATGAGCTGTCAGATTTGTTTGCTGGTCAGCTGGTTAAGGAGCAATCTACTCTGTGGGCTCACCTATAGCATCTTGTTCTCCTCTATTCTGACACTCCTCTCTCATTCTACTGGCCAATCTTGCTTACTTGGCACCAATCACAGTGCCTCATTTTTTTTTTTAGGCTCCTGATTACTCTACAGCCATACTAATTGTCTTTCATATCAGTGGAAGCCCCTTTCTGCCTTGGGACTTTCTAATACACCATTCTCTGGACTATTCTATTTCCCTCACATCACTCCCATTTAATCCTCCTTCAGAGCTCAGCCTTAAAGTCATTTCCTCAAGAAAATCTTCCCTGGTTAGGTCTCCTTACAGTATGTTGTATGTTCTCCAAATATACTGTACTTCTATATCATATCAATCATAGTATATAATATCTCAATTGTGACTATATGATCGTATGTCTCTTTGTTTATTGTCTGTCTTCTTTCTGTACACTCTAAGACCCTTCTTGGGGCAGGGACCATGCCTTTCTTGCTAATTGGTTTACAGCTAGGACAGAGCATGATGCCTAATGCAGGCTAGGTGATCAGTAAACATTTGTTCAATGATTACATGAGTGATCAATTGGATGAATGAAAAAGACTACTTCATTTGTCATCACCATTAATGATCATGCTAATTAATGAATTTTGATTAAAATTGTGGCTCCTGTTAGAGTTCCAATAACCCAATTCTGCTTCACAATAGCTCTATACAGCTGACAAGGAAATAATGTAAAACATAGCCTCCAATGTGATAAATATTCTATGAAACAAAATCTTAATTTAAAAAAAAATCATTTCTGTTCTGTGCATGAGTTATTTTGCCAACAGGTATCTCAGCATGAGACTGTCTCCACCCACAAATACCTAGTCTCAAAAGCATATTCAAGCAGTTCTTCATGAGTCCTGTAAATCAAGCTGTCATCACAGAGCCAGGGGAGCAAACGAATATTCTCTTTTAAAAAGTGAAAAACAAAATGCTGGGAATAAAGAGAAAAAGTCAGGTTGGATCTTTTAAGGACTCATTTTTTTCTAGCTTAACTGCCTAAGCAGATAAGCCTGACTCAGAGTCCAGGGCCAGTGCTTCCATCTCCCATGAAATCTGTGACTCCAGAGAGATGGGATATACAGGTAGCCTGCCTTCCATTTTACCATAGAGGGCTTCTGGGAACACTAAATAGCATAACATCTCCAAAAGCATCTAACACAATGCCTGCCCATGCAATAAATGCTAGTTCCCTTGCTCTTCCTGTTCCTTATATGGCTCCCTCGGTCATTAATGCATTGACTTATTAATTAACTCTTCCTGTGAGTGCCTCCTCTCCAGCCAGTAGACACTTTAAGTACTGATAATGTCTTATTCATCTCTTTATCCTCAGTCTTTCTACAATGCCTGGCACACAGGAAACAATAAATGTTTATTGATAAAGAAGTGAATGATCCTGTCAACAACTCTGTAAAGTGAGTGTGGCACATTTTCTTATCCTTCATTACCCAGTAAAGACCTCTGGTGGCACAGTGGTTAAAGCATTCAGCTGCTAACCAAAAGTTTGATGGTTTTAACCTACCAACTACTTCATGGAAGAAAGATAGAAGAAAGATGAAGCAGTCTGTAAAGATTTACAGACTTGGAAACCCTATGGGGGCAGTTCTACTCTGTTCTATAGGGTCACCCGGGGTCAGAATCCCCTTGATGGCAGTGGGCTTGGTTTTAGTTTTCATTACTCAGTGGAGAAAAATGAAGCTCAAACAGTTCATGAAACTTACTTGCCTAAGAATCTAACTGATGATCCCCAACCTGGACAAACGCTTAATTAAAGATGTCGTTCAATGTTCTGCATCATCTGGCCTTTGCCTACTTATCCAGGATTTTCTCCTGTTGCTTCTCTCCAAGGACCTCTGGTGGCACAGTGGTTAAAGCATTTGGCTGTGATCCAAAAGGTCAGTAGTTCAAATCAACCAGCTGCTCTGTAGGAGAAAGATGAGGCAGTTGGCTTCTGTAAAGATTTACAGCCTTGAAAACTGTATGAGGCAGTTCTACTCTGTTCTATAGGGTCACTGTGAATTGACTTGATAGTAGTAGGTTTGGGTTGGTGGCTGCTCTCCACCTCATTCTTTACTCTCTGATAATGCAGAACAGTATTTGGCTCTACCCCTGAATTGATGAGTGATTGAATAAATGTCAAATGAATGCTTTCTTTTTGTATGTCTGGGCCTTTGTTCCTTTAGTTTTCTCTGTTTGGTAGGTCTCTGACTTTTATGTAACTTTCAATGTTCTGCTGAGGTATCAACTCTTCCTAGAAGTCTTCAATGGCTAGCACTTCCCTGCTCTGGTGTAGGTCTCCCCTACTCTGTGCACTTAGAGCACCAAATGCTTATCACAGCATTTGCAAATCTCCATGGTGATAATTGATTGTTGACCAGTTGGTCTTCCTGACTGTACTGTGGGACCTTCCAGGGTAGAGGCCAGGCCCTATGAGCCTAACATGGGGTATGCTACAAAGTTGAACTCCAATGTTTGTGAAGAGCCACCAGTAGCATACTAGGGTTCCTGCCTAGGCCTTCTGGGTCAGTGTTTTCTTTTTTCACCCAGACACCATGCTGCTCCGTGACTCACATAATATAGAGCATCAGGAGAAAAAAAAAAAAAAAAAAAGATCAAATGGCAGCATAAACCCAAATTGGCAGCCATCCTCAAGATGCTGAGAGGCCGTCCATCTGCTCTCCTTGCATTCTAAATCCACAGTTGTGCCCTCCATGCTGAGAGTGCCTGCAGCAGCTGGCCCCCTGTTGTGAGTGAGGAAAGGAACAATTTATTACAAATGGCTCCTCTAAATCAATCTTCGAATCAGCTCTGGAGGTCTGGAAGCAGAGGCGGCTTGTGAGTGCTGTCCTGTGTGCACTGCTGCTGGCTCTGCATTCCAGCCACATTCGGCCAGAGCCTCACTCAGGCTTGAAAAAGATTCCTGATATTCATTTCCAGGAGTAATTTGGGGAAATCAGAGTCTATAATATTTGATTCCCTTCAAAACAGACAAATGCAAATGCTAGCATGTCCTAGGGCTGAGTCCTCATGGCTGGCATCTGAGTGGTGTAACTGGTGCCTGATGATGAGGTATTTTATGGAAAGCTAGTTTCCATGGCTGGTACCTCTGAATATCAAATCATATATCTGGCAGTCACATCTAGGAGGATCTCTTTTGGGAATCACTTACAATATTTATATTTTCAGAATAGGGAGTTTCAGGCTGATTGTGACCCAGACTCCATAATAAGTTAGTCTGGGGTAGGGGGTGGAAGTCACTCCTGATGGGCAAATATGAATCTGTTCTGGAGGTCAAGGCTGCTGGGCTTAGAGCCCAGGCTGAAAGAGTTGGCTCTGAATCCTGTATTATACACAAGATCCTATCCTGTGGACCTTGCTGATGGAAATAATCAAGAGTAGTCAATCCACAGGCTTGCCAGTCACTCACAATATGATTTGGTGCAAGAAAATGAGCTGGGCCAATTGCATTACAACCTTTGGAACGTGAACTAAGAAACCCACAATGAATGATGTGGTTGGTGGTGAGACATGAAGCTGAAAAGCCAGGTGGAAAGAGGGGAGAGAGGTGCTGATGGGCTACATGCAAGCTGAAGTTAGGAGGGAATGAAATAAGCAGAAACCACGTTAGAGAGATGTGTGTGTGGGGCCAATGGGAAGGGAAGAAGGGAACGGATGTGTAGAAAAGGGAGAAGGGATGTGCTATCTCATGGTGATAGAGGCAACAGAACCCTGTGGGTCTTCCAGCTGCACTCCAGTTCTAATTCTCAACAACTTCAGGTCATTTGGGGGAGTCTCTGTGTGATCCAAACAGTTAACATGTTCAGCTGCTAATCAAAAGGTTAGAGGTTTGAATCTGCCCAAAGGCACATTGGAAGAAAGGTCTATCACCTTCTGAAAAATCAGCCACTGAAAATCCAATGTAGCAAAATTCTACAGATACACTTGGGGTCACCATGAGTAGGTATCAACTCGATGGTAACTGGTTTTTCAGGTAACTTGATGGAGTGTTTGTTCCCTGAATCATGAAAGCCCTATTTATGCCTTTACTCCTTGAGGAGGCTTAAATTAAGCCCTGAGCTCTGGAATGGGACACAGGGATAATTGGGGTAAGGTCCATGATCTTAAGGAGCTCACAGCCTTTTAAGGAGAGAATTGTGTGAAGGGACAATGACATAGCTTATTAAACCAAATCAAACCAAACTCACGACCATCAAGTTGATCCTGACTCATAGCGACCCTTCCTTGGGTTTCTGAGGCGGTATCTCTGTGGAAGTAGATTGCCCAATCTTCCTTCCAAGGAGGGCTGGTGGGTTTGAACCACCAGCCTTCTGGTTAGAGGTCAGATGTCTATTAAAGGATGGTAAAACAGAGGATTGTAAAAAAGAAACAGAGAAAGGAGCATCTAAGTTTGCCATGGGGAGTCAATAAAGGCTTTCCAGCCAGGCTGAGGTGGGCTGGGTACAATTCCTAGACATAAGAAATGGAATGTGCAACAGTTGGAGAGGGAGGATGACATGTTTGAAGATCTATCAGAAGCTGGGAATTGCTAGAACATAAATCTTTTTTATTTATTTTTTTAAATTGTGTTTTAAGTGCCAGTTTACAGAGCAGAGTTTGTTTTACATTAAACATTTCGTGTACATATGGTTTCACTCCCCAACCACCATCCCCAACACTAACCCATTCTCCTCCCCTTCCTTCCCAGTATCCACCCCCCCCATGCCCCTCACAGTCATGCACTCCTGTGTGTCCTGCATACCCTCCTTGCAACTGTTGCCCCTCTGGTGCCCTGTGGTTGATTGTTCCAAGGGATCCATCTCCATAGAGTATGTGGGTGCATCACCCTGGGTTGAGTGGTCTGCATGTACATCTAATTTACTATTGGGCTGAGAGCCAGCCCTGGGAGTGAGTTTTATTCCAGGCTCCAAGTGTATCCCTGGGCCATAGTATTGGGGGACCCATCAGAGTCCATCCAATCAGTAATTCTGGTCATTATTGTGGTTTTGGATTTTCCTCTCACTCTATGTAGGATCTCCAGTTTTGATCCTTTCCCAAGTGGTTGGCATTGGTAGCTGGACACCATCTAATTCTTCTGATCTTGAGGTCCATCATGTCCTAGGGTTTATTGCTTCCAAATGCCCTTGGTTTTTTTGCATTCTTCTTTGCTTCCAACGATAGGAGACCATCAACTTAGACCCCAGTCGTTACTAACTAATGTACATTGTGGAATAAGACTTTTATGTATTTTGTTGTGCCAATTGAGTCTGGTGTCCCCCAGTACTATGGCCCTGAGTCAGTGGATCCATTGGATCTCTCTCCCACAGTGTCTGCCTGTCTGTGAGGATTGCTCTATGTCTGTCTTCTGTTGTTTCTGTAAGGATTGTGGGTATTTTGTATCACTGGTATCTGTGCAAGACTAGCCTCAGCTGAATCTGTCCTTGGTCCAGAGTATAATCCTGTTCACTGACTCCCATCTGATCTTCTCAGATGTTTATGTGTTTATCTGTAGCCTGGTGTTTGGTGTTAATGCAGTATTGTGGTATATCTTATGTGCACAGTTTGGTGTCCTCTTTTCCCCTGATGGTGGTCACAGACTCTTTCTATACCATCCTCCCTTACCCACTTCAGCATGTGGTCCCCAACCAGACCAAAATTATTCCCTCCCTTTTCCTCCCCACCCTGGTAACCTACAAAGTGAGTTCCCTTCCTTAAGCAAACCCTTCTTTGTCTTTTTACAGTAATGTTATTGTTGTTATTACGTGCCGTTGAGTTGGACCCAACTCATAGCAACCCCTCCTTGGGTTTCCAAGGCAGTATCACTATGGAAGTAGATTGCCCCATCTTCCTTCCAAGGAATGGCTGGTGGGTTTGAACTGCCAGCCTTCTGGTTAGCAGTCAAGTGCCTTAGGCACTATGCTACCAGAGCTCTCATACAATATTTGTCCTTCTGAGATTGACTCATTTCACTCAGCATAATATCCTCCAGGCTCATCCATGTTGTGAGATGATTTGGGTATCCTTCACTGTTCTTTAATATAGTATAGTATTTCCATTGTGTGAATGTACCATAATTTGGTTATCCATTCATCCATTGATGGGCATTTAGGTTGTTTCTATATCTTTGCTATAGTGAATTGTGCTATGATAAACACAGGTGTGCACATGTCTGTTCGTGTCCTGCCTCTCATCTCTTTAGTATATATATTCTCAGTAATGGAATTGCTGGGTCAAATGGTATTTCTATTTTCAATTTTTTAAGGGAATACCATACTCTTTGCCACAATGGTTGTACCATTTTATAATCCCACCAGCAGTGTATAAGAGCTCCAAACTCTCTGCAACCTTAACAGTATTTGTTATTTTCTGTCCTGTTGAACTTTGCTATTATTGCTGGGGTGAGATGATATCTCATCTTTTTTTTTTTTTTTTGATTTGCATCTCTCTAATGACTAAAGATCATGAGCAATTCTTCATGTGTTTGTTGGCCACCAGCATATCGTCTTTAGTGAAGTGTCTGTTCTTGTCTCTTGCCCATTTTTGAATTGGGTTGTTTGTCTTTTTGGTGTTGAGGTGTTGAAGTTTTCTATAGATTTTGGAGATAAGTCTTTTGTCAGATATGTCATAGGCAAATATTTTCTCCCAATCTGTAGGTTCTCTTTTCACCCTTTTGATGAAGCTTTCGATGTGCATAAGAATTTAATTTTTAAAAGATCCCAGTCATCTAGCTCTCTTCCACCTCCTGTGCATTCTGGGTTATGTTTGATAGTTTAATTATGCTGTAAATTAAGGCTCCTAGATTTGCCCCTATTTTATCTTTGATGAATTTTATAGTTTTGGGTTTTACATTTAAGTCTTTGATCCAGCTTGAGTTTATTTTTGTGTATGGGGTGAAGTATGGGTCTTGCTTCATTTGTCTGCAAGTGGATATCCAATTTTACCAGCACCATTTGTTAAACAGGCTATCGCTTCCCCATTTAATATATTTTGGACCTTTGTCAAAGATCAGCTGTCCAGAGATGGATGAGAACCCCATGGAGTAAATAGTGCCAATATGCATCTGCTCTATGAATAAAGGAATAAATGAATAGGTTTTCAATTCTGTTTCATTGGTCTACCTGTCTATCATTGTTCCAGTAGCACACCGTTTTGACTACTGTGGCTGCATAGTAGGTTTTAAGGTCCACGAGTGTGAGACCTCCCACTTTGCTATTCTTCTTCAGTAGTGCTTTGCTTATCTGAGGTCTCTTTCCTTTCCATATGAGGTTAGTAATTGGTTTTTCCATGTTCTTAAAAAAATTTGTTGGTATCTGGATTGGGATTGCATTAAATGGGTAGATTGCTTTAGGTAATATTGACATTTTCACAATATTCAGTCTACCTATCCATGAACAAGGCAAGTTCTTCTATTTATGTAGACCCCTTGTTGTCTCCTGTAGCTGTGTTTTATAGTTTTCTTTGTATAGGTCTTTTGTGTCTCTGGTAAGATTTATTCCTAGATATTTTATCTTGTTAGTAACTATTGTAAATGGTATCATATCTCTTATTTCTTTTCCAGAGGTCTCTTTGCTGGTGTGGAGGAATCCAACTGATTTTTGTATGTTGACCTTGTATCTTGCCACTTTGCTGAACCTCTCTATTAGTTCCAGTAGTGTATTTGCTGAGTCTTCTTGGGTTTTCTATGTACAGGATCATATCATCTGCAAACAGAGATAGTTTTACTTCCTCTTTGCCAATTTGTATGCCTTTTATTTCTCTTTCTTGCCTTATTGCCCAGGGCAGGACTTCCAATACAATGTTAAATGGAAGTGGTGATAGAGAGCATCCCTGTCTGGTTCCCACTCATAAGGGAAATGCTTTGAGTCTTTCTCCATTAACAATGATGTTGGCTGTTGGCTTTGCATATATGCCCTTTTTAATGTTGAGGAATTTCCCTTCTATCCCTATTTTGCTGAGAGTTCTGAACATGAGCAGGTGTTGTATTTTATCAAATGCTTTTTCTGTGATGATTGACATAATCATATGGTTCTTTTGTTTTGTTTTGTTTATGTGGTGGATTACATTGATTGTTTTTCTGATGTTGAACCATCCTTGCATACCAGGTATGAATCCCACTTGGTCAGGATGTGTAATTTTTTTGATATGTTGTTGGATTCTGTTGGCCGGGATTTTGAAAATTTTGCATCTATGTTCAAGAGGGATATTGGCCTGTAGTTTTTCTTTTTAGTGGTGTCCTTCCCTGGTTTTGGTATTAGTGTTACGCTTGCTTCATAAAATGAGTTTGGGAGTATTCCATCTTTTTCTATGTTTTGGAATACCTTGAGTAGTATAAGTGTCAACTCTTCCCTGAATATTTGGTAAAATTCTCTAGTGAAGCCTTCAGGGCCAGGACTTTTTCTTGTGGGAAGTTTTTTTTTATGACCTGTAGAATATAAATCTTGAATATTCATTCAGAGAGGAAAATGTAAGAGTAGGGAGTTCTGATTAAAAGATGGACAAAGCAAATGACAATAGTCTATTAGCCTTCAAAAGCAAAAAAAACATAGAATTATGGAGATAGAAGGAATCTTAGTGATCCTTTAATCCAACTGCTTTATTTTACCAGCGAGGAAACTGAGGCCCAGAGAAAGCATGTCACCTCCCCAAGGTAGTAGTGGCAGAGCTGGGGCATGATCCAGGATCACTGGGTGCTGATTCTAGCATCTGTTTGAAAAGCAGGTAGCTAGAATGACTCAGTGGCTTTTCCTTTTCAGCTGATGTTTGATGGGGGAATTAAAAACCAACTGACTGCTCTTGAACAGAGGCACTGAGAACCCAGTGGAATGAATGGTGCCATAATATGTATTTGGTCTATGAATAAAGGAATAAATGAATAGTTATTGCCTGCTGGGAATGCCTTCTTTCTCCTCCCTAAATCCTGTCCCTCCTCCTCTAGGAAGCCTTCCATGACCACCCAGAGTCTATATGGAGGTTATCTCTTTCCTGTGACCTCTATAGGTGCTGCTTCTTATAGAATACTCACATTCCTTGCCTGTGATGTAAGTTTCCTATTCTTCTGTGTGACTGCTTCCCCAACTGGAAGTTTCTACTTTGAGGAAGGGGCTCTCTGTCATAATTCCTTGTACCTGGCAACACTTAGCCCAGGGCATGGTACAAGGAAATACTGACTCTTTTAGGCTTCCTTCCTACTTACCTCATACAAGCTAATTGGATGTATTTATTATTATTGCTTAGTCTCTAGTAATGTCTGCTAGAGTTGCTCTATTTTTTTCCCAACATTAAATGACAATCATAATTTCCTTTTTTGTTCATATAAGGAGTTCTGTTGGTGCTATGGTTAAAGCATTGAGCTGCTAATCAAAAGGTTGGCAGTTTGAACCCACCAGTTGTTCCATGGGAGAAAGATGAGACTGTTTGCTTCCATAAAGCTTTACAGCCTTGGATACCCTATGGGGCAGTT
The DNA here is from genome assembly GCF_000298275.1 of Orycteropus afer afer. Classification (NCBI taxonomy): domain Eukaryota; kingdom Metazoa; phylum Chordata; class Mammalia; order Tubulidentata; family Orycteropodidae; genus Orycteropus; species Orycteropus afer. The sequence continues at coordinate 526,502 of NW_006921661.1, read as the reverse complement.
CTACACTGTCCTATAGTGCTATACTATGAGTTGGAATTGACTCAGTGGCTGTGGGTTTGGTTCATATGGAGCTTCATGGCTGACAAATACTTTCTGCACATGTAGAGACTAACACTCAGAAGAGTTGAGTGACCTTCTAGGTTTGGGGAGTAATGCTGACCAAAGTCATAGATGGGTTTCAGTGTCACACTTATGTGAACTGAAGGCTTTCATAAGGTTAGGAAGAACCACTTGTTTAAAACATCTACAGGAAGGGGGAAGTTCCAGGTAAAGCACAGCAGGTGGAGCCCCTCCCATCTGTGTCTCAGAGTCTTCCTAAATGAAGTAATTGAAGTGGATTAGATTAGTTACCTTTAATCTCTGGCAGTCTATGAAAATGCAATAGTTGCCTTTATACACATTGCACAAATATTAAACCTACCTATTTTACTAATTGGAGTGTTTGTTTATTTTCTGGCAGATACCAGATGCTTATCCCCATTCCTTGATAAATTCTACAATGCCTCTTTTACTTTTCCCTTCTTCTCATATTATCTTCCTCTTAATTCATTGCATATTTAATCTCTGACCCAATCACATTAACCATGTGCCCAGTATAGGTCAAAGGAGGTCACAATGCTGGATATATTTCATTTGCCCTCCAGCTCAACTCTCCACTTTTCTCCACCCTGCTCTGTAACCCCTCAAGGTTGCCTCTTTATGAAATGCATCACTTGGCCCCCTGCTATCAGCTTCTGATTGGGCTTAGCCAAGGGGAGGCACTGACAGAAGGTTGAAGAGTGGGAGGCCTGGGGTATCAGATTATTTATTCACCCAGCTCCCTCCCTGCTGCGTTACTGTGGGTTGTCTACAGCCCTCTACTAAATGCCATAGCTGCTATCAGAGGTAGACTCCACATGCTTACTTTTCCTGGGTTCTTATAACTGTTCCTTTAGGCCTAGGGATGTTAAGTTCCTCACTTTTGCTAGTCATATAGTTTACATCCTGCTCTGCAGTTTTCTTAAATTTTGTTCAAATCTTTGCAAATGCTCTCTCAAATTTACCTCAGTTATCCACTTTGCATGTATCATCTGAATGTTCCATTTATTTTTTGCAATCCCAGAGTGGGGCAAACAGATACTAACTGAATAGTTGATGGCTTGAGTTCACCCAGAGGTGCCTGGGAAAAATGACCTGGTGATCTCCTTCTGAAAACTCAGCCACTGGAAATCTTACTGAGCAGAATTCTACACTGACACACATGGAGTTGCCATGAGTAGGAATCAACTTGATGGCAACTTTTATTTTATTTAATTTTTAAATTATTTCTTGCAGGGACCCTGCAATGATAGTTACTTTAGAAACAAACAAACAACAGAGAGAAAAAAAAAAGAGAAAACAAAAGCTGATTGCTTATCAATACTTAATAGGCACATAACAGAACAATAACTTTTTTTAATTTTTAATATTCCAGAGAAGGGACTATGGTGGGTCAGCCATGCATTGACTGGAAAAATTTTGTTCCTGCAAAATGATTTATTGTATTCAGAATGTTTAATTTATTTTGGCAAATAGATGTGTGCTCATTTTGTTCTAAAAAAAAAAAAAAAGTTGTGTTGGTACATAATACTGACAATATTAGCCCCTTCTGGTCTTATCGTTACTTCTAAGCCTGGCTCATCTCTACTTTTTCCGTGAAGCTTTGTGGAATTACAACACCCTCTTGCAGCTCTTGTTCTTCCTGTCCCTGACCTCCAACTGCACTTGTGTCTGCTCTGTAGAAGTTAGCCAACTATTACGCTTCTGTTTCTAATCCTAGACAATAGGCTAGGTTCATGGCCTTATTGCTATAGTTCCCATATACTAGATTGATGTTGAATGGTCTTCAACACACATTCAGTGACTGATTACATCCTTACATAAATGGTTCAATTTACATAATAAAATGTACAGCAAACCAAATATGTTTCTCTCTGACTCTGATTTCTAGCTGCAGGAAGACTAATTCTCTTTCTCTTAAACTTACACACAGCCCAGACTCTTGACAGAAGTCTGACATCCAGGAACAATGGGTAGTTAAAAAAAATATATCTTTCAGTTTCCCAGCAGTCTCTAAGCCAGAACTTTAAAGAAAACAGCTTCAATCTTCAAGGGAATGAGAATCCACTCCAGACCCTTGAGGTGGGCAGCATTCACCAAAAGAACCATCTGTTCGGTTGTAATTGTTTCTAGACCGTTTGGTGTTGCATTCTCTTATTTTCTCTTGTCTTCAATTTGTGGGGTAAATGACATGACCTATTTATATACGTCATGATTGCTGTGTTGTTTTAAGAATGGCTTTTTTCAGTGCAAGGGGAAATTTGGTTTTATTTAGAATACAGCAAAAGTGAGTAAATCCTAATCCCATTCATGGGCATTGCTCAAATAACCACAGCTGTGAGAAAGTTGGCCAGTGGCACCACGATACCTCAACACTTTCTCTGCCTTATTCTGCTCCTGTTCTCTGAATTGAATACTGGAAGGTGTTCAGATTGGAATGTGAAGAGGAATTAGAATACTAGTGTGTGCTCATGCCCTTAGCTCTTTTATTTATTATGATCTCTGTGTTCTTTGGGGAGCTCTGGTGGCATGGTGCCTAAGGCATTTGACTGCTAACCAGAAAGCTGGAAGTTCAAACCCACCAGATACTCCTCAGAAGGAAGATTGGACAATTTACTTTCATAGAGATACTGCCTCAGAAACTCTGTATATTAGAGATGGTACTTTGCCACAGGTCATATTTACCACATTTTAAATCAGTTTTTTGTCTCTTAATTTTACTTATGCCACTTATGGAAACTTTTCATTTTTATATAGCCTTTATATACTAATGTTTGGTCTGGGCTGGGTGTTTTGTTCCATTTCCTGTTCTTGTGTTGTTGTTGTTGTTGTTGTTGTTGTTGTTTGCCGTCGAGTCAGCCCCGACTCATAGCGACCCCTCCTTGGGTTTCCGAGGCAGTATCACTACGGAAGTAGGATTGCCCAACCTTCCTTCCAAGGAGTGGCTGGTGGGTTTGAACCGCCAGCCTTCTGGTTAGCATTCAAGTGCCTTAGGCACTATGCTACCAGAGCTCCTTTTCTTGTGTTAGTAGTACATTTAATGCTAGTGAGTTAAACAGGCATTTCACTCCCTTTATGTGGGAATAATTTGGTGTAACTTTTAGGAAAGCAAATTTGTCAGTAGATATCAAGAACCTAAAACATATTCATATACTTTGACCCAACAATTTCCTGACTAGGAATCTATGCTAAGAAAATAATAAGAAATGTAAATTATATGCAGTAAGATGCTCATCACAGCATTATTTGAAATTGTGAAAAAATGGCTATAATGTCTAGAAATTAGGACTTATGTAGCCATCAAAATTTTGACTACAAAGAGATTTTCAAGATGCAGATAATGCTTATATAATCACTGATGTGCTGCTATGTTTAACACTTTAACAACTGGCTCTCTGAAAAACAAAACAAGCAAAACTATCTTTCTTTGTAGTGTCTGCTAATTTCTGTGCTCAAATACTTCCACCATGGTTGATTTCAATCTACCAATATGAGGTCACCGAATATGGCATTGGGAAGACATGTGCACAATTACCTCTGTTGAACCAGTATAAGCCAGCTACAACCCACCACAAGATATAATGATATATGATTTAAAAAAAAAATGCAAAGGGCTGTATACAGCACAGTCTGCCAATGTAAATAATCTGTGGAAAGTAGGCTGGAAGCAAAAGAAGAGTAGTTACCTTTGATTAGTAGAGTTTGGAATGATTCTTTTTCTCCCTGAATCTAAATAGTTCTTTGAACTTCATAGAATTTTAATAAAGAGCCTCAATTAGATTTATAATTAGAAAACAAAACAAAACAAAAGAAACGCAATTGCTACTTGTCCCACTCCCTTCCTCCCCTCCCTCTATCCATTCCTCATCATAGAACTTGGTTTCTTTTTTTTTATTCCATTGCACTAGTGAACTATTGCACTGGGGCTGTGTTAGTTTCTCAGTGCTGCTATAACAGAAATATCACAAATGGATGGCTTTAACAGTCATTTGATTTTCCTCATAGTTTAGGAGGCTAGAAATCCAAATCCTGGAAAAGGCTTTACTTTCTGTCCGCTCTGGAGGAAAGTCCTCATCTTTGAGAACTTCTACTCCTGGCTAATCTTCTTGTGGCTTGGCATCTCTCTTCCCTCATCTCTCCTTTTCACATGTTTGTTTAATCTCTTTCTATCTCAGAAGAGATTGACTTAAGACATGCCCTACATGGATTAATCCTGGTACTTTAATAAAACAAAGACAATCCAGTCACAAATGGAATTAAAACCACTGGCACAGAGAATAAGATTTACAACAAATATTTTTTGGGGGACTGTTTTGGTTATCTAAGTGCCACTCTGACAGTAATATATCACAGATGGGATGGCTTTAACAAACAGGAGTTTATTCTGTCACAGTTTGAAGGCTTTAAGCCCCAGTTCAAAGTGCCAGGCTCTAGGAGCTGGGTGAAAGCCCCTCAACCTTGGGCTTCAGCTCTACCTCCTGCTCCCGGCCCACTGGAAATAGAGGCTTTTCTTCATTCAGACAGCTGCTAGCTGCTGAGACTGACAAGTCCAGGGTTGACAAGTGAAGAGGCACAGTCCTGATGTTACCAAACCACACGGCAGGCCATTAATTCAAGTCCATTGAAAGTCCCAATGTCGGCAGAGCATGGCAGGCTGCTGAACAATGATATGGCTACATGCAGGGTTCAAATGTGCCATAAGCTAGAGATTGTTCCCCTGGGCTTCTCTTTATATACAGGAAGCAGACCACATTCCTAAGGTAGATACACAACTGCTCAGTAGATTCCACCATGGAGTTGATTACCAGTCTCATCATAGGTATACTACATCCAGCTTCCCAGGTACTCAACCAGCCCAAGCCAAGTTGACATACAAAGTTAACTACCACAAGGACACAATTCAATCTATAACAGAGGTCTATTTAGTACAACATTTTTTTCACAGTTCTGTGCTTTTGGATAGTGATTTCATGGTTTAAAATGGTCTCTAAGCATAATACTTGTTCTGGTTACCTAGTGTCACTCTGACAAGAAATATACCACAAATGGGATGGCCTTAACAAACAGGAGTTTATTCTCTTACACTTTGGAGGCTTTAAGTCCAAGTTCAAAGTGCCAGGCTCTAGGAGCTGGGTAAAAGCCCCTCAACCTGGGGGTCAAGCTCTGCCTCCTGCTCCTAGCCCACTGGAGCTAGAGGCATTTCTTCACTCAGACAGCTGCTGGCTGTTGAGGCTGACAAACCCAAGGTTGACAAGTAAAAAGGCACAGTCCCGATGTTACCAAACCACATGGCAGGGCATTAATTCAAATCCATTGTAAATCCCAAGGTCAGCAGAGCATGGAAGGCTGCTGAACAACGACACGACTACATGCAGGGTCCAAGAGTGCCATAAGCTAGAAACCATTCTCCAAGGCTTCTGCTTATATATATGGAAGCAGATCACATTCCCTAAGGCAGCTACTCAGCTGCTCAAAGTAGATTCCACCATGGAGTTGATTACCAGTCTCATCATGTGGAATACTACCTCCAGCTGCCCAGCCATTCAACCAGGCCCAGCCAAGTTGACACACAAACTGAACTACCACAATGCTGAAGTGCTACCTAGTGTTCCTAAACATAAGAAGGATATTATGTGCCTCATGGAGAAAGTAATTATGTTAGATAAGATTTGTTCAGGCATGAGCTGTAGTGCTACTGGTTGTGAGTTCAATGTTAATGAGTTGAAAATATGTAGTAAACAAGACATCTCTAAACAGAAACACATAAAACAAAGTTATGTATTGATCAATTGATTAAAGTGTGTGACCAGAGGCTCACAGAAACTTACCCCAGTATTTTCCTTAAGAGCAATGGTTCAGCTAATATAGTGTTCATGGTGATTTTATAGAACATAACTACTGCAAACAATGAGAATTGACTGCAATTGACTAACCCGAATGCAGCTCACATCTCTGTCATCTGTGACACATATGTGCCTCCTGACACTCAAAGCCAATGGAAAATCCTCACTCTGGAAAGCATGAGTCCTCTCATCTCAGCCAAAAGATTGAGTTAAGGGCCCACAACGAGTTAGTGGTTGAAAAGCCAAATCTCCTTTCCACAAGATAGGTATAGGGTTCACTGTAGCACTGCTGAAGACAATATCAATATAGAACTTTCCTTGTGAGAATTGGTAAGAGAAAGTAGTCTGTACATATTCCATTATTTCCTGTATTAAGATACATGTGGATGTCCAACACTGTCACTGAGAATTTGTCTCAGCTTGTAGGGAGTGTGGCTGTTCTGGGAAACCATAAACCTTACCATTTCTGGGAGGCAGTCCCCACCTTTCCTTCATCAAGTGCATTTATGCATATGGTTAAGCCATGAGTTTAGAAGAGAAGGTGGTGGATGTTCAGGAAACACTGAAAACCAAGACTTCAAAATCTTCAGTTCAATAAGCGTCAACTCTCTAGGATGTCATTGAGCAAAATAAATAGTCACAAAGAAAAATATGTGATTACACAATTCTGCAATAATAGTAATGACAAACAACATCTACAAGTAGATACATAGGTAGACATGCAAGCTGAATAGATACTGCAAGGTGAATGACACTACACTCATGCATTTATTTAGGTTTGGCAAAGGATATTTCTACACATGCATTTGTAGGTCCAGTAAATATATTCAAGCACATTATAGAGCACACAGGGGGAAAAGTTCTGAAACTTCTTAGCTATAACCAAACACTTTGAGGGAGTGATTCACTGGGCTTGGGGAGTTAGGGGACAACTAGGTCAACAGGCATAATATAGTCCACAATGTTTTACATCCTACTTAGGTGAGTAGTGACTGCTATCTTAAAAGGTTGCACATGGCCATCTAAGATGCAACTATTGGTCTCTCCTTGTCCTGAGCAAAGAAAAGTGAAAACATTCAAAGACTCAAGGAAACAATTGTCCCAAGGACTAATGGACCATGTGAACCATAGCCCCTTCTTCCTAGAGATCAGAAAAATCAGATGATGGCTGACTACCACTATTGACCTCTCTGATCAAGATCTTAATATAAAGTCCTGGACAAAGAAGGAGAAAAGATAAAATGTAGAACAAAATTTTTTAAAAAAGACCAGACTTAGTTGTTTGATAAAGACTTGTATAACACCTGAGACTGTGGCCCTTAGATACTCTTCAAGTCTGGAAGTGAACCCACATCCAGGGATTAACTCAGCCAAAAAATAGACAAACCTATAAAGTGAATAGTAACATCAGGAAGAATGTATTCCTTGGTACAATCAACTAACTATATGAGATCCATAACGGAAGTGTTTGCCCTAAAACAAAGCTCAGAAGGCAGGAAAGAAGGACAAATGGAAATGGGGAACTCCAGGAGAAAGGGGGAAGAGTGTTGTTACATGGAGGGGATTGCAACCAATGTCATGAAACAAAATGTGTATAAATTGTTGAATGGAAAACTAATATGCTCTGTAAACTACAACAGAAAAAAGAAAGAAAAAAATGTGTGTTTAAAGGGAACCCATTTCTTCCACAATTAGAACACATCTGTCACTGCCTATCAGCCCTCCCCTTGGGCAATATTGACTCCTTAATATGTGGCCTGCACTGAAGTATTCTCAGCTTTGAAATTCTGAAATACAGCATTATTGCTTAATCTCACACTTTTTTTTTTTTTTTTTCCTTAAGACCCAGCACTCATTCCCTGTTTGCTATCACAGGGAAGTATGCAATATTTAGAAACCATTTCCTATTTTACTTGTCCTGATGTGTCCTAACATCCTCTTCCTGCTCACTCTGAATATCTTCCAATCTGTCACCAAATACTGCTGATTTTATGCCTAGTTATCTCCTAAGTCTATCCACAACTATACGTCTCCACTGCTCTAGCCAAGCTGCCATGACTGGTTGCCTGGATACTTCAATAGCCTCTGCATCTAGTCTGTCTCCCTTCCAGTTCATTCTACACATGGTGGCCAGCATTATTTTTTCAAAATATCAAGGCATTCACGTCACCCATGTACTTACAATCCTGATGGCTTTGCACTTCTCTTAAAACAATGTCAAAATCCTCTGCCTAGCTTATGTGTGTGCCCTGTGGCACCTGGCTCCCACTCCACATGGCTCCAGCTTCACCAGGAACCTCCCTGGTTTTCTGTGCTTTGGCCTCATGTTCAATAACTTGGCTGTGATGTGCTCTCTCCTTCTACAAGGATTTTTTTGTACATGCTCCTGTCCACAATCCCTAAAATGCCCACTTGTGTTCCCATCCTTCCTCAGGTCAAGCATCACTACCTTGGGGAGTCTTTGCTGGTCCCTTCTTTCTTAGGTCTTTTGTCATACGCTCTCAGAGAACTATGCCTTTTTTCCTCCGAACAAGCATCCTAATTCACAATCATCCATTTATTTGTACAATTATTTGATTAAATCCATCTTTTATACAGTCTAGGGCTGATTATAGCAGTGGCACCTATTTCATTGTTCACCATTATATTCCCAACACCTACACAAGGCCTAAGCTTGATGCTCATTAAACATTTTTTAAATGAACGACTGAGTGAATGAGATATGACTTCTTCTGTGAACTTTTCCAGACTGCCCTTATGGAATTAATAACTCTTTTCTCTAGGCTCACTTGGCACTTTCTTTATACCATCTGTCAGTTTTGCTATTTGTAAAATGGGGCTAGCCACATATCACAGTGTTGAATGGAAGATGCAGTATGATGATGGATATGAACATACTCATCAACAAACCAAGAAAACCAAACCCAGTGCCATCGAGTGGATTCTGACTCATAGCAACCTCTGTTGGGTTTTCAAAGTGGTAAATCTTTATGGAAGTAGATTGCCCCATCTTCCTTCCATGGAGCGATTGGTGGGTTTGAACTGCCAACTTCTGGTTAGCAGTGTGATATGTAATGGGTACTCAAAAAAAAAAAAAAAAACTTTGTTTTCCTTACAATTCTTTTATTTTTTTTTTCAATCATGAGTACTTTAAAGGAACAGACCTCACCTCATTCACCTCAATATCATTTATAGGGTTTTGCACACAGTAGGTGGCCTTCATGAATACCTCTGTGTTTGAATGACAGGAGTGAGACATTAGTTTACATTCTCCTGGGCTATCTTACCCACAAATAAATCCCTAATGACCTCATCTTCCCTGAAGTGTCTTCTCTGATCACATAATTCTTGGCATTTTCTGGCTAACTCATTTTTGATCAACTGGATTGCTCTATACTTGCATTCCTATGTAACGGAGCCCCTGGAGGCAGTCTGACTTATTTGAACAAACTATATAAGATGTTACATTAGATTCAACTGTCCTTTGGAAGAAAAATTAAAAAAAAATAAAAAGAAGATGACTACCATTTGTCCCCATGCTCACAAGCTCCCAATCCCACCTTATTTTCACCACATACAGCTTCCAAGTTATGTTTACTTTATGATTATGACTTGTCTGAAGTCAAAAGTTTAAGTAATTTTCGCTATTATCAGCCAACAGTCATGAGAATGTACTGAAAGCTTGACACCACGCTCATAGCATGTAGAAATATGTATGGTCTTATGATGGATTCACTGTCGATGGAGCAATTCATTGATTGATTATTAATATCGCTAATTTGACTACTAAGCTTTTCCTTCTTACCTACACTATCCTGCTAAAATCCTGTTCATCCTCTAAAACCCAGCTGAGATATCACTTTCCAAGAAACTTCCCTATTCTTCTGTAAAAAAATGAATCATCCCCTTAATTGGGGTAAATCTGTATCTCAAACATCTATTTTTATAGTCAACACCTCTTTTTTTTTCCCTGTTAAATATTTGTCCCCTTTATTGGACTATGGGATAATTAAAGGCAGGGAATAATTGTATCTTCAGCATGTAATACAGTGATTGTTATATAGTACATGCTTAAATAAATGCTTGTTGAACTGAATTGGTAAATTCATTCAACCAACAAAAATGTATTGAGCTCCTACTAGGTTTTAGGAACACAGATATGAGTAGCCTACAGATCCTGCCTTATAGGAGTTCATGGTTATTTTGCAAAATGACAAATGCATAGATAATTAATTAAAACAAAGTGTCATAAATGGAATCACAGAAGTATATATGAATGCTATGAAGCCCAGTGAGGGAATGGCTAACACATACAGAATGAACAGATACTTAACAATGAAACTGTAAGTTAACACTCAGAGGCATAGCATTAACAATTTAGAGGAGACAAAAAAAAAAGAAAGTAAGAAAGAAAAGAAAAGAAAAAAAGAAATTAGTGTGTTTGGGATGATCAAGGTAGGGTACTTTGATATTTCGAGCATGATTTCATTTACATAAGCGTAAGTTCCTTGATCATGATTATGCCATTGACACAAGTTAAAATATATAATATTTATCCACAATAAAGGGAATGATCCAGATCATTTTCCCCAAGAATGCAAAGCTTGGGGCAGCTGACAGAGTGAGATTCCATGGGGCTGACCTAGATGGCTTGAGTCCGATTTAGCAACACGACTAGAGTCTTATCAGGGCTTGCCTTTCAAGATCTGTTTTGCTGAGTTTTAGAGAGAGGACATCAAATAAAAAATAAATAACAATAAAAGAGTTCATTTTGAACTGAAACTTTGAATGATGGAATCTGGTTTTGCAAATTCCCATAACATGGAAAAGCACTCATTCCACTGGGAAACAGGTGAGCTAATTGCCTCCTTCCAGTGAGAAGAATAAGAGCAGGAGTCACTCAGGTCCCTAGCTTCATGCTGGGACAGCAGGTTGTATTAATCTTGGACAGCAGGTGGGGACTGGCATGCTGTCCCTGATCAGATAAAGAAGTCTCAGTAGGAATCTACTGCTGCAACAGTGGTGGGCTCCATGGGCTTGGGTAGTGGGTCAGGGGGTTTTGAGCACCTTCTGTGTGCAGAACATCATGCAGGGAGGACAAAAGCGCTCAAGAAGCTCTTCTTCTGTAAAATGACAATGTTAGATCTAGATGAAACAGTGTTACATAGTGAAAACATCAAAAATGCAAGTCAGAAGGCATGGGTCTAAGTTCTGCCAGATCATCTAGGCAGAACTAACTGTGAGTCCAAATGCTCCTAAGACATCTCTAGCTTAAGGTATGTATTAGAGGAAGATGTAGAAGTCTGCCGGTAGAACACTTTCCTTGAAAGTGTGCCACACCGTGTGTGTCCCTTCTGAAATTATTAAAATTGTATCACCATTTGGTAAGAGAAAATGAATGGGCAAGATGATACAATCCTCTTTCTCCAAGACCTAGTTGAGAGCCACTGAACCCATCCAGTCTGTGTTTCCTTTCCTTTCTGCTCTGTTCTAGTTCTTCCCTAGACTGCAGGGGAGAAGGATTAGGCAATCAGAAGAAGGAGGCAGAGCCTGGAAGATAGTTGTAACTCCAGTCCAGTTTCTTTTATTACCCATTTAGTCTTTTCCTTTCATGTTCCTTCCATCTTGTTCTAAGAGGTCTACCTCTTCTGAAGGGGTGGAAAAGGCCCTGGTCTCTCCCAGAGGCTGGGTTGTGCCATCATCAGGTTCATGCTCAGGCACAGAATAGTGTGGGAGGAAAACTGCAGGGCATAAAAGAGCATCCAGTTACCACCTCTTTCATGAAGTATTTACTGAGCACTTGGTGGAGACTAACCACCTTTTTAATCCTCATAACATCTCCACAAGGACATTATTAGCATCATTTTACAGATATAGCAATGGAGAGACCAAGAAGTTAGTTCTAATGTTACACCTTTACTGGAATCAGCTCTCTTGAAATAAGAAAAAGACACCAAAAATAATTATTTGTGAATAAACTTATGTGTGAGCTGGAAATGGAGCCACTGCCGGCAGAAGGAAAGTGGGCTGTAGAGAACAGACATTCTGATTCTACCTGTTTCTCTTTCATGGAAACTTCCATAATCTTTGCATATATGTATTCTCCAGTTCCCTTGTGCTGACTGGCCAGGGCTTTCCACCATTTCCAGTCTATACTCAAACAGGCAAGTGGAAGTGGTTTAGTAAGTTCCACTTCCCCACCTGGACAGAGCTTGGCTGCTAGTATACCTCATAGGCTTCAATAGAAGTGATTTCACATTTGAAAAACATTGTTTTATTATGATCCATTAAAAAAAAATGTATTTTTCACATCATGACTCAGTGTGCATATACATATTTTATGAAATAAATTCACAGACAACATATACAAACGCACATATATAAATACACACACATGCTTGTTTTAGAGACACGTATACTTGAAAAGGGAGCTCTGGTGGTGTAGTGGTTAAGGCATTTGGCTGTTAACCAAAAAGTCAGTGGTTCAAACCTACCAGCTGGTCCACAGAAGAAAGATGAGAGAGTCTGCTTCCATAAAGTTTTACAGCCTTGGAAACCCATTGGGGGTCTCTATGATTTGGAATTGACTTGATGGCAGTGAGCTTGGTTTTTTAGTTTTTATACTTGAAAAATGTTACATGAAATGATAAAAATCTAGCTGTCGTCAAGTTGACTCTAATTCAGGGCAACACTATGTGTGTGAGAGTAGAACTGTCAACAACTGTCATAGTGGAACTGACATTTTGGAAATAGAATACCAGGTCTTTCTTCTGAAGTGCCTCTGGATGGATCCAAATCTCTAACACTCAGCTAGCAACTGAGTGTGTCAAACATTTGCACCACCCAGGTACTTCAAGACTACATTAAACATATTCTACTTTTCCATTTCTTCCTATTCCACTAGAAAACAAAAAATATTGCTCATTATCCTCCAAATTGATTTCATAAACCACTAATGAATTGATACCCTTATTTTGAAAAACATTAATCTAAATGTTGGAGGGCTCCAGAGATCAGTCCTCAGCCCTCTCTTCTTCTTTCTTTTACCCTCTCAGTTGGTGATCTCATACAGAGCCATGATTTCAACAGTATCTATACTCATGAGTTCCAAATTTGCACCTTTCTCCTGAACCTATCCCTACGTTCCATACTTATAGGTCCAACTGTGTATATGACTGACATCCATATTTTGAGTGCCAGTGGCATCTCAACCTGAACTCTTGACCCCATTCCAAGCCCACTATTCTCACAGTCCCTACTCACCTTAGCGGAGGGTAACTCCATTCTTCCAGATGCTTAGGCCAAACCCTTGGAGTCAGCCCTGATCCCATTCCTTATCCAAACCACCTGCAGATCCTTTTCTTCAGACTATAGCTAGAATGCAGTGGCTCCTTACCACCTGCACCACTACCACTCTGGTTCAAGCCCTCTTTCTCCTGGATCATTATAATAGACTTTTGATTCATCTTCTTGATATCATCTCAGCCAAAATATGTCACATCGTGTCAAAACCCACCAATGAATCCCTACTGCATGTAGAGTGAAATTCAGTCTTTCTAAAGCTACGAGGTCCTATACTCCTGGACCATTGTGACCTCTCTGACTTCACCCCTGCTGTTCTCCCCTCATTTATTCTGATTTAGCTGTTCTTCAGCCACACCAACCTTTCTCTTGTCTCTAAGCCTTTGCTTTTGGTTTTCCTTCCAACTGGAGAACTCCTTCCCTGTTTATCCACATGGCTTACTCCTTCAACTCATTTAGGTTTCTGTTCAAGAGTGGTCATTCTCTGGACATTTATATACAAATGACATCCCTTTTCCCTCCCTGGTCCTCTGTATCCCCTTACTCAGCTTTCTCTTTCTCTAAAGCACTTAATACTTACCTGATACAGTATATACACATTTGTTTATATTGCTATTATTTTATTGTTGTCTATACCAGACTGCAAACTCTAATAGGGACCTTGTTGTGTTTACAACCATATTTCTAGTGTCTAGAATAGTGCCTGGTGCATAACAATTGCTCAATTAATATTTATTGAATGCATGAATGACATACTAGCCAGTCAATGAGTTCTTGAGCCAGGTACTTTCTCTAGTTTAGCCAGTAGTCAGATCTTGCAAATGAACCAACTTTGTTCTGTGAACTGGGGGCAGTGGACAACTGTGCCAGCTAGAAGGGGCCCCTGAGCATGGTAAGTCCACACATTGAATTGCATATATAGTAAATCACATATCATTTTTTTCCTTGATGTAGATGGTCAACAAGTGTTTTTGTCTTTTTTCATAGATTCCCATAGAAAATAAATTACAAGAGCACCAGGAAAGTTGCAGATGCTATTCACATTCAGAGAAGGGAGCGGTTGATTCCAGCTAGTGGAATAGATACTCTTTATGGAGAAAGTCTTGAGACCTGATAGTAGGATTCGGGAGTGGAGATGAAGATGAGCAGAACAGGCACGACAGGTCAAAGAATAAACATAAGCACAGGCAAAGAGGGGGCAAAGTACATCTGCCTGTGAAAAGCAGTGAGTAGTTCATCTTAAAAGGGCATCTTGTGAGTACCAATTGAAGATAAGTCACTGCCCTGGGTATAAGATTAACAGGGAAAATCAGGAGAGATATAGTTTAATGCCCCAAGCTTTTTTTCCATTAGGTAGTTTGGTTTCCTGGGTTACCCAGATCGTTGATTCTCCTCTCTCCTCTGGCTGTCTCTGCATCAGTGCAGGCAAAAGCCTAGAAATCCCTTGCTTGTCTTGTTTGGGACACCTCTGATGTTCAACAGGTACAGGTGAGATCGCGGTAAGCCCCAATAGGTAATGGAAACCTGCACTTGCAAAATGCTTGTCTCCACTTTCTGAGTGTTTAATTAGTGGTTTCTCACATCTTTAAATGCACAAGGGCATCTAGATAATGTTCATTACACAATTAGCTTTTTCTACAGATCAGGAGCAGGAGGTGGGTGGAGAGGGTCAGCATTTGACTGAACAGTTTTAAGCTTGTCAGAGTCATGATTTCCCTCTAGGTGTTCAGTGATTCCACTGCTGCTCCTGATTTATTCAGACTTGCCAAATGACTGCAGAAATATTTGATACTGTGCTATTTTTTCACCACTTCTTCTTAAAAATTACCAACTTTTTATCATTTTAAGGATCTCTTGAAAAAAGAAGAAAGATTAAAAGATGCTCTTAGTTTCTAAGACTCTGGCTTCCTTTCTGCATATATTTTCTCTGTGTCTACCTTTATTTCTATCACCATCTCTATCTGTCTTTCCCTATTTCTATCTCTTTGTCTGTCTGT
Source organism: Orycteropus afer afer (assembly GCF_000298275.1). Lineage (NCBI taxonomy): Eukaryota > Metazoa > Chordata > Mammalia > Tubulidentata > Orycteropodidae > Orycteropus > Orycteropus afer. The sequence continues at coordinate 511,282 of NW_006921661.1, read as the reverse complement.
CTCTCCTCTATTTTTTCCATTCAGTCTCTCTAAGAGGCAATGGAGTGTACGGAATAGGAAGGAATATTTAAAGAAGAGTGAGGAAGATTAGGATCTGGGTTCCAGTGCCAGATCTGTCACTAATTAAATGGGCATCCCTGGACGCATTGCTAAATCTCTTTGAAACTAGGTAGAGTGACTGAGTGTTGGGGAGGCAGAGTGGTGTCATGAGAAGTAAACAACTACACTTCGGGTCAAAAGATCTAGGCTCTTCTGGGGGCCCTGTCATATCAATGCTGTGGGCTTGAGCAGTTTCTTAAACTTCCTTGCATCTCAACTTCCTATCTTTTAAATTTTCTTCTTTTTTCCAAGAGACCCTTAACATGATGGAAATTTGGTAATTTTTAAGAAGTGGTAAAAAAATAATACAGTACCAATTTCTTCCGCAGTCCTTTGTAAGTCTGAATCAATCAGGAGCAACAGTGGAATCATTGAACACAAGGGAGACCATGAGTCTGACAAGTTTAAGTTTCTCATGTTATGGAAATAATGCAAGGCTGTGAGGAAGAATAAAGAGAAGCAGTAATCTAGTGGTGAGAGTCTGGGCTTCAGGCTCAGGCAGGATGAGCTTTGATTCCCATTAACTGTGTGATTGTGGGTTAAGTTGACCATTGTATTTAATGTCTATCTTGCACTTATCATGTGCTAGGCACTATTCTCAACTGTTTATTTGGATAGATCTCTGTATGTCTTTATACTCTGGTGAGTAAGGTGATACCATTTTCTCTGTTTTCACATACAAGGTAATGGAGGCTCTGAGAGGCTAAGGTGATTGCTTAAGGTCAAACAGAGCAGGGACACAAGCTCAGGTTTTCTGATTGCTGAGCTCACACTCTTTACCATCAGGCTATCCTGCCTCTAAGTCTCCATTAGGGCATGGCAAGTCCATAAGTAGAACTGCAGTGAGGATTAAATGAGATGCTACATATAAATTATTTAGCACAGTGGCTGGTATAATGTAACCCTGTAATAAATGTCAGCATATATGTATATCTTAGATATTTCTATCTTAGTTTCTATCTATTGGTATCTTAGATATTTCTTTTTGGAAGGTGATGGGGCACAATATATAGATTTGCATTTATGTGAATAAGTAGCTTGTGATCTTTTACATGCTGTACAAGTCATTGTCATGATGTCAATCTCTAACATTCTTTCTAGCTCTCAGTTCAGTCCTTCTGTGACTCATTTTCCCCAGGCTGTGTCAGCTCCTGTGAAAGTTCACAGACCATTTTATGCAGTGATGACAAATGGTTCCAGAGCTCTTTGACTTCTGTATTAATTAAATGTGAGAAATCAGAGAGCTCCATGAAAAGACACCTCCATGGTTTCTTTTTTAACTCTGTACTTCCACTGTACCTTATATACCACTCAAAATAACCTGCATACAGTATTTTTTCTTTCTGAACAGTGAGTCACAGATTCATTATTGGAGTCCCATCTAAGGTTCCAAAAAGGAAAGGTGCCCCTTGAGAGGCAGAGAGAAAGGTGAGTCAAGGACCTTTGAATAATTGGTGTGAAAGTAATAAATACCAAGCCAAGCCTTACCCATTTAATCTCTTCCCAGTCATTTAGTATGTTCCTACACAATGCTAAGAACTAGAGAAACACAGTCAAGTTAGTCATGGTTCCTGTCCCAGAGGACAGAAGGGAAAGGGTTTTCCCATGTATGGACTGCTTGTGTTAGGCTGGGCACTGGGTTAGTTGTTTATACTCACTCCTTGCAATAACCCCCTTGACGTAGGCATTAGAATTTCCAGTTTGTAGATGAGGGAATTAAAGTTTAGATAACCCAAGGGGTTTATGTTACATAGTTGGGTAGTGGAGAGTCTGGGATTGTTAGTCTTGCTACCATTTTACTCAGTATAATATGGACAATAAGCACAAATCATTAAAATAAGGCTCTGGAATTTCAGTTGTATAAAACATGTGGAGCCAGTAGGGACAGCTTTTTAGCAGCTATTGTCAAATCATGCATTTCTAAGCTTGGAGAGGAGGGGGATAGATCGTGTTCTCTGTGTGTAGCTCTTCAATTTACCTGCCGAAGATTTGAGAAATGTTGAAGGTCTAGAGGGTGGAGCCACATTGAAGGCTGCCACAGTAACAGAAACTGCTGATCCTGGCCTTCTTCATGCAGATGGAAGGAGGGATCTGTGCAGTACTGGCATAGCTGGTGTATTGTAAGATAAGCTTCCAAGGCAGGCTGCCCATGATATTCCTAAAGAACAGGTCTCACTTCATCAGTCCCCTGCTCAAAACCCTTCAATAATCTCACTAGTATAGAAAAGAGGTAGGGTCCTGAGCTGGGCTTGAGGGTCTCCTCTGTGGGGACCCAGCCTATCTTTGAAATATCCTTTATCACCTGCCATCTACACCCTACAACTCCAGCTATACTGCACCCTATTCTTCCATAAAAACCAAAAAACTCACTGCTGTCGAGTCATTTTCAGACTCATAGCAACCCCTCCTTGGGTTTCCGAGGTGGTATCACTATGGAAGTAGATTGCCCAACCTTATCCAGTCTTCCCTCTGCAGAGTGGCTGGTAGGTTTGAACTGCTAGCATTCTGGTTAACAGTCAAATGCCTTAGACACTATGCCACCAGAGCTCCTTATTCCATACCACAGCCCTTTTCTTCTTTTCAGGATTTTTCCCCTTTGCTCAAACAATTTCTTCAACCACTTAAGACTTAACTCAAATGTCTACTTTTCCATGAGAACTCAGATCTTCCCAAGTGGAATTAATTACTCTTTAGCTCTGGTGGCACTTGAGTGCTAACCAGAAGGCTGGCGGTTCAAACCCACCAGCCACTCCTTGGAAGGAAGATTGGGTAATCTATACTTCTGCAGTGATACATTCTCAGAAACCCAAGGAGTAGTCACTATGAGTTGGGGCCGACTTGACAGCACATAACAACAACAACAATTACTTTCTCATAGCACTTTGCTCGTACTTTTCAAATAGCATAGACCACAGCTTTTTCTAGGATTATGCCTAGTCGTGAATGCACATCCCTTAAGAACAAGACTTGGTCATCTTTTATTCTTCCGCAGGGCCTGGTACAGAGCCTCGCATAGTACATATTCAATAACGGCTTGTAGAATTGAATTGAAAACTATGAAGCATGTGTAGCTGGCTTTAGTTATTTGCCTAGCTGTGTCTCCAGAACCATTCCTCACCCTTATGTTGCTCTGCTCTCTATTATAGGGGCCTGATTCTTGCACACTTGCCATACTTCCCAGGCTCCTTTGCAAACCACATTTCCCAGTCTCCTATCCCAAGTTCTGAGATCATATATATTGGCATCAGAAAACCTAGATACTAATTCCGGCTCTGCCACTAAGTGTATTTGGGTGATTGACATAATTTGGGGGTTCAGATTAATCTTTAATAAACTGACAATGCTGAATTAATGTTTTGTAAGCCCCTTAACATCTATCCATCATTCTTCCATTCATCCAGCCATCCACCCACACATCCATCTTTCTATCCATCCATCCTTCCCTCCCTCCTTCCCTGTTTCCATCTATCCCTCCTTCCCTGTGTCCCTCTTTTATCCACATACATACAAAAAAAGTGATTGAATTCCTCCCCTCTGGCAGGAGTTAGGGATAAGAAACAAACAAAAACAAAAAACTGTTGCTGACTCAGGGTGACACCATGAGTACAGAGTAGTAGAATGGCATTCAAATGTTTCCCAGACTGTGATCTTTTGGAAACAGATCACCAGCCTTTTCTTCTGAGGTGCCTCTGGGTGGGCTTGAACCACTGACCTTTCAGTTAGTATTTGAGTGCTTAACAAGTTGAGTCACTCAGGGACTCCTGATAGGGATGTAGAGGTGAGTAAAGCATGATTTCCACACTCAACTAGGCTCAAACTGGAGTAACAGAAGTACTTTTGAGAAAGAAATATGATTAGATATGTTCTCTATAAAATGTGAAGGATAACCTGCTATAGGGACCAATGGAAACAAGTTTCCTGAGGGCAGAATTAGAGTAATGGTTAGAAATCTAAGGAAGCCTGATTTCACTTCTGGATGACAGGGTGAATTTTCTAACAATTAAAGGAGCTCCATACTGATATTATAAGGTAGTTATGGTTCAGTGGTAGAATTCTTGACTTCTATGAGGGAGAGTTCTGGTAGTGTAGTGCCTAAGGCACTTGACTGCTAACCAGAAGGCTGGAGGTTTAACCCCCCCACCCCCCGGCCACTCCTTGGAAGGAAGGTTGGGCAATCTACATCCGTAGTGATATCGACTAGGAAACCCAAGGAAGGGTCGCTAAGAGTTAGGGCTGACTCGACAGCACATGACAACAACAATGAGGGAGACCAGGTTGGAATCCTGGCCACTGCACCTCCTGTGTAACCACCATCCGCCAGTAGAGGCTTGCTATGATGCTGAATCAGCTTCAGTGGAGCTTCCAGACTAAGACAGACTAGGAAGGCCTGGTGATTGACTTCAGAATATCAGCTGATGAAAACCCTGTGGATCAAAATGGTCTGATCTGTAACCCATCAGGAGGATGGTGTAGGACTAGGCAATGTATTGTTCCATTGTGCATAGGGTTGCCATGACAAGGGCTGATTCAACAACAGATAACAATAACAACAACAACTGACATTACAAGATAGGAGCTAGGTGATGCTTTACCATGTTGCAGGGTACATTTTTCTGCTTTGGGACAAGCCACTAGATGTTCTCTAAGATGGATTTTTAAGTCTAAGCTACTATGATTCTAGTAGTCAAGGTTTCTGTGTTTTAAAGTAGTAGTTTTGAAGCCTTTTTTAGAAAAGCAGCATTACTCTACCTTTTAAAAAAACTGCATATATACCCACTGTCATCAAGTTAATTCCAACTCATAGAAACCCTATAGGGAAGAGTAGAACTACTCCATAGGGTTTCCAAGGCTGTAAATCTTTATGGAAGCAGACTGACTCATCTTTCTCCCATTGAGAGGCTGGTGGGTTCAAACCTCTAACCTTCTGGTTAGCAGTTGAGTGTGTTAACCACTACGCCACCAGAGTTCCTTAAAACTGCATGGAACCCCAGACATCATGCTCAATTGGCACAACATAGTACATAAAAATCTTGTTCTACATCCTATTTTGGCGAGTAATGATTGGGATCTTAAAAGTTTTCAAGTGGCCATCTAAGATGCAACTGTTGGAGCAAAGAAGAGTGAAGAAAATCAAAGTCATGTGAAAACAATTACTCCAAAGGTATGATGGACCACCAGGACCTCAGCCTTTATGACCTGGAGATAAGAAATAGAAGGAGCCTGGCCACCAATGTCAACCATTTGGAAAAGGATCAAAATTGGAGATCCTGGATAGAATGGGAGGAAAGATGTGGAACAAAATTCAAAAACACAAAAATGACCAGAATTACTGGTTGGATAGAAACTGGTGGAGCCCCCAAGACTATGACCCTGTGTTATCCATCAGGCCTAGAATTGGACTCACTTCTGTGGATTGGCTCTCAGTCCAACAGTAGAAAGACCTACATGCAGAAGATCTACCCCAGGGAGAAGCACCTACCTACTCTAGGGAGATCTAACCCTTAGATCAACCAACCATGAGACATCAGAGGGGAAGCAGTCACCTAGGTGGAAAGCTGGGCAGACAGGAATGCACAGATAAGGGCACAGGGAGGGCATAGTCACAGGGAGGAGATGGGAGGAGAGTATTTTTATGGTTGGGGATGGTAATTGGGGCTATGAAATCAAATATGCATGAACTGTTGAATGTAAAGCAAACTGCTTTGTAAATTTGTACCCAAAGTACAATAAAACAAAACAAAACAAAAAAAACCTGCATGGAACACCAATTTATAAAACAAGTAAAACTGAAGTTATTCTGCTTAATGTCCTATCTCCTGACCTTCTCTTCGCAGTTCTTGAGATAACACAGGCTGAAGGAATCTGGGATCTTCTGCTTTTTCCTGGCTGAGCCAATCTATGCTATAAAGGCCTGCCAGTCGCCAGTCATTCCTTTTCTTCTCTCTCCATAGCCCTGGAGCCTGCACATGTAGCCCCTTTTTTCTTACTCCTGGGTCCTTCCTGCCCTTGGTCATAAGAGGTTAAGGAGTGACGCTGATGGTGCAGGACCCAGAAGCATATAGACCTGGTTCCAAATCTGCCTCTGACTTTATCATGCTCTGACATGGGAGCTTCTGCCAGTAACTGACTCCTATTCTCTGCTTTCCTGACTCTTAGTCTGGTAGCGTAGTGCCTAAGGCACTTGACCAGAAGGCTGGCAGTTCAAACCCATCAGCCACTCCTCAGAAGGAAGATGAGGCAATCTAGTTCCGTAGTGATACTGCCTCGGAAACCCAAGGAGGGGTCACTATGAGTCGGGTCCGACTCGACGGCATATAACAACAACAACAACCTCCATCTGGAGTATGTCAATACACCAGAACTCCCTCTTTCCCCATTACTTGCCCTATACTCAGCTTTTTCCTGGCCTGGAGGACTCCACTGTTGGGGAGCAATAACTCATATTTCCTGAAAATACCCTCTGAGTTAGACACAATGCTTATGTTTGATCCTTGGATTAAATTTGTGAATCAGATATTAATATCAGTCTCTACGTGGACACTAAGCCTCATAGAGGGCACTCAGATGAATAGTTGAGCTAAGATCACCACCCAGCTCATCGAGCCCTGGAGCCTGGAGGCATTCCACCTCCCCTAGTAACCTCATTCTTCTCAGGTCTGGGTCTAGCTTTCTTCTTTCTGGTTGTCTTCCCAAATGCCTCTCTCTGCATAAAGACGAACTTCTTATCTTTTTTTTTTTTTTTTTTTTTGGATCTCAGCTGCCTCTGAATTCCTCTTTGTCTTAATCTGCTTACAAACTTTCACATTTATAGCTCTCACTATGTTCTGGGCATGATTTTAAACATTTTACATGTACTAATTTATTTAATCCTTTCCACAGACTTTTGAGGTAGGCATAATTATTATACTCATTTTACAAGTGAGAAAATTGAAGTCCAGACAGGTTAATTTATGTATTTGTTGAGGTTTTCATTTGGAGAGACCACGTTGGCTATGGAATAGGGTTGGCTGTAATCTTTATGGAAGCAAATTGCCAGTCCCGGTTCTTCTGTGGTGCCACTGGGTAAGTTTGAAGTTCCAACCTTTTGGATATCACCTGAGCACAGACCACCCAGGGATCTTCAGAGAGGTTGAATAACATGGTCTCACACTATTAAATGGCAGAGCCTATTCAAGCCCAGACATCTGTTTTGAAGCGCATATTCTTAATATCTAGACCACAGTACATAGAATTTTGTCTGTCAAATTTATGTCTTCCCCAGAAGCTATGGCATTAAGACTCAATGACATGGGAACTTCGTGGGTCTTAGTAACATCCTTTCTCTAGAGATGTCCAGATGGTAACTACCCTGACATAGGTATTTGACATTTTGACATGGGAACATTTTTTATCCAGGCTGATAAACAAGTTAGACGTGAGGGATGTATGTGTGTGGTGGGATGGGAACATGGATCTCTCTGCCTACATTACTTGGTAATACAGTATTTTTCATTCTCACATAGCCACATCAAAATCTCTTGATTTCCTTCAGTGTATAGGTGAAAATAGATTTTATCTCTTGTTCCAAATTTGGCTGATTTATAGTGGGTGCTTGGAACCATGAGTTGGTGAAGATTCTGAAGTCATACTTTATATCAGCATGGAAGAGAACAATGTCCTATTAATAATGTCTGCCATGTGTAAGAAGGGTGAAGATGATGCAAACAAGTTATTTTCTGACATGCATGGACTGACTTCTTATCCTAGATCTTTCTTGTCTGCTTTATCTTCAATCAGTTAAGTGGGAGCAAGCCTAGAATTATCCTAAGAGGTGACCTGAGCTTTGCCAGGATCTTCCTCCACATCCTACCTAGATGGTCTCAATATGAACATGACCCAGAATGGGAAGATTGGGAGAGGAGTTTAGAATGAAAATGTTCCTTGAGTATATTTTGTCTTAACATTCCTTCACAGTTCAAATAGAGCACAGAAATTTTCATGAACAGCAGTAGAGGGGATCTCTTTCTCTCTCTTCAGTTTTGGGCATGTTGGCTATGAGATCCTTCTCTCTGTCACTATTCTGCATCCTATCCTTCTGGAAGTACGGAAATAAACAGCAGCTTCACTACCCTAGACTCATTTTTCCTTCCAATATTCTTGGATTGGGTCCTGGTAGATTGTGAAATCTGCAATATTCTTCCCTCAGGTCTATCCAAAGCTGATTTTCTTTTGTCTTTCAGGTCTTTACTCACATGACCTTGTCCCCCCAAATATGCCTTCCTTAAGCACCCTATCTAATGTTGGTTCCTTGGTCATCATATTGCCCTATTTTATTGCCTTTGGATCTTGCTTCTTTGACTTGAATTTTTTTTCTTATTGGTTTGTTTACTTGTTAAATGTCTATCCTCTTGTGTTTGTAATAGAAGTCTCATTTTTTCCCCTTTGTTCACCACTGTATCCCCTACACCTCTCAAAAATAAAAGAAAAAGGAAAGATTGATGCTAGAAATTCCATTCATAATCTCCCCTAGAGTGAATGACAGCTGTCATTTCAGCATCTGTGGGTGACTTTTGACCATCCAGCAAATGTGAGATGATGTTTCCTTGTAGTAACTTGGATCTCTGAAGGTTCTTATACTCTAAATGTATCCTTATCCTTGAAGATTTTTTCCCATGGTACATACCCACCTGCCCTTCCAGTTGGCCTTCTGCCAGAGTTTTCCATCATACCTCTCAGAAGGTGGGAATATCAGATATCTCGTATTTTCCATTCTGAGCAGTGAATTAAAGCTCTTCACTCAGACAAGCTTGTTGGAGCAAGCATGGAGTTATGTGCAGACAGTAGAAGGCCGTGTGCCCAATGTCTTCCACATGGAATTCCTTATACACTTATTTGGTCATATCTCTTTCATATGCTTTTCTAGTATCCTTAATGGATCCCCATTATCCACTGACCATAAATCTTAGGTATTTATTAAGGCACTTGAGGGTTTTAAAATCATAACTCAAGTTAGGTATGGGCCTTAACTTGTTCCCTGAACATACTGTCTCTTCTTTGTGATCCTTGCTCAGGCATTGCTCCTTGGGCAGTCTTCCCTGACTCCCTTTGTGATAGTTGGCCCTGTGTGTCAACTTGGCGGGACCCCAGTTCTGTGTGGTTGTTCCCATGCCTGGTTTACAGATGGTTCTGCGTGACGTGCAAGCACCACTCGAAAGTGGACAGCAGTGGCACTGCATCCCCTTTCTGGGACTTCCTTAAAGGACAGTGTTGAAGGGAAATCTTCTCAATGGGCAGAACTTTGACCCATGCATATGGCCTTCACTTTGCATGGAACAAGAAATGGCCAGATGTGCGATTATATATGGATTCATGGGCTGTGGCTAATGGCTTAGCTGG
>NW_006921661.1:475122-500183 GCF_000298275.1 Orycteropus afer afer | reverse complement strand
GTGTTAGCGTATCATGTTAGGCACAAATATGACTCTATAATTGTCCTTATTTAGAGATTATATATGGTTAAGAAGAGGTGTACAACTGCCAAGTTGACAAGGGGTGGACTGTGATAGTTGGAGCTGTGTGTCAACTTGGCTGGACCCCAGTTCTGTGTGGTTGTTCCCATAATGGGATTGGATGACTGTGTGCTGAGTGGCCAATCTGTTTAAGGGGAGTTTCCCTAGGGGTGTGGCCTGCTTCCAGGATATCCAGGGACATGCTGGGAAGAGAGACATTTTTCTGTGGATTGGGATTCTGTTGAGCTGCCTACAACTGTCCGTGAGTGAGCAGTCCATTGTTCGGCCTAGAGATCTTGGATTCATCATTCATTGGAGTCAACAGCTGGTGTACTGCCTGCCAGCCTTGAGCTTCTTGGCCCCAGCCTGATGTTTCCTACAGGGACTTTGGACTTGCCAGCTTCTATACGTTTGTGAGCCATTTTCCTAAGATAAATTTCTCTCTCTCTTTATACATACATATATATATATATATATATATAAGCTTTGCTGTTTTTTGTTTCTCTAGAGAACCCAGTCTAACACATCCTTCAATTTTTAAATGGACTACTCTCCTATGGGTCCCCTATACCCTGTACATTCCTGCATCACTACACATTGATACATGATTTTGAAAGAAAAATTTTACATGTTATCCTTTTCCACTAAATAATAAGTTTCTTGGGAATAGGTACTATCACTAATTTATTTTTTGTATCCTTAGTACCTAGCAGACTGCCTAACCTAGATTACAAAAGCATAGATAGAATCAGTCACTTTTATGAATGAGAAAATGAAAATTCAGACAGAGTATAAGTGCCTTGCTCATATCTATACAGTTAGTAAGCAGGAGAATCAAGCCTTGAACATCAATCTTTTATATTTAAATTAGCGGCCACACAGTCAGATGTCAAAAATGGCCAGGGACCCACTCCCTATTTGTCTCCCACAGTCTCGCTCAGAATTCCTTCCTCTCAGCAGGTAATTTTATTTCATACATAGGTAAACTGATAATCTCTCATTTAAACTATTTCTGATACTGAAATAGGTACCCTAAAATAAATGAAATTATATATGTTATCTGTGGGGGACATATTTATTTATTTAATTATTTTTAAATGCTTCTATTCAGAAGTGATTTTCAAAATTAAAACTCTATGAAGATAAAGATAATATATATCTGTGTACATTTAAAACATATTTTCAAGCTTCTTTATATCGATTATCTGGATTTTTAAAAAGGGGGGCAGGCAGATTACATAAATACTAAAGCATGTGGGTGTAATATGATTGGAAACAAAAGACCAACCTATCTAGAAGGGAAGTCCCACACAGCTCCAGCTGACAGTCATCAAGTGGGTATGTGGACCCAGCCTTGCCAGATATTCTGGTTCCAAGGGAAAGCAGAAAATCTGGATTTGTGTGTGACATCTCAGGAAATTTTTAAATTTGCCAACTAATTATAATTAAAAAATACGATATCCAACTACAACTCTCCTATGAGCCAGATGAGGCCTTAGCCTGCCAGTTGGTAACCCAGGCTTTTTATCTTCATAACATCTTCCTGGATACAGTGCCATTGATCAAATAGGTAAGACTAACAGAAAGAGACACAAGTTACAATTTCCTCTGTGGCCAAATTGTTTAAGGCCACTGACACTGGGCTGATCTTGGGGCTCTCAAGGTGAGTGGGATGAACACTTGGAGTTTCACATGAATGCTTTGGAGTTGTGTCAACTCCAAAAGACAGCTCTCTTGGTCATTAAAAATGACCAAGTGATTGTCTGCAAATGGGCTCTGCTGTGGATAAATGCAAATCAATACAAATTATGAAAGGGGCCTCATGATGGATTGGCTGGCTGTCAAGAAAGATGAAATACGGAAGAATTATTGCAAGTGGGGTCTCCAAATGCTTGGGTCTTTGAAAGTGGAAAGCAATTAACTGCCTAACAATTACATACATGGATGAGGGAGGGGGGGAGATCAGCCATGGAGGAAGTGATCAGCTATGCCTTAATGTAGGCACTGAGAGCCAGGCAATGGGAGTTTTGGCCACATTGACTTGAGTATTCATTTATTATGACAAAATGAGCTGGTATTGACCTGGAGGCCCTAATGTAGGGTATCAGCATATTAATAACAGGCTGTTACATGCTGTGTCTAAATGCTGGGGATGAAAGGACTGCTGTCCTCTCAAATATAAAGGAAGCAGTATCAATTAGGCTTGCTACGCTTGCTCTCAGGTTATTAAGACTACATGCAAGTTGGAGTTTGGGCAATAATGAGGGAATAGCATGGAGTCAGCATGGGCTCAGATCTTTATTCTACTACATACTAGCCCTTTATCCTTGGGTAGGTTGTTTAACATATTTCCAGCCTCAGATTTATCATATGTAAAATGAGGATGATAACATTTTCCTTTCAGGATTTTGGGAATTGACATTTGCAAATGTATCTTACACAGTAGTACATGGCACACAATGGTTGCTGAATGCATGTTCAGTTCCAATCCTTTCTGAATCACTCTGAGGACTCAGTTGACTTTCTACCAGAATTTTATAGTCAATTCTGTTTGTAATTTTTCCCTGTCAGGCAGTGAATTTCTTCAGAGCTGAGTTCTTCACTGATTCATATTTGCATCATCCTTTGGACCTGCCCATGGTAGGTGCCTAAACACTGCAGCATTCATGGGTCCACAGGAATAGCAAGTCTATTACATCAGTAAACATCTTCCCTTGGCTAGCTCAGTATTTCTGCCAGCCAGTTGTGCCATGAAATTATTCAAGTGGAATGATCACGTGTCAGGATGAGTATACAAGTTCCCTGGTCCCAGTATATGAGGCTTTCCTAAATCATCTTTGTTCTAGGAATGACTCAATGGTGATTGAGCATGGAAGGAGCAGCCATAATTTCTGTGGCTGAGAGTGGGTGGGAGGTAGATCCTAGAAAGCGTCCCAGAACAGGTAATGTCTGAGTTGGGCCATGGAAAACTGGGGAGATTTTTCTATTCAGAGAATGAGGAAGGGCATTCTAGGCAAAAGAAACAGCCTGTGCAAAGGTATTGTTATTTATTGTTAGGTGCAAAAGTATAGAGCCATGAAAACAGGACAAGGAGTTAGAGAAGGGAGGAGACTTGAATTTGTTGAACTACTACTATGTGTCAGGAGTTTTATATCTGTTATTGCCTTTAATTCTCTCACTGGTCTTGCTAGGGAAACATTATCTGCCCTATTTTGAGAAGAGGAAACAAATAGCGCTAGAAGAAGTTTAGAAACTTGGTCATCCCACATAGAATGAAAGTGGCAGAACCGAAAAGTGACAGATCTGTCTTATTCTAACATTTTTGCTCCTGTGGTGTATGGTGAGGGGCAGGAAGCAGCAGGTGAAGGGACTGGAATTCACTTCAATTTTCCAACATACTATCATCAACATCAACCCTGAAGGTGCCCACAAATGTCTGTTTCTCTGCAACTGGATCCTTCTTTGGTTTTGGAAATTTCCCATTGGTCTGCAAAGTGATCCTCCAATCTCCAGAAAGGAGTGGGATGGGAACACATGAAGAAAGAAATGTATCTTCATACACAGGAAGTGTTTCATCTCACAAGTTGTAGCCAATTGCTTGAGCTATTTTCATACTTTAATTTCAGACAACTTGCTGAGATTCATATAACTGGATTCAGGGTGTTTTGGAGCAGTCTTTTTATTTTATCAGGTGCATTTTACTCCAGCACAGCCCAGGCTAATCGCCCAGGTGATGCCTTGGGAAATTGGCTTGACAGTTTGCAGAGCAGCTGGAGACAGGTTTTTATACAAGCGGTGTTAGTCCAGGTGCAAAGGGTCTCCTGATAGAGCATCTCGGGGGACTAATTTGGGACGCCTCCTTCTATCTGATGTAATCATCTTTTAGATTCCATGGGTCTCTGGGTTCTGTCGGCAAGGCAGGCTGAGCTATCACACTTATCATTTATCCTAAGTGTATTTCTCTGTGTGACTTTATTAAATTGGATATAGACATTCCTTTTCATGTTGTTCTTGTTGTGTACCTCTGAGTCAATTCAGACTCATTATGACCCTATGTGACAGGGTAGAACTGCCTATAGGGTTTCCTATACTGTAAGCTTTATGGAACAGATGGAAGTTTGAACCAGTGATTAGTTAGCAGCTGAGTGCTTAACCATTGTGTCATTAAGGCTTCTTTCAATAAGGGCATGAAAATAAGTGGATACTAAAACAAACTATATAAAGTCAACAGAGGGGCCACCCTGTTTAGGAGCGTCGACTTTGGGTTCAGACAATCTAGGCTTAGATTCTCTCCTTACTGTTTGACAGTTGGTGAGCATTTCAACCTTTATACATCTTAGTCACCGCAACTGAAATTTAGGAATAATAATTCTTTCCTCCTAGGGCTGTTACGAGAATTGCATAAATTACCATTTGTAAAGTTTTAAGTATACTTCTTGGCATATGCTCTCACTGTACACCCCTACCCCCAACACTACCCCAAGATTGGGGAAAAGATTAAATAATTGTTAGGCAACTAAACTGTTTTTCTTTAATATTAAAACAAAGGTATCCTTTATGAATTACATATCAGAATTTATATGATATTTTAAGATTTTTTAAATAAGGAAGAGCACAAGGCATTTTTAGGGCAGTGAAACTATTCTGTATCGTACTGTAATTGTAGACACATGACATGATGCATTTTTCAAAATGCTAGGACTCTATAACACAAAATATGAACCCGAATGGAAACTATGGACTTTAGTTAATAATATTGTATCAATTGTAACAAATGTACCATAATGTAAGATAATAATAGGATAAATTACTGTTCTGGGGGATCAGGGAGCATATGGGAACTCTGTGTACTTTTGGTACAATTTTTCTGTAAACCTAAAACTTCTCAAAAAATAAAATGTATTAATAAAATAAAAAAAAATAATAAAGGGAAACCTCAAAGAAGTTTCAAGCTTGCAGCAGTTGACTTGAGCTGAGCCACCAAGACTCCAGAGGGAGAGAGCCAATCTTAACCACTGGAGGTTTTGGTGGAAAAGTTCAGCACTGTTCTTGTTCAGTCTCCCAATCATTGAAGGAAGAGTTTACTTGGTGGTCTTTCACACAGTTTACACATTTAGGTGTCCTCTTCTAGCATAGAATGTCAAAATTGACTCTGAATAGTTATAGTCATTTAATTGAATCACAAAATTATAGAAATGTAGAGCTGAAAACTCCAAAACAAACAAACTCACTACCGTTGAGTCAGATCTGACTTATAGCGACCCCTCCTTGGGTTTCTGAGGCAGTATCACTACAGAAGTAGATTGCCCAACCTTCCTTCCAAGGAGTGGCTGGTGGGTTTGAACCTCCAGTCTTCTGGTTAGCAGTCTAATGCCTTAGGCACTATGCTACCAGAGCCCCTGTAGAGCTAAAAGTGATCTTTTATTACGCAGATGAGTTTCACTCTAAATGCAAATATTACAAAGACCCGGCTGTAGAAATTGGTTGGCTGCTTTGTGGGAGACCTAAAACCAAAAACCCACAGCCATTGAGTAGATTCCGACTCATAGCCACCCCTGTAGGGTTTCTAAGACTGTAAATCTTTACGAAGTGGAACAGCTAGTGGGTTCAAACTACCAATCTTTTGGTTAGCAGCCAGTGCCTTAACCAGAGCACCACCAGAGCTCCTTGCAGGAGATCTAAAGATGAGTTTTTCCACAAGGAGAGATAGTTCAGGTTCAAGGTGGCTCCAAGGAGGACTTCTTTAGGGACTAGCAGTAGGATTAGAGACAATGGAATTTACAACAATCTTGGGGACACCGTTGAGTTTCCACAGGATTTGGAATGGAGTTTTGAAGCAATCTCATTTAGATCTTAAGGGACAATAGGCCCATAACTCATCTATTGATCACACAAGTGTTTAATATAATAGTTAAATGCTGGGGCTTAGGAGTCTATGCCTGAATTCATGTTTTGGCTCTGGAAACTTAATCATTTAACTACTCTGAGCCACTGCTTCCTCATTGGGGTATGGTAAGGATGAAACAAGAGAAATATGTAAACTCTCAGCACAGTGCTTGGTACATAATAAACACTCAAGAAATGCTAGCCATACTGCCCACCACTATGAAACTTAATAATAATAAATGGTTGATTGTGACTTTACTTATCAGTAACACATATTCTCTATGCCTCCTTTATGATTCTTATTACTTTCTTCTTTGATTTGGCAATATTTGTGTCTATGTCACATATCTTGTAAGTCATCTTCAAAAACACAATGACCTTAGCTGACTTCTCACTGTGCCCTCCTAGCAATTCAGTACGAGGCTATGTATATTGGTAGGGATCCCTGGACAACCCTCTTTTGCTATTTGTCTTCCTTACCCCCAAAGAAATAACACTATAATGATGCTTTTTCTCTTTAGTCACCAGATTGTTCCCTAAATCGGTTGAAGCCTATTATACACCTAAGATTTGATGCCAATGCAAGTAGATATTGCAGTCATTTGCATTTGGGCAAAATGCCTTTTGAAATGTGAGCAATTTTCACTCTATATTATTGTGGTATACAGTACTTGTGGGAGCTCTAGTAGCATAGTGCCTAAGGCACTTGACTGCTAACCAGAAGGCTAGTGGTTCAAACCCACCAGCCACTCCTTGGAAGGAAGATGGGGCAATCTACTTCCATAGTGATGCTGCCTTGGAAACCCAAGGAGGGGTTGCTATGAGTCAGCTCTGACTTGACGGCACATAACAACAACACAGTACTCGTATGTGGGCAGCTCAGCCTCAAATGTCTGGCCACTTTAAATAGATTTCCCCATGAGTAGACAGGGTATTATAGCCACCTTTTCAGGGCAGCCTGGGCCACAAAACAAGCAACAGTTTAGAGCTCCTGATGTTGCACTGGATTTCAGCCTTAGTAATGTCATCTCCTTCCTGTCAAGATGAGGTAGGCAGTTTGCCAGGACATCCCCATAGCCCTTTCTCTATTGAAAGAGTGGGAAATATGTGTCTGAAAGGAGCAAGATTAAAAGTGGAGCCCTTGACACCCTTCTCGGGCCAGGGATCCTCCTTTCCCCCCTCTACTCCCATGGGGCCTGGGAGGGAGGAGGTGCCTGTAAAGCTGTGTTTTTTTTATAAATACTTCATTTAGAGGAAAAAGACTTTACAATTCTGGAACAACAAAGCTAGTCTTTGACTGGACAAAGTCAGGTTGGTGCTTTTGATTACATGTGATACTGTGGAAAGGACATGGATTTTTTCTTTTTAACATTTTATTGTGGTTTCGATGAAACTTTACAGAGTGAATTAGTTTTCGACAATTTATACACATTTTGTTTTGTGATATTAGTTGCAATCCCCTCAACGTAACAGCACTCTTCCCACTTCCTCCCTGGGCTCCCCATTTTCATTCATCCTCCTTTCTTGATTTCTGAACTTTGTTTTCGGGCAAATGCTGCCCTTTTGGTCTACATGGTTGTTTGTTCTGAAGAATATGTTTCTCATGGATGTTATTGTTTACTTTATAGGCCTGTTATTATTTGGTTGAAAAGTGAGCCCTGGGTATGGGTTCAGTTCCAGGTTTGAAGGGTGTC
Source organism: Orycteropus afer afer (assembly GCF_000298275.1). Taxonomy (NCBI): domain Eukaryota; kingdom Metazoa; phylum Chordata; class Mammalia; order Tubulidentata; family Orycteropodidae; genus Orycteropus; species Orycteropus afer. The sequence goes on along the minus strand of NW_006921661.1, from coordinate 492,543 downwards.
TAAGTGCCATAGTCTTGGGAGTTCCACCACTCTCTATTAGACCAGTAAGTCTGGTCTTTTTTTTTTTATGATTTTTGAATTTTGTTTTACATTTTTCTCCCACTCTGTCCAGGATCTTCTATTGTGATCACGATCAGAGCTGTCAGTAGTGGTAGCCAGACACCTTCTAGTTTGAAATAGGCAGATCAAAATTTGCATTCCTGCTCTGCCAGTTACTAGTTTAGACAGGTCACTTCTGTAAGCTTACCCTTTTTTTTTTTTTACTTGTAAAATGAAGAAGATATCATCCATCTCTCAGGATCGAGAGAATTTAATGAAATAACATGAAAGTACCTAGCAGTGCTTGGCACACAGTGAGTGCTAAGTAAGAGTTATTTGCTTTCCTTTTCCCTTACTTCTTTCCCTTTCTTTCTTTTCTTTTTTTTTATTTTAAATTGTAATTTGGGTGAAAGTTTACAAAGCAAATTCATTTTCCATATATCAGTTCATACACATTTTGTTTCATGACATTAACTGCAGTCTCCACAATGTAACAGCCTTCTTCCCACTTCCTCCTCTGGCTACCTTCCCCTCCCCGGCTTCTTTCTCATGCATTCCTATCGTCTGAGCTACCTCCCTGTGTAAAAACTGCTCTTCTGATGGTTGATTTTTCTAAGGAGTATACCCACCAGGTGTAAATGTTCACCCTATATATGTGTCTATTGTTTGGCTGGAAGCTATGGAAAAAGTGATATATCAAAGCTAGTGACCTACACAATAACACTAAGGAAAAGGAAGACACAGAAAGGTGCAAAAGAGGTACGGACAACAAAGATAAACACTTTTACATGCATGGTACTGCATTATCAGTAATAACAAACATTAATCTACAGGTGGATACATAGGAAGACAAGGCTGAATGATCAAGTATGTTTAGGCAAATTGGAATATATCCATGACCATATATAAGTTTGGCAGATGATATTTCTACACACATATTTGCATGTGCTATAAGAATGTCCATATATATATATATATATATATATATATATATATATATATATATATATATGATAGTTGGAGCTGTGTGTCAACTTGGCTGGACCCCAGCTTTGTGTGGTTGTTCCCATGATGGGATCGGATGACTGTGTTCTGAGTGGCCAATCTGCCCAAGGGGAGTTTCCCTAGGGGTGTGGCCTCCTTCCAGGATATCCAGGGACATCCTGGGAAGAGAGACATTCTTCTGTGGATCGGGACCCTGGTGTGCTGACTACAACCTTCCGTGAGTGAGCAGCCCACCGCTCAGCCTGGAGACCCTGGATTCGTCTTTCGTTGGAGTCAACAACCAGTGTACTGCCCGCCAGCCTTGAATTTCTCAGCCCCCTGCAGTTGCGGAAGCTAAGGCTGCCTCCAGCTTGACATTTCCTCCAGGGACTTCGGACTTGCTGGCTTCTATATGTTTGTGAGCTATTTTCCTAAGATAAATTTCTCTCTCTCTCTATATATATATACATATATAAGCTTTGCTGGTTTTTGTTTCTCTAGAGAGCTCTGGTAGCATAGTGGCTAAGACACTTGCCTGCTAACTAGACAGCTGGTGGTTCAAACCCACCAGCCACTCCTTGGAAGGAAGGTTGGGCAATTCTACTTCCGTAGTGACACTGCCTTGGAAACCCAAGGAGGGGTTGCTATGAGTCGGGTTTGACTCAATGGCATATAACAACAACAACAACAAGAGAACCCAGTCTAACACAATATATAATAGAGCTAATGGGACAAAGTTATGATAATTTCTTAGCCAAAGCCAAGCACTCTGAGGGAGTGAGTTGTTGGGCGCATGGGCTCAGGACCATGGTCACAAGGGACATCAAGCTCAATTGGTGTAACACGCTACACAAAAACATTGTTCTACACTCTACTTTGGTGAGTGGTAACTGGGATCTTAAAAGCTTACCAGTGGCCATCTAAGATGTAACAATTGATCTGTTCTTGACTGGAGAAAAGAAGAATGAAGAAAACCAAAGACTCATGAAACAATCAGTCCAAGAAACTAGTGGACCATGTGAACCTCAGCCTACATGACCTTGAGACCAGAAGAACTAGATGATGCCCAGCTACTACTGTCAACCACTTGGAAAGGAATCAGTGTAGGAGATCTTGGATAGAGTGGGAGAAAAATATGGAACAAATCTCAAAATCATAAAAAAGACCTGGTTTACTGCTCTGATATAGACTGGTAAGACCTCAAAGACTATGGCCTCTAGTCACCCTTGGGCTTGGAATTGAACTCATTCCCTTACTTCTTTGAGGAAAGATTAAATGAATGCTAAGACTGGATGGGTGATGCCAGGGTAACTTGTTCTGATGCAGGGTCAGCTAATAACTTGTAGTGTAGCCAGGAACCAGGTAATCCACCTTTCTGTGTATCAACTTTCTCATCCTTAATGCAGATTTGAGTTTAGGGATTTGATCTAGATAGTCTCTAAGGTCTGTTCCAGTTTTAGCATTTCAGATATAATGCAGGCAGTTTTTAAGGAAAACCACCAGTCTCCTAAGGGGCCTGAAGTGTTCCCAACCCTCTCCCTTCCAAAGTCTACAGACATTTGTTTTCCCCTCTATTACCCAGCTAGATCCCAGGTGTCCAAATTAGTCATCCCTCTGTTGCATAATCACTAAAAACTCCAAATCAATTAAAAAATCTGCTGCCTATATATCTCCATAGTTCAAGGAAAATTTCATACTGATAAAATTGGGCCTGTGTCCTACCTACACAGAACATAATTCTGGGTATACCCAATTTCTAGCATAGAATCTTCCATTACTCTGTAGTCTGTGATTTCATTCTCCCAAATCAGAGATTGTAGTACCCTGTTGCTTTACATGGTCTATTTGCATATTTTATATGTCGACAAGAATGTTGTAACAAGACCCCAGGATTTCGTTTCTGGAGAGCAGTCTGAATTGTCCACTTGCATGATTCACTGACCCTGGGACTTTGGGCAAGTCACCACCTCCTCAAGCCTCCTTGTGATCACCAGGGAAATGAGAACAGTGATACTCTCTGATCCATCTCTTAAGGCTGCTCAGAAGATTGTTGTGCCACAATAAATATGCATTGTGCTTTATCAACCACTTTTACAGAAGTGAATTCTCTTAATTTCTTTGATCCTCAGTTTCCTCATCTGGAAATGGGGTTGAGTAAGTCATCCTCAGGAAAGATGCCTAGGGTAGTAGCTGGCACAAAGCAGGCACTTAGAGAATGACAACTTTTATTATCAGTACTGATTCTTATGATAAGTCCATTATAAACACAAAAAAAGTGCTTTGTAAACATTATTTTACTATAATAGTACTTTTTACTACAATGATTATTTTTTAATGTTTATGAATCAACCAGAGCTAGCATATACACACTATTACTATTTTTCAATAACAGTAACATGGGATTTAAAGTAGTCAATTCCTTATTGGCACCAGAAAATTCATTGAAACCAAGGAAAAATCACCAGAGAATTCACTTAAAAGGGGTGCTGTCAGCGTCTAAAAGCTGTGATTAAAGCATTGGGCTGCTAACCATAAGGTCAGTGGTTTAAACCCATCAGCCACTCTATGGGAGAAAGATGAGGCAGTTTGCTTCAATAAAGATTTATAGCCTTGAACATTGTATGGGGCAGTTCTACTCTGTCCTGGAGGTCACTATGCATTGGAACTGACTTGATGGCAGTGGGTGAGTTAGCATCTACATGAAGAATCCCTTTCAGGCATGTGTGCTGCCCTTAGGGACTCCCAGCTGTTCACAGGCCCAATCTACGTCCATGTGGCTTTTTCAGCTTCCTCCATAAAAAGTAGTATGTGACAAGCCTGCTGGGGCAGGAAATAGTTTTGTACTAATGAGTTTGTGCTTCACTGACGCTTTCCCATTAAAATCATGTTAACGGTGCCCCCCTGTTAATCATCCCAAAATCAGTTTATTAATTAACTCATTTTGGGAAATCGCAATTTAGTCAGAGCTCTCCAGCTCATTAGCATGTTACCAGGACAGAGAAAATAGATGTCATTGAAATCCCTCCTTACATGTTTAGCTCATTGGGGGCACTGAGTCTCCTTCAATCTTCTTGGTTCTTTCATTCATTAATTCATTCAACAAAGAATGATTGAATGCTTCCTATGTGTTTAACTCTGTGCTTGGCTTGGAGGATGAAAGGATGGAAGACACAGTCTCTGCTTCAAGAATATCAGTGGGTTGGAGGAGTGAGAATTGTGAACTGGAAGCAGAAGATAGGAAAGGACACATGGGGTTGCTTTGAGCCTACTGATTTTTTAGACCCTTTATTCTTATATTGACATCTCTGATTTGCACTTGGTTATTAACCAAAATTTGTGGATCAAACCCACCCACGGCACAAAGAAAGAAAGGCCTGGTGATTTGCTTTTGTAAAGCCAGCAGTCAAAAAAAACCCTATGGAGCTCAGTTTGACTCTGTAACACATGGGTCACCATGAGCTGGAATCTACCATGGCAGTGAGTTTGTGTTTTTCGGTATCCTTTTGTTGGAGTCCCTGGCAAATGGTTAATGTGTTTTCCTCAGAAGAAGGGTTTGGTGATCTACTTCTGAAAAACCAGCATCAAAAACCCTATAGAACACAGCTGTACTCTAATACATATGGGGTTGCCATGAGTAGGAATTAACTCTACAAGAGGTTACTGTTTATCCTCGTGTTAGATATTGTCTAACAATGTTATTCATTGCCTTTCAAAACCACTTATGATTCACTGATAACTGGTAAGTGCATTTGTGTAGATAATTCTGATATCATCTGGTTCAATCTGTACTTTTATAATAATGGTGATACCATCAACAATAATGCACAACGCAATGCACTGCCTTTGAGTCGGATCCGACTCACAGTGACCCCCTCCATGGGTTTCCAATGTGGTATCACTATGGAAGTAGATTGCCCAACCTTCCTTCTGAGGAGTGGCTGGCGGACTTGAACCACCAGCCTTCTGGTTATCAGTCAAATGCCTTAGGCACTATGTCACCAGAGCTCCTATCAACAATAATAGTAAACATTTCTTTACTACGTCCCAGGCACTATCCTGAACACTTATATGTAATACCCAAACCAAACCCCTTGCCATCAAGTGGATTCCAACCCATAGCAACCCTATAAGACAGGGGAGAACTATGCCATAAGATTTCCAAGGCCTTAAATCTTTACAGAAGCAGACTGCCTCATCTTTCTCCCACGGAGTAGCTAGTGGGTTTGAACTGACAACCGTTTTGTTAGCAGACCAATGCTTTAACCACAGCACTACCAGAGCTCCTCTTTGCATGTAACAGCTAATTCAGTTAATAATTATACTTAATGAGCTAATAACTCATTTAATTAATAACAATTACTGACTTAATAACTCAATTAATTCTCACTATAACCCTATAAGGCAAGTACTAATAGTATCATCATTTACAGATACGGAAACTGAGGCAAGTTGAACAGATTTGGATGTGGGCAGCTTGGATCCAGAATCAGGTAAGGAAACAAGACCCAGGAAAGACAGCAACTTGCTCCAAGTCACACACTGAGTAGTGAGAGCATAACTCAGGTATCTCCAGTGGCAAAATCAGCATTCTTTCCACTGCCATTTGCTTCCAGAAATTCCCACCTCTGGATCAGGCTATTGTTGCCTCAGAGTCCCAGTAAAACATAATACAAAGTTGTGGCTCCTTGGGGCTAGGGTCCAGGTCTCAATTAGATCCTATATCCCTAGTATTTGACACATAATATATATAAAACAGACACCTGTAGATTGAATATATGAGTGTGTAAATAGGTAAATAGGTTGGAATTCGTAATGAGGTGACACAAAGATCTCAGCCTAGGAAATCTGAAGCTGCAACTTCATAGCTGCATGACCTTGGGTAAATGTGAGTCCTTTCTAAGTCTCGGTTTTCTCATCTGCAAAATAAGGCTGGAAATAGCTTTCCAGGGATATTGTGAGGTTAAATGAAATGAATTTGAAAGTGTCCTGTGATGAGTAAGTCACTATGCTATTGTCAGCTGAAGTCATCCTCCTTATTAACTTAGCCATCTTTGAATGCCCAGGTCATCTTCACTGGGTGGTTTGAGGGCAGCTGGGTGCTGGTCTGCTTGAAAGGAGATGTTGTCCTTACCTCTTACTCACTAGGCAATCATAGGGCAACACTGGCATTAGCAAGCTCATCTGCTAATTCTGCAATTTCCCTGGTTGCCTTTGACCACAGAAGATCCAGCCACTATCTGGCAGCTCATAGGCTCTCAGGATATATGGGTCAGAGAAAAAAATAGGTTTAGTCCTCCATGCTACTCTTTGGAACCTTCTTGCTTGTACTCTTTTTGCATTACAAAGAGGGATTATATTGGGATCTGGCTAAATTTTGAGTCCTGTTGGGAGGTGAGGTCACTTTGACAGAAGACAAACTTTTGTTCTTCTCTTTGGAGAGGCTGGGTGGTGTAAAAGGTTAACATGCTTGACTGCTAACAAAAGGTTGGCAGTTTGAGTCCATCCAGAGGTGCCTTGGAAGAATGGCCTTTGAAAAAGTCAGCCATTGAAAACCCTATGGAGCACAGTCCTACTCTGACACACATGAAGTCACCATGAGTTGGGGTCAACTTGACAGCCACTGGTTTCTGGTCCTTTTCTCTCTTCAGCCACCACCTCAGCTGCCTTTCATGCCTGTTAAGTACCCATCTCAGCACCCCTCCCATGTGCTGTGGTTGACTTTTTAGCAGATTAATTATAAAAAGAAAGAGAGAGAAAGTAATCATTACAACAAACAAACAAATAAATTAAAAAGACTATGACAGGTGAAGTGGATGGTATTAGTATTGTGTTGACATTAGGGGTAAAGGCTCTGGACATTGGGTAAGATATAGAACCTCTCTGTGAGCTAGTTTTCTCATCTTAAAAGTGGAGTAATTACAGTTTCTATCCAGATGATGGGAAGACTAAATGAGTGAGTTCATGTAAAGAGCTTTAGAACATTCCTTGGCCCTTAGTAGGAACTCCATATACCACATGCTAACTATTATGGTTACTATTATTCTAAGTTGGGAGCTCTGGTAGCATAGTGCCTAAGGCACTTGACTGCTAACCAGAAGGCTGGCGGTTCAAACCCACCAGCCACTCCTGGGAAGGAAGGTTGGGCAATCCTACTTCCGTAGTGATACTGCCTCGGAAACCCAAGGAGGGGTCGCTATGAGTCGGGGCCAACTCGACGGCAAATAACAACAACAACATTATTCTAAGTTACCTGCTCGCACTCTGGTTGGCAAGGCTGCCTGAGAAATTACAGCACTAATCAGAAACAAAGGTCTTGGTAAAATAGGTGTAAGTCAACTCTGAACTTTCTTAGATTGCTTCTGGTTTTTGCTGCTAAAGTCAGCCTTGCTCAGGCAGGGGAGGGAGGTCTGTGTACATAGAGAAGTCATGACTGGTTATCAGTCTGAGGTGATACTTTGTCATTAGGGTGGGAGAAGAGAAATCTTGATTCAAGTCTAACAAATAAAACTAAGATTTACAAGATTTTTTTAGGGCTAAAAGGCACGATACATGTAAGTATAAATTCTAAATAAATAAAATCAGATTGTGTTATTTTGTTTAATGATTTGCTGATGGAGCTTGAGAATGTTGGGAGAGTTGGGAGACTTGGCCCCCGCTGCCAACAGATATAGTTTGAAGACAGGACTGTATTGAACAGGTCTTATAAAATTCTATGTCCACCTAGAACCTCAGAATGTGATTTTATGTGGAAATAGTATTTGTAGATGCAATCATGTTAAAATCAGTCCATACTATATTAGGGTGGGCCCTAGTCCAATGGCTGGTGCCCTTATAAGAAGAGGGCAATTTGAACACAGACACAGAGAGGAGAATACCATAAGAAGAGTGAGGCAGAGATTAGAGTGGCATAGCTACAGACAAAAGAACAAGTCTTGATGGCAACCACCAGAAGCCAAGAGACAGGCATGGGATAGATTTTCCCTCAGTGTTGCCAAAAAAGTACCTTGATTTGGACTTCTACTCTCTAGAACTGTGAGAGAATGAATTTTTGTTGTTTTAAGTCACCCACTCAGTGTATTTTGTTACAACAGCCCTAGGAACTAAGTGTTCATGTTTGAAACATATGATGAGAGAAAACTGGGTGAAGGATCATCAATTTTCTATTAGATCTACTTTAGGAATTTCAAGTGAATTTGACCCTAATTTAGCAGGGTTTCTTCTCAAAGTTTAGTAAGAGAGACTTACCACTGTCGCTGGAAAAGGGGGTTGTTTTGCCTAAATCTTAGAACCACTTAGGGAGAACCATTCAAACAATGGGATTTTCAGTGAGCTGAAAGGAGCCTGAGAGATCATTTATTTACTCCAATTCCCCTCACTCTTATGATGAAATTGAGGTTCAGATTGTGGAAGTAGCTTTGAGTACTTCTTGCTGATCTGGCCCTGGTCAGGCCCAGAACTAAATTGGGTGCTGCTGCTGACAGCTACCATTTTATTGATAAACTCAGAAAAAACAAACTCACTACCATTGAGTCAATTCCAACTCATACTGACCCCTATTAGGTTCCTCAGGCTGTTAATCTTTATGGAAGTAAATTGCCCTATTTCCTTCCATGGAGAAACTAGTGAGTTTGAACTACTGCCCTTCTGGTTAGTGCCAAATGCCTTATCCACTATGCCACCAGAGCTCCTTATTTTATTGATAGCTGCCATTTGTTGATGCTTTGTGCAAGATATATTCAAAATTTCCTAGTATTTAATCCTCACATTTACGCTATGATGTATGGCAGACACAATGTTATGTGTGCATCACATAGTTGCCTCTTCCTGGGCACCAAGGAAGATATTTCCCATCTAATTTTGTAGTTTTACTGGGCCCATGTGACTAAGTTCTGGCAACTAGGATGTGGGTTTAAATTATACCTCTCTCAGGTGTGGCAAGGAATTTTAGTGGTATAGTGGATAAGGCTTTTGGCTCCTAACCAGAAGGTCAGTGGTTCAAACCCACCAGCCATTCCATGGAAGGAAGATGCGGTGATCTGCTTCTGCAAAGATTTACGGCCTTGTAAACCTGATGAGGGTTGCTATGAGTTGGAACAGACTAGATGGCAGTGAGTTTGGTTTGGTTTTCACGTGTGGCTTAGTAAGCTCTCATGTAACCCTCCAATTCTTTGTTTCTCTGCCATAGCAACCTCAAATGTTATGTGTTCCAAAAGGGTGGCTACAAAATAGGAAAAGTCTCCCCTACCTACATTAGATTTAGTGTAAAGGAATAACAAATAGTCAATGACGTTTGGGGAATATTTGTTACTGCAGCAAAGCCAAATCTATTCTAGTACAGGTAGGTTGGATTGTGATCCCACTTTATAGATTAGGAAGTTAAGACCTAATGAGGTGGAAAAACTAGTAAATGGAAAGAGCCAAGATTGAAATCCAAGTTGGTCTGATATCATAATTTGTATCATGACTATGAGAGAGATGGGGAGAAAGGTGAGATGGAGAAACAGCAAAAAACTAGAAGACATGGGCGTAGCTATGTAATATGGGGCAGAAGAATAATGTTGTTTATTTCTCTGGGTTCTATGTTCTGCCCTTTAAGAAAGAAAGCCAAACATTCCCCACTCTCACTCTCCATTATCTTTGGATGTTAACCAAGAATTTGAGTGATGGTGAAGAAATGACATTGGACTAAGGGTTAGGAAGCTTGAGTTCTACTGTCTACTGTTCACTATGGGTCCTTGGGCAAGTCTCCTTCCTTCTGCTAGTTTTTCTTTCATCATCCGTAACAGTAGAGGAACGGAGTAAGTTTAAGGTACTTTTAGCCTTAAAAGTGAACCTGATTGACCTTGAAGTGTTCTTATAATGTTCAAATGAGAAGATACAAGTGGAAGAGCTTTGTAAATTGTAATGTACAATGCATAGGGAGAAGCACTGTGGTGAAATTTCTTCTGGAGCCACAGAACATTCTGATCTGATGCCTCATTAATAAGAATAAATGATTCTGGATTGTGTCAGACAAAGACATAGACGTTTTAGAAGTTGCTGCCAAGGAGCTGGCAGACAACAACATGGGTGAGGATCAGATCATAAGGATTCTCCCAGCCATGGATAACAGACTGTGGCATAGGCTTGTCCTCACCCAGAAATAGAGTGGACTCCCTCTTTCTCTTTCTTCCTTTCTCCTTCCTCTTCTTCAAAAATTACCTTTTCCTCCAACACCTCAATAACAAAAAGACAAACAATCCAATTAAAAAATGGGCAGAAGACATGAATAGACACTTCACACCAAGGAGGATATTCAAGCGGCCAACAAACATATGAAGAAATGCTCACGATCATTAGCTATTAGAGAGATGCAAATCAAAACAACAATGAGATACCATCTTGCTCCAGCACTAGTAGCAAAGTTCAACAAGACAGAAAATAACAAATGCTGGCGAGGTTGTGGAGAGATTGGGACTCTCATACACTGCTGGTGGAACTGTAAAATGGTACAACCATTGTGGAAAGCAGTATGGCGATTCCTTCAAAAGTTGGAAATACAAATACCATTTGACCCAGCCATCCCATTACTAGGTATATACCCTAAAGAAGTGAGAGCCATAACAAGAACAGATATATGCATGCCGATGTTCATCGCAGCACTATTTACAATAGCCAAAACTTGGAAACAACCTAGATGTCCAACAACTGAGGAATGGATAACCAAACTTTGGTACATTCACACAATGGAATACTATGCAACGCTAAAGAATAACGTAGAATCTGCAAAACACCGCATAACGTGGATGAACTTGGAGGACATTATGCTGAGCGAAATAAGTCAGTCACAAAAGGACAAATATTGTATTAGTCCGTTATTGTAAAAGTTAAGGAAAGGTTTATATATTGGAGGACATTTTCTTTGTTGGTTACCAGGGGTGGGAGGGAAGGGGAGGGAAAGCTGTTAGATAGATAGAGATAAATATTGATTTGGGTGAAGAGAAGGGCAATGTACCAAATGTGAGTGACCAATATGGCAGCATTGAGGATGAGAAAGACAGAGAGAGTTACATGGGCGGTACAAACAACAAATATGAACCCCTTTGTAAATACAATACTGAGTTGTCAATGAAAGCAAACATGGGTATAGGGACGGATAGATGGGTGAACAAGCTAAACAATTATGTATGTCTAAATGGAGAGTGTATCCAAGATCATATACAGGGTTGGCAGACAATGGGCCTCTCGAAGAGTATGAAGGGATGGACACTGGGAGGAGGTAACTATGGGGAGGAAGTGGGAGGGGAGCTGCTGCATTGTAAATTTTGGTCAATGACATGAGACAAAATATATGTGAACTGCTGTATGAAAAGTGAATTTACTCTGTAAATCTTCACCCAAATCCTAATAAAAAAAAAAAAAAAAAAAAATTACCTTTTCAGCCTAGTCTTTCCTGTCACTTCATGTAGTGTACCTCCCTCATCATATCCCCTTACCCTACTTTATTTTTATTCCTCATACTCAGAGGTCACAAGCTGGCAATATTGTGTGCATTGTCTGTTGTCCTCAGTAGGATGTGAGCTTCATGAGAGCAGGCATTTGCCTGATTTATTCACTGCAATAATTCCATTTGCAGAATAGTACTTGGCACCCAATTAATATTCACTGACTAAATTACAATGAACAATTGATTCATCTTACAAATGGCTATTCTCCTGCACCTCTTGTGAAATGCAGTCAGAAAGAGAGAGAGAGTTCCCAGAAGAGCAGAACTTGAAGGGACTTGCAGGATCATGCACTCTAAGTACTTTGCTTGCCAGAAGGACAACTACAGAAAGGGTAGGAATTAGAGAAGAGCACAAGCCTCCAATAGTCTCTTACAGGTGCTATTTTTGGGTCCTTCTGGAGGAGTTCTGGTGGTATAGTGGTTAAGACATTTGGCTGCTAATCAAAAAGTTGGTGGTTAAAACCCACCAACTACTCCATAGAAGAAAGATGAGGCAGTCTTCTCTGTAAAAACGTAAGCCTTGAAAACCCAATAAGCGGTAGCTATGAGCCAGAGTCAACTCTCTGGCTGTGAGTTTGGTTTTGTGTTTGGTCAGAAGTTGGCAGTAGGGTGTTATGACTGTGGTTTCAGACTCAAATACATTCTATGCTGTGGATTGAGAAAAACAATGACTGGAAGAACTGTAAGGTTGGGTCCACATCTTTATTTAAATTGTGTTGTATCTGAAACTTGTCCTCAATAGGCAGGACATTCTTCCATGTTTGATTCACAATACATGTCCCTAGCACCCAACAAGGAGCTGTCCTCAATGGATGCTTGCACAGTTTTTGTCCAAGGAGTAGGGGCTGAGAATTTTCCTTCGTTTCTAGGCCTCCTGTTCTGGCTCCCACATTCTCACCTTTTATTACTAATCTCATTTTCTACTACCCCCACCTACCATATGCACATTCATTTTAAACTTCTCCCCCTTCTGCACTTCTCCTAGTCCTTCTAATAATTCAAATTTTCTACCCACTTCCTCTGTGAAAAGGAGCCCTGGTAGTGCCGTTGTTAAATGCTTAGCTGCCAACCAAAAGGTCAGCAGTTAGAACCCACCAGCTGCTCTGTGGGGGAAATATGTGGTCATCTACCTCTGTAAAGATTTATAGCCTTGGAAGACTGGGCAATCTACTTCCATAGAGACACCGCCTCGGAAACCCAAGGAGGGGTCACTGTGAGTCAGAACTGACTCGATGGCAGTGAGTTAGAGTTCAACCTTGTGGGGCAGTACTACTCTGTCCTATGCGGTCACTATGAGTTGGAGTCAACCAATGGCAGTGGCGGTCACTATGAGTTGGAGTCAACCAATGGCAGTGGGTTCCTCCATAAAACTTCTAATAACACTGAGAAATAATTTCTTTCTTCTATATTTCCTTGGCATTTGTTCTTTGAGGGCAGGGACTCTTTGTCATTCATCTCTTTATCTTCATGTTTCACGCATAGTATGGGATCAAATAATAAACAATAAAGATGACAATAATAATAAAAACCCAAAACCAAACTCACTGCCAAGTTGGATCTGACTCATAGTGACCTCTCCTTGGGTTTTTCTGAGGCAGTATCACTACAGAAGTAGATCGCCCAATCATCCTTCCAAGGAGTGGCTGGTGGGTTTGAACTGCTAGTCTTCTGGTTAGCAGTCAAGTGCCTTAGGCACTACACCACCAGAAGTGGAAATGATAATAATAGTAGCAGCTATTTATTGAGCATTCACTCTATGTCAAATATTGTGTGGCACAGCAACGACACATTTCATTTAACTCTTTGAGTTGGAGAATCAACATACACATTTTACAGATGATACAATGTTAATTAACTAGAAGGACTCAGAGGTCAAAAGTCATAATATTCACCCAATTAAATATTAGCTGAACTGAATTAGAGGGAGAAAAACAAGGTCTTTGTGTCTATGTATGCAAATATGCGTGTATATGTGTATATCTTCTTTCTTTTTCTCTTCAGCATCAAGAAAGAAAATCCCATTTCCAGGAGCCTAAGGAATGTGTATGTATGAAAATGAGCTAAGCCCAAACATACTATGACATTCTTCAGGCATTTAGAAGATGACGAAACAAAGGTTTGCTTTGAGGTTTCTACTGTGACCCTTTCTTGGAGAAACCCATGACTCAGAACCCCTCTCTTCCTTCAGATACAGGTAACACTTGAACCCTTGGCTATGTCCTCCAGAAGCAATTATAAAAACCCACTTGAGTTGTAAATTAATATACAATTATGATTTTGTCAGGTGCTCCAAGGAAATCCAAATGGGCTTAATTGAGTAGTGCTTCTCAATGTGCCCATCTCCAGACAGCTGGGACAAAACACTTCAGACATGCTCATGGCCCCAGACAGCACAGGAGAGGCCATCAAGACCTCTGGGGCAAAGGACGTTGACATTTAAAGGAGAAATGGTAATTCAACCTGACAAGTATGTGCCTTTGGGGCCTACTAAGCTACAGTGAGAGGTCATGCCACTTCCTCACATGAGGAAGAGGTAGGAAACACACACACAATTAAAATAAAATGTCATAAGTCTTCTCAATTGGAATTCTTTGGAATCTAGTCAGAGGCTGGGTGTTTTGCTTATGTGGGAGAAAGTTGAGAAAGCCGGATGCAGTGCCACAAGTACCGTAAGGCCCTACCCAACACTTCCTATCCTCCCATGAGCTTTGAACTATGCAGTGTAGAGGCCATAATCAAGACCCAGGGACGATGTTAGAGGAAGGCAGTTTCAGGCTCAACCTAAGATAGTAATATTATCATGAATCTCTTATCTCACACCATATATAAAAATAACATGCAAATATATGAAAAATTTAAATTAAATAAAGGAAGAAAATTTGTGAAATATTTTTAATCTTGGGGATTAGGGTAGTTTTGCTGAAAAAGATAGCACATTCAGAAACCTAAAAAGAAAAGATCAAAGTATTTGAGTATATTACCTTTTAAAAACTTATGCATATCAAGACACTATAAACAAGGCCAAGAAGCCAAACAAAACAAATGATAGTCTAAGAAAAATATTTGCAATGAACATGAATTAGCGTTATAGGGACCTAGGATTTCACAAATTCACAGTAGAAAACCACCAGAGCCCCTTCTCAAACTCACTCAAAGTAGACAGGAAATGGAAATTAAAGCAACAGTAAGAAGCCCCTTTCCACAACCTGGTTTGGCAAACACTGTAGACAATAAACATAATATCTACTTACAGGGAGGATGCAGGGCAGTAGGTATTCTCATGCATTTCTTATGAATTAGTAACAATTTTGGAAAGTAATCTACAACATTATTAAAATTAATATTTATTTTGGTTGGTTGTTGTGATTCTGACTCATGATGAACCCATCTTGGAACTCCACCCCACATTTAAAAACATTGGTACATAATGATTATTTATAACAATGTTTATTGCAGCAAAGAAAACAACAATGAAAGAATCCTAGAAATAATTTGAATGTTCATTAATGTGAGAACAGTGAATAAATTATAGTATATTTATACTATGGAATATTGTGCAGCTTTTATATTATTTGAATAGTTTTATGTCTTTTTTTTCCATAATTTTTGACCACAGACACTCTCATAAGGTACTGCTGATTGACAAAAGTGGAGTAATGTATGTGCAAAATTTGGCAGGTAAAAACAAATGACAACAAATCTAGTTTTGTTATATGTACATATATTTTTATGAACATGCAGAAAGGTGTTGAAAAGGGCATAGGGTGGGGGATAAATATTAGAATTTTACTTTTTCACCTTTAATTAGTATGCCCATAAATTGCCTTTATAATTTTAAAAAAGCTTTTAATAATGGAAATGCAAAAAGAAAACCACTGAGAATGAGTAAATCAATTATGTTGTTGTTGTTATGTGCTGTGGACTTGGACCCGACTCATAGTGACCCCTCCTTAGGTTGCCGAGGCAGTATCACTATGGAATTTGATTGCCCAGTCTTCCTTTCAAGGAGTGGCTGGTGGGTTTGAACCACCAGCCTTCTGGTTAGCAGTCACGTGTCTTAGGCACTATGCTACCAGAGTTCCTAAAAAAATTATAGTAGTTGTAAAACAGACCAAGGTAATGAGCTTACCAGGACAGAAAGAATTTTGGAAAAGCCTGGTTAGCTACATGTTGGGGATGATGGGCAAAGGATTCCTATGCTGGGTAGGAATTTAGAGACATTTAAATTTCTCTTTAGCTCTAAGAACATTTGTTTGAGTTTGAGGAAAAAGAGGGCAGTGCAGGATCATAGCAAGTCAATGAAGGTGAGAGTTCAGCTAGAAGCAATTGATGGTGGGAAGGGGAAAAGGCTGTGAGGGTGAAGCTAGGGCTCTTTTATTTGATGAGCAGGAGGTCTCTGGCAGTCTTTAAGGGAGCAATCTCAGCAGGTCTGCAGCAGCAGAAACTGGATTGAAGGGAATATAGAAGTGAGGAGGAGGGGGAAGCAAGAGGAATGTCATCTCTTGTGCCAGCAAGGTCTGAGCTGAAAGAAAGTTGAGAGAAAGGCTGCTAACTCAAGAGGTAACAAAGCAGAAGGGAGAGGTTTAGGCTTGGATAGATCTGAGCACATTTGTGTAAAATGTATCAGTATGAGCAGATAAGCTATTCAATGTGATCTGCCGAGGGGCTGGGGCTGGGCTACTGTGTGTGTACAGTGAGAGAGTGGTTGGATGTGGTTCCGGGACAGTAGTACACTTGCTCTTTAAAATGGGAGAGCAGGAAAGCTCAAGATGAAAGACTTTACTTAGGATGATTATAATGTTTGAAGCCAGACAGATAATGGTTTAGAATCCAGGCTACAGGCTCTGTGGTCTTATCTATGTAAGCCTTAGTTGTTAACTTAATGCATGGAAATACTTAATACCTACTTCTCAGGCTTATTGGGAGTAGTACTACACACACACACACACACACACACATGTGGCCATAGTAGGCACTGAATAAATGGCAACTACTGTTAGTGCTTAACAGGCAACACAACATAGTGGGCAGTGAGTGCTCTTTGGAATCAGACAGACTGGGGCTAGAATTCAAGCTTGGGCATTTATGAGCTGTGACCATGGAGATCCTGAGGAAATGCTGGATTCCTCATCTATGAATTGGAGCTAGGAAGGTAAGGTAGTTGTAAGGTTTAGATAAAATGTTTGGCAAGTGCCATGTCTGGAACAAAGAATGTATTTAATACACAGAAGCTGTTATTATTTTTCTTGTTGTTTTTTTCAAAGGAGGTGAGGTCATGGGATGACAGTCTTTGCAACACATTACAATATAGTCTAAGAAATTAATGAACAGTTTCCAAGTTCAAGTAAAATAGTGTTCTCTACCTGTTCTTGCTGTGTGCCATCCAGTCGGTTCTGACTCATAGCAACCCCACGTGACAGAGTACAACTGCCCCATAGCATTCTCTAGGCTGTAATCTTTATGGGCAGTACATTGTCAGGTCTTTCTCTCGTGGAGTCACAGGGTGGGTTCAAACTGCCAACCTTTTTCTCTTTTACTTTTACTGTGGTGAAAACATACAAACCAAGACATTCACCAACATAACAGCTTCCACATTTACAGCTCAGCAATATTCATGACATTTTTCATGTGCCACCATTATTGCTATCCTTTTCTAAAATATTCCACTACCATTAGCATAAACTCAATGTCCCGCAAACAAAAGCTTCACCTTTCCTCCTCCCTCCTACCTTTGGTAACCACTAATAGTCTTTGGTATGTAAGTATGTGTGTGTCCGTGTGTGTGTGTATACACACATATATATATAGCTATAGATATAATATGGGAGCTCTGGTAGCATAGTGGCTAAGGCACTTGACTGCTAACCAGAAGGCAGGCGGTTCAAACCCACCAGCCACTCCTCGGAAGGAAG
>NW_006921661.1:408332-474772 GCF_000298275.1 Orycteropus afer afer | reverse complement strand
CTGACTCAACAACACGTAACAACAACAAAGACTAATACAATATTTGTCCTTCTGTGATTGACTTGTTTTGTCTAGCATAATGTCCTCCAAGTTTATCCACATTTTGAGGTATTTTGAAGAGTCTACATTATCCTTTAGTGTTGCTTAGTGTTCCATTGTGTGTATATACCACAGTTTGGCTATCCATTTCTCTGTTGATGGGCACTTAGGTTGTTTCCACCTCTTTGCTGTTGTGAATAGTGCTGTGATGAACATGGGTGTGCACATATCTATTTGTGTCTTGGCTCTCACTCCTCTATTAAACTGCTAATTTTCTGGTTAACAGCCAAATGCTTAACTGGAATTGGAGTAGGGAAGAGAAGATGGTAGGGTAAGCTGGAGACTAGCTAGGCTGACAAGGTGGTAAGTCAGAGGAATGAAGGGACAGGTGAAGCTGATTGCCTTTTTTTTTTTTTTTCCAAATCACTCCTTGCCCCCTACCCTATCTTGTAACCACAACACTATTTGAACATCTCTGTCTTGAACAGGTTTCTGTAATATTTTATGGAGAAGCAGGAGACAGAATCCAGGTGTAACTGCAATTTGATTACTTGCTTGTGAGGTGACACAAGACAAGGGGTTTATGAACGTTAGATACCTATATGTAAAATGCCTAATAATTCCTAAGTTAGAATTAAGTATTATTTGATCCACAGCCAGGCATAGAGTAGATGCTCAGTAAATATGAAGTTTGTTTCTCTTTGCTGCTAATGAAGGCCCTTATCTCTTTCATTTTTGTGTCTCCACAGGCTACCAGGAGCCTAGCCCAATGATAGGATTTAAATTTCATAGGTGAATGAATAAATGGATACATGAACATTGGTGAGGGCAATGTCAAAGTGGACAATCCCTGACATATCAGTCTACTGCGTGTAATAGAGCTTGTGGTTCTGGTCTCAGGAAGTATGGGACCTAAGAGACCTTTCTTCCTGCCATCAGACATAGTGATAAAACAATAAATTATTTTACAACCGGCAGTAATTAGACAAAAGGGTCCTTGCAGTCTCTCTCTCTTTTAGCTCTTTGGGAACATTTATGGGGCTCAGAGGCAGCCATTTCCTACCGCCCCTGCATCTGTGCTGGTTCCTGCATTCATGGGCCTGACGGACCTGGTGTTGGGGAGAAGGCATGTGCAGGGCTTGCTGTCAGTGCCCACCTCAGCAGATCTGAGAATGTCTGGAGGATTCAAGCAAGCTCCTAGGGCTACAAATAAGTAAGATCTATAAGATGTATGATCTTCGCAAATCCTATCCTCTTTCTTGGTCTCAGATCTCTCTTCCATAAAATGAGAAGTTTGTGTTAAATAGCTTTTATACCTTTTCTCATTTTTGAAATCCTATGACTGTATTAGGAGCTCTGGTAGCATAGTGCGTAAGGCATTTGACTGCTAACCAGAAGGCTGGCGGTTCAAACCCACCAGCCACTCCTCAGAAGAAAGATGGGGCAATCTATTCCCGTAGTGATACTTTCTTGGAAACCCAAGGAGGGGTCGCTATGAGTCGGGTCCAACTCGACGGCAAACAACAACAACAACATGACTGTATTGGTTGAAATCTGTACCAATTCCCCTCAAGCTGACCCAGACTCATGGCAATCCCATGCATGTCAGTGTAGAACTGTGTTCCATAGGGTTTTCAGTGGCTGACTTTTTGTCAGTAGATCACCAGTCCTTCCTTCTGAGATGCCTCTAGGTAAACTTGAACCCCCAGCCTTTTGATTAACAGTTGGATGTGTAACCATTTGCACCACTCAGGAGTTTCATATTGATCTTTCAGAAGCAAGTATTTAGTTTGATTTCCAGTCAGGGTTACCCACAAGGAAGAGTGCTTGTGTGAGTTTTCTGGAGGTACTTTCTGGAGCTGCAGGATGCTTGTTATGAAGGCTAAATTACCTTACTGAGCACAGTTAGTAACTAAGCTTGCCAGTCCGCAGAGGTCTTCTAGCCCAGGGTTCACACATTGATGACACCCAGAAGGCTTCTCTTTGGCTTCCATAGTTCTTAAATGCTTTAAGGATGATCAACATTTTTTTTTAAATCAAAATTTATTAATTTTTCATGTTGTTTAAAATATATACAGCAGAATATGCATCAACTCAACAATTTCTGTGTGTACAATCCAGTGACATTGATTACATTCTTCAAATTGTGCAACCATTCTCACCCTCCTTTTCCAAATAGCTTGTCCTCCATTAATATAAACTCACTGCCCCTAAGTTTCCTATGTAACCTTTCAGAGTTGCTCTTGTCAATTTGATCCCATATAGGTAGTTCTTCAAAAGAGCATTATGCTCAAGGCAGGCTTTCTTCACTAATTAAACTAACCTATTGTTTGATTAAATTTCATCTCTGATAGCATATGCTCTGGTAGCATAGTGGCTAAAGCACTTGACTGCTAACCAGAAGGCTGGAGGTTCAAACCCACCAGCCACTCCTCGGAAAGAAGATTGGGCAATCTATTTCCATAGTGATACCGCCTCGGAAACCCAAGGAGGGGTCATTACCAGTTGGGTCAGACTCGATGGCACATAACAACAACAACAACATTGTTTGATTTAAAGAAGACTTTAGGGGATATTTACATTTTATAGTTTAAAGATTATGTCAGGGCAAGAGTTCCTGGGGTTCATCCAGTCTCATGGCCAAGGATGATTGTCTTATGTGCATCCTGATGTACTGATGATTCTTACTACCAACCTGCTAGCTGAGGCACTTGAGTTTTTGGCTCTCAAAGTCAGGTCTTTTCATTTTATACATTAAACCTGACAGAGGTGAGGTAACTTGTCCAAGGCCCTTCAGCTGGAACTCCAACAAGACCTCCCGACTTTCAACCCCAAGCTTCTTCCTCCACAGAAATCTAGAGATACGGCTCAAGTGCTGGTGTCTCAGGGATGGACAAACCTTTGGCAGAAGGCTATCCTAGGAGCAGTGGAGTCTAATAGTGAATCTTCCCTGAAGCAGATTTTAATAGGAACAACAGGTGAGAAGAACAAAAGATGGATGTCTTGAATGGTATTGGTCTCAGCTTTCTCATTTATAAAAACTAAAGTGATCCTACTTTGCTCCCTTCTTGAAGGGTTTTTAGGACTTTAAATGAAATAGTGCCTAAGAAGCAAACTATAGGTATTTAATATATAGGTATCTTTCCCATGGGGATGGTCTGAATATAGGTGAGGGATCGACTGGGCCTTATTCTTCTGATGGCGGTTCAAACCCACTAGCCGCTCCATAGAAGGGAGACTGGGCAATCTACTTCTGTAAAGATTTACTGCCTCAGAAACCCAGTGGGGGTCACTATGAGTTGGAATTGACTCAATGGTAGTGAGTTTTTTATTCTTCTCATCTTCACAATTGTAGTACTCGCAGGCATCCTTGCTTTGAGGTTCTTGGGAAGATGAGGCATTTACGTGAAAATCCACGAGTACCTTAAACTCTCAGCCAAGAAAAATGCCAGGTACAAGCCCTCAGGGCCTCTTCATACTCAACCTCTCTCATTGTGGCACCTGTGACTGAGATAGCATCCAGGTAGGGGGAGTAGTGGGGCTGACCCATTTTCCTGTGTTTCCATAATGTAAAAAAGCATTTAATAGTCTTAGCCTTTCCTTGCTGAGCTGCGCTTTCCTTTCCAGAAAATACCCCAGTGCAGATGCATCACATTCTGACAACACATTCTCTCACCCAACAGATCAGAATGATCATTTAAAAGCTTAGAGTGAAAGCTCAAGCTTCTGATTGATCCGATAATATTGTCTTGTTCCCATTTTAAGCTACCTGTTCCTTAAATTGCATATAAAAATACAGTCCATGCAATATTAATACACTAATGAATAATACACTAACAATTTGAAGTGCGCCAACCCACCCAAGGATTTTTCATCTCCTGCATGTTTCATCAGAGGCACTTGGTATATACTGAATAATCGTTAGGATGATGAAAATGATAATAACAACAAAATAAATATAGTGCAGTTTTACTGTTGTGGGGAAAAACATGAAAGGTAATTCTCAATTATAAGTGAGAAATGGATGCCTGTGATCCAGGGATGGGCTGCTGCTTGTTGATGTATCACAGGTAAGGGCAGCTGCGGCTGTGTGCGACTGTACATACAACAGAGTCTTATCTGTCTACTGCTGTCGGGGAATTTTATTACACAAAAATGGGTTTTTCAGGCATCTAGAATAGAAAGTAGATTGAAGGAAAGGTCATAAATTTTGGAGACAGCCAGATCTGGGTTCAAATGCTGGTTCTGCCATTTATTTGCCTTGTGAATGCTTTCTGTTTTCTATTTCCCATCTGGTAAGAAAGGAGAATAACTACTCTTTGTTTTTGAGAAGATTAAATCAGATAACGTACCTGTAAATGTCTGGACCAGCGCCTTGTTCCTAGGAGGTGTTACTAGAGACCTTAAGACATCTATTCATATTAAGCCTTAGCTTCACAAGTAGTTCCTTAGGCATAAGGCCTTGTCTTATTGTCTTCGCATCCCCTCCAATCTAATGTCTCAGAATTCCCCAAACACATTCTCTTCCCCAAAGCACAGTGGATGGTACCTGTCATGGTTTCATACATGTTAGTTCTCTTCTACTTAAACTTTGAGGCCTGGACTTGGAGGCAGCTGGTTAAAAATCTAGAGGTGTTGTCTGCTTATTTGTGGACTTGAAGATACTTTTCAAACTATTTGTGTTTTGGGATTTCTGACTCCCAAATAGGTGGATGCTATGGCACATCTACTTCCAAACCTGGATATGTGAGCAGAAAGGGTACACCTAACACTCTACCAAGGAAAGAGCCAGTCCACACACATATAGAAATTTAATTTTAACTGTGAAGTTTAAAATGGAAAAAAAATCCATTATTTTGGGAAAATCATTTAAAATGGAATTTATTTTCTGAAGAGTTTTGGATTTGTTCTTAGTATCGAAACCAAATTCATTCATTCATCAGTCCTTTACTGAGTGCTGACAGTGAGCTTGCCATGCTGCTGTAAACACTGGAGGTATAAAGACCTAATCCAAAGGGGATGACAGACCCATACATTGGTTAGTTAAGTAGGATGAAAACTGCAAAAAAGAGAAGACAAGATGCTATCTGAATGACAGGCAATTCTTACATCTGAGATTAGAGACTCCTTCTTGAAGAAGGTGGTATTTAGGATTGAGAAGGTAGGGAAAGATATTCTGGGCTTCAGGTAGAGTGTAAAAAGTGGGAAAAGTACATCGTGATTTTGGAGAACAGTAAGTTAGTAAGACTACTGGTTGGGTATGATTCTAATATTCAAACCAAAAACTGAACTCACAGCAATTGAATTGATTATTACCCATAGTTCATTCTTATTCAAACTCCATTGGGTTTCCAAGGCTGTAATTCTTTGCAGAAGCAGCTTGTCTTGTCTTTCTTTTGTAGAGCAGCTAGTGGGTTTGAACTATTGACCTTTTGGTTAGCAGCCAGATGCTTAACCACTACACCACCAGAGCTCCTTGATACTAATACTGTTGTTGTTGTTATTTGCCATCGAGTCGACCTGGACTCATAGCGACCCCTCCTTGGGTTTCCGAGGCAGCATCACTACGTAAGTAGGAATGCCCAACCTTCCTTCTGAGGAGTGGCTGGTGGGTGATACTAATACTAGTAACTATTAATCATCAACTGCCAAGTATGTTCCAACGCACTATGCAAAGCACTTACCCATGCTATGTCATTTGGTCATGATAACAATCCTACAGACTATGTACAGTCAGCCTCATTTTAGTCTCGAAGAAACTGAAATTCAGAGAGGTTAAATGACATGCCTAAGGTCACAAGGCTAGACAGTGAAACACTCATAATTCTGTACTTGCCCAAATGTGTGTTTGTGGTCTTTTGAATTCTGAGACATTAGATTGGAGGGGATGCGAAGACAATAAGACAAGGCCTTATGCCTAAGGAACTACTTGTGAAGCTAAGGCTTAATATGAATAGATGTCTTAAGATCTCTAGTAAGACATGGTCAGTTCCAACTTGGAAAGAGGTCACCTGCCTAAGTTTGTGGCTGTGCTGAATTTTAATAGAAGAAGAGTCTTTTGAATGTGGGCTTGAAATATGGATGGAGCTTCAACAAGCTATGAAGAGGAAAGGGCATAGAAGTCAAGGGAAGCTACAGAGTCTTGAAAGTACATATTTAATTCTGGGCCTAGAGAATAAAATAAAGAGGAGGATGTGATTAGAGAATGAGGGTAAAAAAGACAGGAAAGAAATGAAAAACTTGACTTTGGAATACCAAGATGTCTATGTCTTTTTCTTTTCTGACTCAGTCTAACACCTTAGTTCCAAAACCCAAACCCACTGCCAGAGTTGATTGCTACTCATAGTGACTCTATAGGACACAGTAGAACTGCCCCATAGGGTTTTCAAGGCTGTAAATCTTTACAGAATCAGTTTGCCTTGTGTTTCTCCCATGGAATAGTTGGTGGGTTCGAACCACTGACCTTTTGGTTAGCAGCTGAGCACTTTAACCACTGCACCATCAGGGCTCCTTGACACATTAATTAGGCAAGGCTTTAATCTTCTTTATTTAATCTTTTATTTATTTATTTATTTTTTTCATTTGACAAAAACAGCCCTGTCATGGGGAAGTCACAAGAATACTATGAAAAAAGCAATCAGTACTTACTGGTGGAATCACGCTGTACATCTGGGGAGTTATTATTGTAATTAACAGCAGCAACGTGGTGCAGGACTGTAGGTAACTGTGGCAAGAGTCAACAAACTTGACTTTCACATAGCTATTGGAGTCACTTTTCCATCAGGCAGCAGACATGAGGGCTTCCACCCAGTCTAGTCCCAAATCTCAGTCCACTGCTCATTAAACTGCCCATGTTTAAACTTTTAGCAGTCTGGGGAGAGCTGTGGACACATGATGTTAACAGCCTACTATTAACCAAACCATTAAAAACAAAAAATGGATATGCCACTCCTTGTGCTGTGTGCCACAAGTAATGTCATTTTGCTTATAAGGCCTCAGTTTTCCCATCTGTAAAACAAGGAGGTAGGAGTAGATATTTCCTGAGGTTGTCTCATATGGTCCCAAGCCTTAGAGAAAACTGCCAATGATTCAAACTCACTAAGACAGATTAGTATATCATTTCTCCAAGTATAATCAACTGAATACTAACTCATGTGAAACATGTCATGGTAATGATAAGCAATAATTTGTCCTGGGTCAGCTGTACTTGGTCAACATTACTCAAAATATGTGTTAGGCAAATGTCAAAAAAAAATTCAAACAATTCTTATTCCTGATCAAACAATAAGGATAGTGTAGTGCAGTGCCTAAGGCATTTGGCTGCTAACCAGAAGGCTGGCGGTTCAAATCCACCAGCCACTCCTCAGAAAGAAGGTTGGGCAATCTACTTTCGTAGTGATCCTGCCTCGGAAACCCAAGCAGGGGTCGCTATGCGTCAGGTCTGACTCGAGGGCAAATAACAACAACAACATGGTCAAAGTGAGTTAAACAAAATTAAACAACTTTTAACTGAAAGTAGGAGCTCTGGTGGTGCTGTGGTTAAAGCATTAGGCTGCTAGCCAATAAATTGGTGGTTTGAACCCGCCAGCTACTCTGTGGGAGAAAGATGAGGCAATCTGCTTCCATAAAGACTTACAGCCTTGGAAACCCTATGGGGCAGTTCTATTCTGTCCTATTAGGGTCACTAAAAGTTGGAATTGACTCCATGGCAGTGGGTAGGTTACTGGAAGCCTTTAGTGGGTTGAAATCCACTGAGAGTCTTCAAGAGGAAGATGAAATACATAATTTTTCTAAAACCTATTTGACCACATTATCATTTTTCTCACTGAGTTAGTATTCAGTTGATTATACTCGGAGAAATGATATACTAATCTGTCTTAGTGAGTTTGAACCCTTGGCAGTTTTCTCTAAGGCTTGGGACCAAGGATGGTACAGTGGAAAGAGCCCCAGGATGGGTGTCTGGGACCTAGGGGGACCTATTTTTCAAATGCAGTTTGGTTCTCTCCCTTACTGTGTGGCCCTGGGCAAGTCATTGCTTCTCTCTTTTTCCCATATAACAATTGAATGAAATGATCTCTGAGGTCTTTTCTGGCTCTAAAATTCTATGAATTTATGTTTATCTGTAGCTTTTTAATTAACCCATTTATTCTTTGTTCATTCAACAAATATGTGCACAACATAGGCTATGTGCTAACAACAAAAGATTTAAAAAATATATTCAATACTTGCCCTAGAGGGGGCCTGAGGCCAGTGGGAGAGATAGACACATGTGCAGGCAATTGCAGCCCAGTGTAGCCAGCACTTGTGTCTGAGTGTGGCTAGTAAGGTATCCCACCATCGTAGGGGAGGGATAGTTAGAAAAGGCTGCCCAGAGTCAATGCCAGTTGAAAGAGGAATAGGAGTTAACCTGGTGGGACAAGGAGTTCTAGATGAAGGAACATTATGGGTGAAGGCACAAAGGTGAAACACAATGTCACACATTTTGGGAACTATAACAACAACCACATTAATATCAAACAAACAAAAAAGAAACCAACAGTAGCAGCATCTATTTGATATGATATTTTGAGCATATATAAAGTGTCAGGCCAGATCTAACTGTTTTGCATTAATTAATCTCTATATCTTGTAAGCCCATCAAGTCATTTTAATTACCATGATTTTATAGTTGAAGCAATAACAGATAATACATTATGTTTTTGGGGTATTTTCCCCTGAATACAGTTAATTTCTAACTAATTCCACATGATCTATCCACTTCATCCATTACTTGTTTCACTTGCAGTCCATGTCTTATTTTTTTCCTTTTATTCAAGTTACTTCTGGACTGTTTTTTAGCAATTTCAGTGAACATGAGAAACACAAACTCCTTTAGAAATGAGCTTAAGCAGAAGATTAGGATGCACAAAAATTATAATGCATTTTCAAATCAAAAATCACTGATTTACAGATATTTCAAGCAATAGCTCTCCCCTCCACTGGGGTGGGTAATGTGATTAGGGCTTAATTAATTCAGTCGTCCTCCCTGACTTTGGAAAGCCTTGGACATTTTTTATACTAATACATTCATTCATCAATCATTTATTGAGAAACTATTCTCTTCCAGACATTGGATAAGATGCTCTGGGAATTTCCTCAAATCCCCTGTGATTCAGTGCAGGTGTTATTTGCTCCAGGATTCTGGTTCTCCCCTCCCTCCCCCACCTTTAATAAGCTCAGTCAGGTGACTTTCTTTGTGCTCCCAAATTGCCCTGGATGTTGCTTGGATCATAGAACTTAATTCACTTTAACACAATTGTCTGCTTTATTTGTAATTCTTGGTGTGGTGTCTAGATTATAATGTCAATGAGAGCAAGGATAGTGTGTATTATGTTAAGTGCTACATTTCCAATGTATAGCACACAGCCTGGCAGTGTAGTAAGTGCTCAACAAACAGTTATTGATTAAATGGATGGAATTTAAGTTCTTTGAATACAGAGCCCTTGTCTATTTTATTTTATTTTTTAAAAATCCCAGTGCTTACCAAAGTGCTTGGAACATAGTAGGAGCTCCTTAAATATTTATTGAATGAAATATATGAATAAAAGATGAGAGCTATGCTCTCTGTGTCAAGGAACTTATAACCTAGGAAAGGAGACAGTTTACTACTTGTTTATCCAGCATCCACCATCTCTGATGGGCAACAGAACTCCATCCTTTGGTAGAGTCATCCTTCTCTACTCACAGGCCATACTGTTTGCATGGGGATCACCCCCAGCTTTTGAGACAGAGAAGCTCATGCAAAAAGTTGATTCTGGGTGGGAATATGATCTAGGTTTTGCCAGAGAGACAATATAAACCCAAGTTTCTGGGGTTGAGGAAATCAGAGGTGACCCTGGCATTGAAAGTAAGTATGTGAAACTTAGAACTCCTGTAACCAACTGTCTTCTATGAGGAAAGCAGCTGGAGAATAAAGCCAAGCCAGAGGAAGGAGCATCAAAAAGATTTGTGTTTGTAACACATGGCTCCGCCTATTAAAGACACAGGCCATGGCTTTTGTAAAGAAACAAGGTCCCAGATAAAACACTGAAAGTGTTCAAAAGACTGATCAACTAAGAGCTCAGGAAACACTCATAAATCCATAAATCAGTCCATCAATGCAAGTGATCACTTCAAATGAGAGTTCAGGTAAGAGTCAGGTAAAAACATCTGAAGCAGGTTTTGAAAGATAAACAGGTTTTGGCCCTCAATGCAGATGAAACACTTCTAGAAGAGGAAACAGCAGGACCAATGTTACAAATCATAGGTAACACATGGAAATAGCTATTTGGCTAGAGCCTGCAATACATGATAGGCTATGGTAGGAGAGAAGCAAGGTCAGGTAGGCAGGGGCTAGATCACAGAAAGCCTTAAATGCCAGGCACTGCAGTGGCTGTGAAGCAAAATGGAATCTCAATTCCTGGGAGGCATGACATGGAGTGGTACTCTTTTATGGAATGCCACTGGTTTGTGTATTGGGGCCCAGACAAAGTCCTCTAAACCAATTCCTGACTTTTGAAATCAGAAGCAGAGCACACCTGTCAATTTAATGGCAGATATCTGGGGTCCTCACCCACCTCCTGTCTCTCCTGATACTATGTGAAGATTCTGATTTCCTTTTTGCAGGAAAATGTAGGGAAGAAGAGAGAGGCACTGATGAAAAGGTCTTTTGGAAAGCCACAGATACCAAAATGAAAACAGCATTTCATAGATACATTTGCCTCACAGTGGGAGTGTACTGAGTGGAAGGAGACAAGAAGAAAAGAACTTAGAAAGATAATGCTGTGAAGAGACTTTTCATTTGTCATGGGAAAGAGTAGGTATGAAGCCTTGGGAAGAGATATTCTAATCTGGCAATCATGACTGTCTCTGGAATTACACACCTCCCTAGACCAGAGGACAGCTCTTCATCTCCCACTCATTCTGCTGCCTGGAGCCAAAGATGGTGTTTCAGAAGATTTCTACTCAGTCCAAATTTATTCAGAACTTAGGCAAAACAAACCTTCTATGCAGAGCTAGCTTCATGAGTGTGGGGCCTGTTCAATTGCACAGGACCCCATTCTTAGATGGGTCTGATCTTAGTTTAATGCTCTGCTACTGCCATCTTGAATTTCCTAATAATATTTGAACAAATGGCTCACATTTTCACTTTGTACTAGGTTTTGCAAATTATATAGCTGCCCCCTGCATCCATGTCTTGGAGAATTGAGAAAAGAAGTCAAAGGCTGCACAAGTTATCAAGACTTAGTCCCTTTCTTTCTGCCATCCTGGTTGGTGGTAACTTCCATGTGCCCCAGCACTTTCCCAAGCTCAAGTCCCTTTCTCCTATTCCCTTCATTCTCCCTCCTGGATAGTGCAGCCCCATCTTCCATGAGTCTGATTCCTACCTACCTCTCAGAAATGGCATTTCTTCCATTACATTTTCCCTGATTCTTTCTGCTAAATATACTTCTTCTTTCTGACATCTTTCACTGTACTTTTGTATTGCATCATGGTTACTTCTGCCATGTGAGATGGAGGGACCAAAAGCTTTTAGAGAGAAAGACCAACATTCAAATGTGTGTCCTTGGACATCTCAAATTCTTTGAGTCTCAAGATCTTCACAGGTAAAGAAATAGTTTTTGTTTAGGGTTACTGAAGGCATTAGATTAAATGAGATATAACTAGGGAATCTTGTTCTCTAGTCTGCCCAGGACAGTTTAGGTCTAAGCCTATTATCTGGATGTAATTATTAATAGTGTTCCCATTTAATTAGTATCCTGGTTTGGATGAAAATTATATGGTTTCTCAGTTTACATTATAAGAGGCTAGCAAGAAACCTGGCATATCATAGGCATTTAAGACATGTTTGCTGAGTTAGAATAGTTTGTTTTTAAAATTTTCCTTCTTTTTGGTGTGTGTAGGCATTTCCCTATACTAAACGTTGGGAACTCTGGTGGCATAGTGCCTAGAGGCATTTGACTGCTAACCAGAATCCTGGAGGTTCAAACCCACCAACCACTCCTCAGAAGGAGGATTGGGCAATCTATTTCCATAAGAGATTACCACCTTGGAAACCCAAGGAGGGGTCACTATGAGTCGGGATCCACTGGATAGCAATGAGTTTTATTTTGGTTTTATACTAAACTTTACAGATTTATAATTAAAGACACCCTATGCAGAAGCTAAGGAGCTCTGGTAGTGCAATGCCTAAGGCATCTGACTGCTAACCAGAAGGTTGGAGGTTCAAACCCACAAGCCACTCCATAGAAGGAAGATGGGGTAATCTACTTGTGTAAAGACTTACTGCCTCAGAAATCCAGTGGGGGTAGCTATGAGTTGGAATACAGTCAATGACAGTAAGTTTGGTTTATGCAGATGCTGAAAGAAAAAATCACTGTGATGAAAAAATGAAAAAAAAAGTGACACTTTCATCATGCCTCTGATTTTCGAAGGGCTGTGATGAAGGTTTGTATGTCATTAACATAGCTTCACAGGAGCAAGGGGATATGCTGATCTTTTTATCTCCTTTCCAATGCTCCACAAATGCTTGTCATTCAGGGGTGGAGCAGTGCCAGTACTGTGGACTGTTATTTTGACTTGTATACGGAATAAAGCAATACTAATACAGGCCATATCTCCTCCATCTCATTGGGGAAGAATTAGAATCTGGGAAGGGAGCCCCTCTTTGTCCAAGTTTGACCTATTAATATTTAGTGAATATCTACTATGTGCCACTGTAAATCTCTTGTGAGTATCCCTGGGATAATTAATTGGCTTCATGGAATCTTGCTTCTGATGGCGTGCTTAGCTCTCCCAGCAGTCTGGGGACAATCTGAAACTGTGGAGCTGTTGGAACCGTGGGCACCATCAGCCCATCCCTTTTATGGGACACCACTCACAATGCTGTCCTATTAGACATGTATCAGTAACCTTGGCAAGCAGGATATTTTGATCTTCTTGTTTGGGCCCAGAACACTTAGACATTGCTGTTTTAATTACACTTTGATCTTTGCTCCATCAGCAACATGGGCAATTAGTACATAGTATGTACTTGAGTTGGAATTAATGGATTAGAAATGTGATAGAGTCGACCTAGATATTAGCATGATTCTAAAATACCTGTGGGGGATTGCACTTTATTCTTGAATTAACTAAAAAACAAACAAACATCAATTTAAAAAAAAAAAACAAAAAAAAACAAGTTCATAATGAAGATCACTGTTAAAGTGATCATGTTGGAATAAAACTGATGGTGAACATAACCAGTTTTCCCACTGTTATGACTGAACTGTGTCCTCCAAAAAGATATGTTGAAATCCTCTACTTGTGAATGTGACCTTGTTTAGGGGGAAAGGGTCTTTCTTTGAAGTTAAGTCATACTGGAATAGAGTGGGTACTAGTCCTAATTTCTTCTGAGTAGTGTTTCATAAAAGGAAACAACAGACAGAGAGAAAAACACACACAGGGGAAGGCAGACAACATTTGAAGAAGGAGACAGATGTATCTATGAGCAGCAAAGGAACACAAAGGCTTTCTGAGTGTGAGTAGAAACTAAGAGAGAGGCACGGAACAATTCCTTTCTCAAAGACTTCATGAAAAATTGACATGGCTGAGCCCTGATTTGGATTTCTAGCTTCCAGAGAAGTGAGACAATAATTTTTCCTTCTTTAAAGCCACCCACTTTTGTGGTTTCAGCAGAGCTTCCAGACTAAGGCAGACTTGGAAGAAGGAAGGGGCCTCCACTTGTCAAATAATTGGCAAGTAAAATACTATGAATAGCAGTGAAACACTGCCTGATATATTACTGAAAAACTTTATGAATAGCCCTGAAACATTATCTGATATAGAGCCAAAAGATGAGATCCTGAGGTCAGAAGGAATTCAGAATATGACTGGGGAAGAGCTGCCTCATCAAACTAGAGTTGACCTTAATGACATGGATGGAGTAAAGCTTTTGGGACCTCCATTTGCTGATGGGATATGACTCAAAAATGGAACAAACAGTTGCAAACATCCATTGGAACATGGAATGTATGAAGTATAAATCTAGGAAAATTGGAGTTGTAAAAAATGAAATGGAACACATAAAGATCAATATCCTGGGCATAAGTGAACTGAAATGGACTGGTTTTGGCCATTTTGAATCAGACAATCATATGAACTACTATGTTGGGAATGACAAATTGAAGAGAAATGGCGTGACATTCATCGTCACAAAGAATGTTTCAAGATCTGTCCTGAAGAACAATGCTGTCAATGATAGGATAATATCCATACACCTACAAGGAAGACCAGCTAACACTACTATTATTCAAATTTATGCACCAACCACTAAAGCCAATCATGAGGGAATTGAAGATTGTTACCAACATTTGCAGTCTGAAATTGACCAAATATGCGACCAAGATGTATTGATCATTACTGGTGATTGAAATGCAAAAGTCAGAAACAAAGAAGAATCACAGGTAGTTGGAAAATATGGCCTTGGTGATAGAAATGATGCTGGAGAGCACATGATAGAATTTTGCAAGACCAGGAATTTATTCCTTGCAAATACCTTTTTCAACAACATAAAGGACAGCTACATGTGGACCTCAGGGAACACACAGGAATCAGATTGACTACATATGTGGGAAAAAGGTGATGGAGAAGCTCAATATCTTCAGCCAAAACAAGGCCAGGAGCTGAAAGTGGTAAATAGACCATCAATTCTCACATGCAAGTTCAAGTTGGAGCTGAAGACAATTATAACAAGTCCATGAGAGTCAAAATTTGACTTAGATTATATCCCACCTGAGTTTAAAGAACATCTGAAGAACAGATTTGACACAATGAACACCAGTCACCAAAACACAGATGAATTGTGGGGTGATATCAAGAATATCATATATGAAGAAAGCAGAAAATCATTAAAAAGACAGGAGAGCAGCTCAGGACCTAGTCTTAGGGGGACACCATGCTCAAGTAGCACATATAGTTCATAAAAATACTGTTCTACATTCTAGTTTGGTGAGTAGTGACTGAGGTCTTAAAGGCTTTCAAGTGGCTGTCTAAGATGCAACTATTGGTCTCCTCTTGTTTGGAGCGAAGAAGAATGAAGAAAATCAAAGTCATCTGGAAACAGTCCAAAGACAAGGTGAACCATGAGGACATCAGCATCCATGACCCAAGACCGTAAGAATTAGATGGTTCCCAGCTACCAATATCAACTGCTCAAAAAGGGGTCAAATCTAGAGATCCTGGATAGAGTGGGAGGAAAAATGTGAAACAAGATTCAAAAGCACAAAAGTGACCAGAATTACTGGTGGAACCCCCCAAGACTATGGCTCCAGTTACCCTTTGGGCCTAGAAATGGACTCACTTACATGGATTGACTCAGCCCAACAGTAGAAAGACCTACTACATACAGAACACCTACCCCAGGTCGATGCACCCACCTACTCTAGGGAGATGTACCCTTTGGATCAATCAGCCATGAGACACAAAAGGGGTAGCACTCACATAGAGGGAAAGTTGGACAGACAGGAATGCATAGATAAGAAAGGCAGAGAGAGGGGGTGGTCACAGTGAGGAGAGGGAAGGAGAGTTTTTTATGGTTGAGGATGGTAATCAGGACTGTGAAATCAGATGTGCATGAACTGTTGAATGTAAAACAAGTTTGCTATGTAAATTTGCATCCAAAGCACAATTAAAGAAAGAAAGAAAGAACAGACTCTGTTCCTGACATCCAAAAAGACAGGAAAGAAAGAAAAGAACAAAATGGATGTCAGAAGAGACCCTGATTGGAGAGTAGCTACAGCAAATGGAAGAAAATGATAAGGCAACAGAGCTGAAGATTTCAAAGAGCAGCTCGAGAAGATAGAATCAATTATTATAATGAAATATGCAAAGACCTGGAATAAGAAAACCAAAAGGGAAGAACACACTTGGCATTTCTCAAACTGAAATGGCTGAAGAAAAAATTCAAGCTTCAAGTAGCACTACTGAAAGATTCTTTGTGCAAAATATTGAACAATATGGGGAGCATCAAAAGAAGATGTAAGGAATACAAAAAGTCACTATACAAAAAAGAATTGTTCAATGTTCATCTACTTCAGGAGGTGGGATATAATAAAGAACCAATGGTACTGAAAGAAGAAGTCAAAGCTGCACTGAAGGAATTGGCAAAAAACAAGGGTCCAGGAATTGATGGAATACTCATTAAAATGTTTCAAGAAACGGATGCTGAGTTGGAGGTACTCACTCATCAGTGCCAAGTTATTTAGAAGACAGCTACTTGGCCAACTGACAGAGGTCCATATTTGCAGCCATTCCAAAAAAGGTGATCTAACAGAATGTGGAAATTATCAAACAATATCATTAATATTACACACTAGTAAAATTTTGCTGAAGATAATTCAAAAATGGTTGCAGCAGTATATAGACAAGGAAAATCCAGAAATGCAAGCTGGATTCAGAAGAGGATATGAAGCGAGGAATATCAGATGGATCTTAGCTGAAAGCAAAGAATACCAGAAAGATGTGTGCTTGTGTTTTATTGATTATGCAAAAGCATTCGACTGTGTGGATTATAACAAATTATGGATAATATTGTGAAGAATGGGAATTCCAGAACACTTAATTGTGCTCATGAGGAACCTGTACATTGACAAGGAGGCTGTTGTTTGAATAGAACAAGGGGCTACTGCATGGTTTAAAATCAGGAAGATTGTGAGTCAGGGTTGTATCCTTTCACCATACATATTCAATCTGTATGCTGAGCAAATAATCTGAGAAGCTGGACTATGTGAAGAAGAACACAGCATCAGGACTAGAGGAAGACTCATTAACTGATACGCAGATGACACAACCTTGTTTGCTGAAAGTGAAGATGACTTCAAATGCTTACTTATGAATATTAAAGACTGCAGTCTACAGTATGTATTACACCTCAACATAAAGAAAATGAAAATCTCCACAACTGGAGCAATAACCAGCATCACAATAAATGGGAAAAGGTTGAAGTTGCAAAGATTTTGTATTACTTGGTTCCACAAGCAACATCAAAGGAAGCAGCAGTCAAGAAATTAGAGGACGCTTTGCATTGGGCAAATCTGCTGCAAAGGACCTGTTTAAGTGCTGAAGAACAAAGATGTCTCTTTGAAGACTAAGGTGCGCCTAACCCGAGCCACAGTATTTTCAATTGCCTCATATTCATGTGAAAGCTGGACAATGGATAAGGAAGACTGAAGAAAAGTACTGAAAATACTATAGACTGCCAGAAGGTCTAACAAACCTGTCCTGGAAGTTAAGCCAGGATGCTCCATGAAGCGAGAAGGGCTAGACTTCATCTTACCTACTTTGGCCATGTTGTCAGAAGAGACCATTACCTGTAGAAGGATATCATGCTTGGTAAAGTGGAGGCTCAGCAAAAAAGAAGACCCTCAATGAGATGGAGTGACACAGTGCAGTGGGTGCAATGATGGTATGTTAGGCTGAATTCTCCAGAGAAGCAAAACCAGTAAGGCTCATATATATATATATATATATATATATATATATAGAGAGAGAGAGAGAGAGAGAGAGAGAGAGAAATTCATCTTAGGAAAATGGCTCACACAGTTATATAGGGAAGCAGGTGGTCCCAAATTTCTGGATCAAACATCAAGCTGGAGGCTTTTCCTGACTCATGCAGGTACAGGGGCTGACGAACTCAAGATTGGAGGCAGTATGACAGCTGTTGACTTTGGTGGATGATCAATCCAAGATCACCAGGCAGAATGGTGGATAGTTTTAGGCAGCACAACAGGGTCTAGATGCACAGAAGTTTCCCAAATTTTCCCAGGATGTTCATATATATATATATAGGAAGCAGGACATACCCCTAAAGAAACCCCCTTTCAATTGATTGGCTGCTCAAAGCATATACATCAGATCTCATCATGGGAATAACCCATCACGACTGCTTAAACCACTCAGAAAACCACTCCAGCAAAGTTGACCCACAACCCCAGCTATCACAGATGGGCTTAGGGATAGCAAGGATTGTGAGGATGGCTGTTTTAGTTACCTCTGTGCTGTTCTGACAGAAAATACCACAAATGGGATGGCTTTAATAAACAGGAGTTTATTCTCTTACAGTTTGGAGGCTTTTAGTCCTAGTTCAAAGTGCCAGCCTTTAGGGGCTGGGTGAAAGCCCCTCGACCTTGGGTTTCAGCTTTGCCTCCTGATCCTAGCCCACTGAAGATGGAGGCTTTTCTTCACTCAGACAGCTGATGGCTGCTGAGGCTAACAAACCCAAGGTTGACAAGTGAAAAGGCACAGTCCCAACGTTACCAAGCAACATGGCAGGGCATTGATTCAAGTTCAATGAAAGTCCCAAGATTGGCAGAGCTGCTGAATAACAATTTGGCTACATGCAGTGTGCAAGTGTGCCATAAGCTAGAAACCATTTCTAAAGCTGCTTCTTATATATGGGAAAAAGATCACATCCCTAAAACAGCTACTCAGCTGCTTGTGGTATATCCCACCATGGAGTTGGTTGCCAGTCTCATCATGGGGAATAACTACCGCCAGCTGCCCAGCCAGTCAACCAGGCCCAGCCAAGTTGACACATAACCTTAACCACCACAATGGCACACAACTGGGCAGTGTTTCTTTCTGCTGTACATAGGGTTTCTCTGAGTTGGAGCCAACTTGGTGTACCTAACAACTACTCCAACATTTTTGTGGCATTTTATTATGGCTGCCCTAGGAAACTAAGACACCTGCAGACTTGATTAGGTGCTCCTTCTTGGCACACCCTTAAAATCTGGTTTTTGTTTCCACCTTGGCAGTGGTTATAATGTTCAGTCATTTCTGAGCTTATGTGTGTCTCTTGCCACCTGAACTAGAAACTCATTGAGACCAAAAGCTATCTTTTCCATGTCTATGTCAAGCAGCAGTTCAATTCAAAGCCATATTTGTCCAGAAACCTCACTCTCATCTTAGTTAAAACAAAACAAAACAAGGAGCTCTGGTAGTGTAGTGCCTAAGGCATTGTACTGCTAACCAGAAGGCTGGTGGTTCAAACCCACCAGTCGTTCCTCAGGAGGGAGATTAGGCAATCTACTTCTATAGAGATACCACCTCAGAAGCCAAGAAGGGGTCACTCAGTTAGGGAGGATGAAGAAGTTCATCCACCTGAACCTTGGGCCCATTAATTTTTTTTTTTTTCTGTGTGTGCATAGGGGAAAAACATAGAACCTTGGGAGTCATGGTAAGGACTTCTGTTGGGTGCCATTGGAGAATCTTGAGCACAACAGTGACAAGTCCTGATTTATGCTCTGAAAGGATTTCCCTGGCTGCTGGTTTGAGAAAAAGATTGTGGGGTATGGAAGAGCAAGAGACTGATTGGGGGCTATTTCAGTCCTCTAGACATGATGGGGGAGCTCTGGTAGCATAGTGGCTACGGCACTTGACTGCTAACCAGCAGGCTGGCGGTTCAAATCCACCAGCCACTTCTCAGAAGGAAGATGGGGCAATCTACTTCCATAGTGATACTGCCTTGGAAACCCAAGGAGAGGTCGCTATGAGTTGGGTCCGACTCGATGGCAAACAACAACAACAACAGACAATGATAGGATGGTGGTTTGAACCAGGGAAAGAGCAGTGGATTGGTGAGAAGTATTTGGAAAGACTTAGTATTTTCAATACCAGTTTAATAGGATTGGCTCATGGAGCAGATGCGGGGTGTGAGGGAAAGCAAAACAAGTCATAGATGACTCCTATATTTTTGATCTGAGTAATGGAAGGCTCTATCATGGATTTGTCAGTTTGATGTACTGTGGTAGTTTGCATGTTGGTATAATATTGGTAGCTATATCGCTAGTACCTTAAATACCAGCAGGGTCACCCATGGTGCACAGGTTTCAGCAGAGCTTCCAGACTAAGGCAGACTAGAAGGATAAACCTGGTGATATACTTCCGAAAAGTAGCCAAATAAAACCTTATGGCTTACAATAGAACATCATCTGGCTTCCTTCCTTTGAATACATCATCAAGAGGGATTAATTGCTGGAGAAAGACATCATATTTGGCAAAGTAGAAGGTCAATGAAGGCAGGAGATACCCTTAGTGAGATGGATTGGCACCATAGCCACGAGGATAGACTTGAACATGCCAGTGACTGCAGGACCAGGACTGGGCAGTTTCATTCCACGGTACGTCAGGGCTGCATGAGTCAGAGTTGTTTTGAAGGCAGTTAACAACAACAACAAAGGCAAGTCTGAGTTGCCATTTACTGGGGAAGAGTAGGAGCGGGGAGCATATTTAGAATAAAGTTCATTCTACGGTAGGGAGAGGATTGCTATCATTGCAATTGAACCCAGCCTCTCCAAGCTCCACATTCCTGCCTTTGGGAAATCCAAATTTGCCACCACTCCTAAGGCATCAGTTTCTGCCTCCTGTTATATCCCTTGATGCTCTGTCCTTTCTCTGAGATGCCCTCATGTCCGTCAGATGCAGTGGGAAAATCAGGTTCTACCCAATTAAGTCACCGTAAGTGGATTTCACTGTGCCTTCAATGAAATCAGTTAAAATCTTGAAGGGTATTTGGATACATAGAACTTGAAACAGAGTAATTAGACTACTGTGGGCATCACATAAATAACTTTAGGCTGTGGTTTTAAATTGGGCTGTGCTTCTGTGGGTTCATATAAGCTACCTTGCCAATAATTTCAAAGCCAAAAATGTTTACACACTTCACAGTTTGCAGCCTTCTTAGTTTTTCTGATTAACTGCAAGGTTATCTGGTTATGTCTTTAGATGGCTTAGTGGAAGGATTTCTGATCCTGTCACTTTCTTGCTCACACAATTTTATGGTTCCTCACGGGTTAAAAATTTGATCAGAAATCCTTGAGCATGTTTCTTTAAACCAAACAACAGTTTAGCTTAATTAGTAAAGAATGTGTGTGGTGAGCACTGTGTTATTTTAAAGAACTTATTATAGGGTACTAAGTGTCAACATCAACTAGAAAGGTTAAGCAGGAAGCTTAGGGGTAAGTGAGTCAATGTCAGCAGGAGAGGAAAAAGTTGGAAAAGGGTAAGAAAGGACACAATGTGAAAAATGTAATCGTCGTCACTGAATTATCCGTGTAGAAATTGTTAACTTGGTGTATGTTTTCTTTTGTATATTTTCAACAACAATACAAAATCAAAACTCCTTGATCATGAATTCTTGGCCACATACAATCTTTTTACCCAGTATATTTCCATTATGTAGTCAGTCTGGACATTTTACTCCTGGGACACCTATCTATCATTGCTCCCAAACTTTTGCTTGTGCTATTTACACTAGAGTTCCTTAGCCTTTTATTCCTAGCATGTCAGAACAGGCTAGGTTATGCTGCAGTAACAAATGGCAGCATTAGCTCAATGGTTTACTACATCTACAGTCTAGGCTTCTTGCCAGTTATCAGGGCAGAAAGGAAAAGAGAACATGGTGAATTATATATTGAATCTTAGAGATTCTACTCAGAATAAGCTCATGAACATTTCATTGGACAAATAAATTTCATGAGGAAGTCTGAAATGAAAGGGGTGGGGAAGTATAACCCTTTCCCAGGCCAGAATGTTACAAAAACAAAAACAAAACAAAACAAAACAAAAATACCAGTTGCCATCAAGTTGATTCTGACTCATGACAACCCCATGTGTGAGTGAATATTTGTGAACATTAATACAATATAAAGTTGTATTGATCTTAGATGACCCTTCATGTTTATTTCCAAAGCAAATATCAATCTGTGCTTTTTATTAGAGTTTTATACATATGTGCTTTCCTCCTTTAACAGATCAGTGTTCTTTTTCATCTCTCTCATCTTTAGTGTCTAGTAGAATGTTTTGCTCCTTAGACACTTAAAAGATGTTCTATGAATTAAAAATTGCACTTTCAACAATACACCACCCAGGAAGAAGCATTATAAATTTGAGAAGCCTGAGAAACGTAGAACAGTTCGAAGGCATATGGTTCTATTCAGCAATAGTTTTATCTGATTCAATTCTTACAACATTAAAATGTAGGCACTGTTTTTACTCCCATTATATCTAATGAGATCACAGAGCCCCAAAACCACACAGAAGTTCACCATCATGATTGAAGTAAATTATTGCCAGTTTAGTACTTTTGAATTTAAAGTTATGTCTGAAAACGATGATTGTGTTTTCATGACCAAAGGAATAGGCTCAAGTATTTTGTCTAGGTGGAGAGTACCCTATGTATTATTTATTGTTCTAACTTCTGGTGGCTGTCTGGTGCTGGAGCTGGGGGAAATGACCCAACAGCACAGCAAGAAGACAAATTCACTTACTTGTTGGAACTTGCTCACTTCATAAATTCTTATATTAAATGATTTTGTTGGGAAGAGCCAGAGAGTGGAAACTGACAATTTGAGTTCATGGTAGAGAAGAGAAAGAAAATAAAAAGCCTAGACAAGAATGAAAGGGACCAAAATGCAAAGACATTTTTTAAAAGGAAGTTTTTAAAGCAAAATACTCAATATATCAATTCATTCTTTGGGACTATTAACTGCCAATTTATGTGCTAGGTACTGGGGATACAGTGATAGAAAAGAACTAGTTCCTGCCCTTGAAGAAATCTTTAATCTGGAAGGGGTGACAGGCATACCCCCAATGCAGGCAGAGTAATAACAATCACATAGGAGACACAAACCAAACACTTTGGGACCACAAGAGAAGAAGGAAGTGAAAGGAAGGCCAAACTGGAGCAAAAGCTGCTGATCTCAGCAGTATTCCTCTAGTCCAGGAGGCTTATTAACCAGATTGTCAATAATGTCATGGTAAATGTTTCTGATGCTTTTTTTAAAAGCCTCCAAGCATTTTATTGCTTTTGACCCTTCATCTAATAAAGCTATCTGCCTACGCCAAGTGGTGTCAACATGCCACTTAACATGAGCAGCCAAGTCCATTCCAATGCCCATGAGGGGGAAAGCGGATGGGTCATGAGAAGCAGTCCCTGTCCTCCATGTCAAGTCCAAATCACAATTCACACCCCTCCAGTATAAATTGCAGCTGGGCCAGCCTTACCTATGTCCTGGGCAGGACTTCTAGCCAGTTCATTCCAGTTTGACCCCTTGCTGAGAATTTGCCTTTCCACTCCAGAAATACTTTATCAGAATCTACATTTTACACAAGAATCACCTGGGATCTTATTAAACTGTATATTTGGAGTGGAAAGGCAAATTCTCAGCAAGGGGTCAAACCAGAATAAAGTGGTTTGAAGCCCTAGTCCTGGGGCATGTTGTGGGTCCTAGTTCTATTTCAGACACCAAAAGTAGTTCCTACTGGGGATACCAAATAGTTTCTGCCAGGAGTGTGAGCTCTTGAGCTACCTTGTGTGGGTTTACATCCTGACTTTACCACTAAACCTAAGTTCACACAGTGAACATAAGTTTTCTCATCTTTAAAAGAATGATGATGAGCACCTGCCTTGCTGACATACTGTGGTTACTGTGAACACCTGCTAATACTCTACTACTAACCCTGTGACCACCAGCAATACCTAACATGTAGTGAAAGCCAGGCATATTACATGCTGTGTCTCATTTAAGCTTCACAATGCCCTGGGGTTAGCCGTGTCTTATCTCCATTTCATAGATAAAGTAACTGTGGCTTAGTTACATCAAGTCTAGCCCCAAACCTACCCAGTGTTACAGAACTACTAAGTAGAGAGAGAGGACTTGAAGCCAGTCATGCTCCCAGGATAGACCCTTTATTATGATGACACTCTGCTCACAAAGGAAATAGAGATGTGTTATTCTCTCTCTCTCTCTAGCTCTGTTCCAGTATATTATGATTCAATGATTCTGATTTAATGCTCTATGGAAGTAGATTGCCCAATCTTCCTTCTGAGGACTGGCTGGTGGGTTTGAAAAGCCAGCCTTCTGGTTAGCAGTCAAATGCCTTAGGCGCTACACCACCAGAGATCCACTTCTTATGAGCTCAACCATGGCAACAATTGTGAGGACGGTGCAAGACATGACAGTGTTTCATTCTGTTGTACAATGGGTCGCTATAAATTGATACCAACTCAATGGCACCTAACAACAGCACTTCTTATTTTGATAATGCTGCTTCTTAGAAAAGCTTTTGGAAACTTGATTTGATTTAAAGGATATCTTGTTAACTCTTCTCTGATACTTGAATTGTGTTTATATCCTGAGACTTTTCAATCTAGTCAAAAAGTCATCCATCCATCTGTCCGTCCATCTATCTACCCATCCACCTAACCATCCTTCCACGGACTCTGTGCACCTATGTGCTGGACGTTGATGATAGACACAAGAATAGGGCACAATCCCTAACTTTGAGGATCTCATAGTTTAATTTTTTCTTATGTCAGTGGAACTATCCCTCTTTTCATCTTCTGGGCATTATTAGTTCCAGCTTTGCCCTCTGGAGGCCAACTGGACAATCTCCTCCATGGCTTCTATTCCATCTTTGGTCATGATTCAATGAAACAGGATGGAGTGAAGAGTGCTATTATGGATTGAATTATATTGCCCCAAAATTTATGTTGTAATTCCTAACCTGTATGCTTATGGTAGGAGCCCTGGTGGAGTGGTGGTTAAGTGTTTTGGCTTCTAACTGACAGATCAGTGCTTTGAACCCACGAGCCACTCTGTCACAGAAAGATATGGCAATCTGCTTCTGTAAACATTTACAGCTTT
Organism: Orycteropus afer afer; assembly: GCF_000298275.1. Taxonomy (NCBI): domain Eukaryota; kingdom Metazoa; phylum Chordata; class Mammalia; order Tubulidentata; family Orycteropodidae; genus Orycteropus; species Orycteropus afer. The sequence continues at coordinate 450,026 of NW_006921661.1, read as the reverse complement.
GGAAACCCCATGGGGAAGTTCAACTCTGTCCTACTTGATCACTGTGAGTCAGAATCTATTTGATGGCAGTGGGTTTTGTTTTGTTTTTGGATGCCTGTGGTTAAAATCACATTTGGGAATGGGTTGTCTTTGTTATGTCAATGGGACAGGATTAGCAGAGGATGTGTCTTGGATTAATCTCTTTTGATACAAAATAGATTAAATAAGCAAGCAAGAGAAGCAGAGTTGGGGTGAGATAGATGCCAACACATGTGGAGCTCTCCAAGGAACCAAGAGACAGAAGCTGAAGAGATGAGAACCATTCTCCAGAGCTGACACAGAGAGAAAACCTTCCCCCACAGAGTTGGTGCTCTGAATTCAGACTTCCATCCTCATAAAATGTGGGAAAAGAAAATTCAGTTAAAGCCATTTACTTGTGATATTTCTGATATATCAGCACTAGATAAATAAGACAGAATTTGATACCAAGAAATGAGGAAGCTACTCTAACAGAAACCTAAAATGTGGAAGTAGTTTTGGTATTGGCTAATGGGTGGAGGCTGGAAGAGTTTTAAGATGCTTTGGTCATGTAGTGCCCAAGGCATTTGACTGTTAACCAGAAGGCTGGTGGTTCAAATCCACCAGCCAATTCTCAGAAGGAAGACTGGGCAATCTACTTCTGTAGAGATTCCAGCTTGGAAACCCAAGGAGGGGTCGCTATGAGTTGGAACTGACTCTATGGCACTGAGTTTGGTTTTTGTTTTTGGTTATTAATAAAAGCATAGATTGTCTTTGAGAGAGTCTTGGTAGAATTATGTATATCAGAGGCAGTTCTGGTGAGGGCTCAGAAGAAAGTGAGGAACACTATAGAGGATGTCTCCACAGTTTTAGAGAATACATAATGCACCAGCAACAGGCTGTTGCTAGAAATGTGGACATTAACTTGTGCTTCTGATGAAGCTTTAAAAGAAAATGATGAACATGTGATTACACAAGGAGGAAGGGGGATGCTTTTATGCTTTTTATGTAGTGACAAAGAACTTGTCTGAATTATATTCAAATATTTGGTAGAAAGTAGAACTTGTAAGTGATGAACTCAGATATCTGGCTGAGGAGATTTCTCAGCAAGGTCTTAAAGGGGTCACATGGTTTCTCCTTGCTGCTTATAGTAAAGTGCAAGAGAATAGAGAAGACTTGAAAAATGAACTGAGTAAAATGAAAACACAACTGAAAGATTTGGAAAATTCTGTTCTACAAACTGAGGACACATATCCTAGAATGTTCACTGAGGACATGACTACACAATCTTTTTTTTTTTTTAAAGAGATTATGACTGTGATTGGTGGATCTAACTACCACAGCAGAAAAACCATTAGCTTAGACTGAAGAGGACAGAGAAAGAACGAAAGGAGAGAATGCTGTCTGTCCCTTGGAATTCTACAGGAAAGAAACAGGCCAAAGAAGCTACTATACTACATCTGTTGTCCTCAAAGAAAAGAATTGTCCCTGGATCAGCTCAGCAATCAGCTGAACTGTTGGAAGTAGCACCAGATGCAGAGCTGCCTTGGTCTCAATAGGTGGGGCATGCCCTCTGGGGCCCAAAGGGTGAGGCCATAGCCACTGAAACATCAAGGGGTAGAGCTACAGTATCTTAGGTTTCAAAGCATCAAATCTTCACCATGGCAGTGCCAGAGTATGGGGCTGCAATTTAGTTTGGCCAAGAAGATGGGGCTATTGTCAAAAACTAAGCATGGCTGCCATGATCAAGGGGCAGGAGAATGGGTCCTACCTGAGTTGAGGGGGTGGGTTTGCCACTCAAATGGACTAGGAGAGTAGGTCCACCCAAAGCTGAGGGACCATAGTTGCCATTCCAGTGGATCTAGAATGTGGAGTGGAAGCCGAAGGCCAAGGGACCTCCACCCAGAATCCAGAAAGCATGGCTGACACCCAGGATATAGAGGGCAGGACCATTGTCTAGATGGTCTCAGAGAAGAGAGGATTATTTCCAAGTCTTGAGAGCTAATGAAAATTGTTTTGCTAGGTTTTGGAATTGCTTGGTGCCTGTTATTGCTATTTCCCTCCAATTTCTCATATTTGTAATGGAAATATCTACTTGTACCTGTTCTATCTTTGTACTTTGGAACCAGATGACTAGTAATCTAGATTTCACATGTTCACAGATGAAGAGGAATTTTGCCCCAGGAGAGAATACACCTTAAATCTCATTCATGTTCGATTTAGATGATTCAGAATAGATTTTGAATTTGGAGTTAATTTAAGACTTTTGGGATAATGTGATGGCATAAATGTGTTTTTGCATGTGGGAGTAACATGAACTCTGGAGGGTCAAAGGGTTGAATGTTGTGGATTGTATTTTGTTCCATTACAGTATGTGTTGTAATTCCTAACCTCTATACCTGTGGTTGGAACTCTGGTAGCATAGTGCCTAAGACACTTGACTATAAACCAGAAAGCTGGCCACTCCTCGGCAGGAGGGTTGAGCAATCTACTTCTGTAGTGATACTGCCTCAGAAACCCAAGGAGAGGTCACTATCAAGTTGGTTGATGGCACATAACAACAACATACCTGTGGTTATAACCCTATCTGGGAATGGGTTGTCTTTTTTGTTAATGAGTCAAGATTAGAATAGGGTGTGTCTTGAGTCAATCTCTTTGAAGATATAAAAGAGATTAAACAAGAAAGTGAGAGAAGCAGTGATAGGGTAAGACAGATGCCAAGACACACAGAGATCTCAAATGAACTAGAAAGCAGAAGCTGAAGAGACAAGGACCTTCTTCCAGAGCCAACAGAAAAAGAAAACCTTTCTCTTGAGCCAGCTCTCTGACTTTTAGCTTCCTAAATTGTGATAAAATAAATTTCTCTTTGTTAAAGCCATCCCTGTGTGGTATTTCTATTATAGCAGCACTAGCACACTAAGACAAGTGCTTTGTAAGGGTCGGTTAGGGCTTGTAGAACTCATTGTCTCTCCTGACCTCACCCTCCTGACAGCTATATTGGTGCATATCTTGTGGTTGATTTGTCTGCCTTCCTGTTGCACCCCACCCAGCAGATCCCCAAAACACACATCAGCAGCTATAGTGGGGCCTATTCTATCCCCACCCTCCACAGCTAAGGAACTGGCTTGGAGGCATGGTGATGGGTAAAGAGAGGGAAGAAGAGCCAAACCAAGGGTTTCTAACCCCCTTGGAGAATCTTGGATGGGTTTTGGAGGTATCCATGAACACTTAAAATTGTATACATTTTTATGTGCACTGTGTATAGGGGAAGAGGACAGGTAGAATCCATACCTTTATTTGGATTTGCAATAGCACTTCCAAACAGTTCTTCCTGGTTCACTCATAGCCAAAAAAGTGAAACTGAAACAGACCTAAATTTGAAAAATGTGGGTGTCCTAGAATGATAACTGGAATAGGAAAAAATTATTACTGAATAGCCTGCTAGAAACTTAATCTTCCTCTTAGAAAACAAGGGTAGTGTGCTGTGTGTTGCAAAGCAACCAAATCTCTTGACTGGCAGGGTCTGAAACAGCAGTGCCCCACTCATAAATGCTGTTTTGAATGTAAATTGCTCTCCACATTCCTGGTAATAATCCAATCTCCCACATCAGGCTTCTGAAAGGTTTCACTATGCCTCTTTCAAGTTTCCCATTCTAGGGGTTTGACTCATAATTTTTCCCATTCAGTTATTGTTCCAGTATACCCATACTTTACAAATACTGATTTTGCTGTGTTGGCCATGACTTAACCAGTCCAAGCAGGTTCAAAGCCTTGGTTTGCAAAGGGTGTGTGATTCACCAAAGGTTGAGAGCCACTGATAGCAATTCACTTAAAATGAGGTAAAACACTGCTTTCAGAGAACTTTTATTAGGCCCCAAAGATCTCTTAATTTCTGACCCAAATATCTCATTTGGTCTTTACCACAGCTCTGGCAAGTAGTTTTTAGTTCCACTTTCTAGTTTAAAAACTGAGGTCTTGGGAGGTGAAAAATCTTGGCTAAGTCCCACAGTTACCAAGTGGCAAGAGAGGGTCAAAACCCAAGTCTAGTTGGCCCACATCCATCAGCCCTGACCAATGGCCATCAAACTAACTTCTCCCCTGCTGGCCACAGATCAAAACCTCATTAACACTGGCACAGCCATTCATTCCATCAGAAGAAATGAAAAATATGTTATTCACTCTCAGGCAAAATCAGGGAGTCAAATAATTTAAATTAGTAATAAGAATTTCATTCTCATTTTTTGGATTCCTACTGTGTATCAGACAATTACACATATTATTTAATTTGACTTTCATAAGAACCCTGAGAATCTAGTCAAAGTTTCTTCTCTATAAACAGGATGATGAACCCTGAAGAGGCTGATTGAATTGTTCTTGTTTCCACATCTTCCTGACTCCGCTCCTTGACCTATGTAATCTGTATGAGAAGTAGCTGGCTACTGGCTAAGGCAGAGAATTGAGGAAAGTGAATAAAAATTGTGGGCTACTAAATCTCTCTGAACCTCAATTTTCTCATCTATGAAATGGGAGTAAGTCATATTTTTAAGGGTTACTTTGAAGATTGAAAGAGATAATACATTTAAATGTCTGATATGTGGGAAGCCCTCCTGACTTTCAGCTACTATTATCTGTTTGTAAGAAACACATGTTACTGACAGACAGGCCATCTCCCTCCTCAGGTCTCTGCTGTTTAGCAAGGACTTAGTAGACTCCTTTGAGGCAGAACCAGCTTTATTAGAGACTTTCTCTTTTTCATTCTGCAGGGAGATTTGAAGACTTAAAATCATTTCTCAATGTATGTTTTGACATTTAATTATACACATCCTCCTCTTTAGCTATAACTCCCCTTGTCATGTCTACAGCAAACAGGGGTTTTGATGTACTAAAGCACAGCTCCTGCCCTTCCATTATCGGTTTCCTGACTTTAACACTTAGTTGTTTGAATATTAAAGTCCAAACACCCAGGTAGCTTAATTGTTTCCCCTTCTCCTTCTCTTAGCCAAGAAAAATCAGCAAATGACACACTGGTTTATCTAGGATTTTTAAAAATGTGACTTTAGATTGCACACTGGAACCAATGACTCTTCTCTCAGGCCACATTCAATTAATATGAAAATTAATTAATTGGGTCAGTGTTCAAGTTCAGAATTAAAGGGAATGGGGGTGGGGATTAATAAATGCTTAGAGAAATTCACGAAGAGTTTAGGACTTGGCATCAATCAGATCAACCAGTGTTTGCATCCTGGCTCTATCACTTACTACTTTTGTTAGCATGGTCATGAGATTTACCCTATTTGAACTTCCATTGTATCAATTTTAAAATGGGGATAGTCATTTTCTGCTCCTCTCTGATCTCACAGGCTGTTACAATGTTTGTCATGTGGCTACATGGTCCCCATATGAGAGCAGAACCTAATCTTTCTGTCCTTTCCTTTCAAGGGTTGTCACTTTCCTCTGATACAAAAAACAAACAAAAAAACAAAAAAACCCCAAACTCACTGGGATTGAGTCAATTCCAACTTGTAGTGACCCCCTTTGGGTTTCTAAGGCAGTAAATCTTTACAAAAATTGATTGCCCACTCTTCATTCCACAGAGGGGCTGGTGGGTTTGAACCATTAGCCTTCTAGTCAGCAGCCTTATGCACTACGCCACCAGAGCCCTCTGTTACAGATGTTGCGAACTCAAAGGCCTATAGGAGCCAGGTTGGCAATACAAATGAGTCAAGTGGGCCAGGGCAGCATCAAGAACAACAGGGAGTGGTGGGGACTGTGGCAAACTAGAGTGCAAGTCTTATATAGAAAAAAGGTGACAGCAACTACTCAGCTTCAGGAGAGCAGAACTGAGTTGTCACAACTTGTGACTTTCAAGAGAAAAATGAAATCTAGAGATGTTGGGAGCTCTGGTGGCATAGTGCCTGAGGCATTTGACTGCTAATCATAAGGCTGGTGGTTCGAACCCATTCAGCCACTCCTCGGAAGGAAGATTGGGCAATCTACTTCCATACAATATACCTCAGAAACCCAAGGAGGGGTCGCTGTCAGTGATTATGTGACATCTCTCAACATCTAAAATGTAAGCCATGACTTAAAATTTACTTAAAATACTGTTTAGATCAACAAACACCGTTTAGGACAAACAAAACGTGCCTGTGTGCTTAATTTAGTTGGGGAACATTCAGTGCATACCTTTATCTGGTATGTTTGGCAATAGATGTTTGCTTCACTTTTGCTCTGAGTTAATGTAACTTGCTGTCAGTCTCTTTCTGCACCATCAGCTTAGGTCCAGTCCTTGTTCCCAGTTGGGCTATCCTTCGACGGTAATCTGGTACTCATCACCTCCCTGGATTTAATGTTGCTGCTACAGCCTGGTTGGCCTCTAGCAGGGGTGGTAACAGTTGTGCAGGCAAAGGTTCCATGTAGGTGGCATAGCCTTTATTGCCCCAAGTACGTGAGCACAAGGTAGTCTATTGAGAGCATCAGCCTTTAACTTATGAAATTGGGGAAGAATGACAGAGTCACAGCACAGCTCAACATAGAACAGGGAACAGCAAGGGTCATCTGGTACTTAAATACTCTTAGCCAAACCAGCTATAGGAGCTTTTCCACTGGCCATCTGTGTCCTTACACCCCAACCTTCCACCATTTGCTTGGTCCCACTTTATATCTACAAAGATGCCTACTCCGTTTCCGATTATTCATTTAGCTGCAGAGTCCTACCCAACTTCTATGTTTCCCAACCACCGAGGGAAAGTTAAAAATTATTCTTTGCAAAAATATCACTAAGTATATCAACTTTGCTCTCATAGGCCATCTCAGAGTAAGCTTTGGAGTTATGTATATCTATCTCAGAAGGCCTATTAGCAAGCTTTCCTAAACCAAAGAACGATGGTTTCTGAGATAAGACTATATGTTGGGCTATTGACAATGGGTTAAGAGAGAGAGAGAGAGTGAGAGAGAGAGAGAAAGACCTTTATTGTGTACCCTGACTCTTCAGGGTTGGAGGAGGGAAGAGGGGAGAGCATCCTCTGGAGGGGCAGCCTTAGGACGGGGATTCTAGGTCCAGCTCTATCACCAGTAATTGTGTGGCAAGGTCACTAGAGACATTTATGTCTTAGAATTTTCATTTGCATAATTGAAATAATACTACGCACCTGCCTCCCTCATAAACCCATTAGAAGAGTGAAATTATAAAATGCAACAATAATCAAACAACATTTCTGAGTGCTTGCTCTGGGTCATGCTCTGTGCAAGACCTGGAGCTATTCAGATGAATGAAACTACTCTTGTTTTCAAGGAATTCAGAGTTTAGTCTAGTGTAGAAAGACATAAGTTTTCTACCATTTGCCATAGAATAAGATGATGGAGCCACTAGAGGGGTGCATAGGTCAGTGGGAAGGCGGAGAAAGGAGCCAGCCATCAGGAAGTGTTACCTAAAGACAAAGAATTGTTATCAATTGAGTGGGAGAAAATAGTAAATGTATTTTGTGAGGCAGTAGTGATGCTGGAGAAAGATACTAGAATTTCATTTGGTTTGTTTACCATTTATTTATTCATGTAACACCTTTTCTGAGTGCCTGCCATGTGCCAGTCACTACCGTAGCATACTTAAGTTTCATTTTCTCACTTTATTATCACGATTGCCAGATCATTCTATGGACTCCACTGGAGAACTGATGTCTGCATTCTCAGCCCCTAGCAGGGGTGACTGGGTGGCCACTGAAAGTGAGCAAACAAGTAAACACAAGACTGCATCTGTGATGCAGTCCAGAACCTGAAAACCGGCTACTGAAAATTCTTGCAAAGATAAATCTTTTGAGGTTATACTAAATGGGGTCTACTACTGTTAAATTCAGGAAGAACTAGGGATGTTCAGTTCTCAAGTTCTTGGTGCTTTAAGCATGCTTTTTCCTTTATGGCATCTAGTCTTAGCATCTAGTTAATAGTTAATAGATGCTAAGGCTGTTGTTGTGTGCTCTTGAGTCAATTCCAACTCATAGTGACCCTATTTGAATATTAAACTAGATTAAATGCCCCAGCTCTATGCTCTTGTAGATGTGTCTCCTTATGCCATATTTAATAGTTAATTGAAACTATGGCCTGAGAAGGACCTAGGACACACAGGGTTGTGTGGAAGAAGTGGAAGCCAATGTCAAAGGCTTTTTTTTTTTAAACCCAGCTTCTTTGTCCAGTCCTTCTTCAGTAGTAGAAGGGATACCAATATTCATGTTGGCCTGGGCATCAGTATTGTGTTTTAATATACAATTAGTTGTGTCTCATTGCATTCTGGAGCCAGCTGGAGTTCCTAGAGAAGTGGCACAAAACTCACACAGAGCCAGGGAAGAGTGGAGTGGTGAGTAAGGACAGGGGAGGAGAGCTGATGAAGGTATGAGCTAGCAGTGACTCAACCAAGATTGTGTATACCCAAGGAGGGGTCGCTATGAGTCAGGTCTGACTCTATGGCACATAACAATAACAACAACAACAGAAACTTCTTCCTACAGCTGTTCAAGGCATATTGGATCTAGCAGCCTGGCTCTTTTATTTTTGACCATAAAGCAAAGCCTTCATCCATCTGTCTACCACCCATCCACTTATTCTTCCCTTTCTCCTCTGATGTATCCACTCATCCATTCAACCAATCTCCATTAACAGGCTCTCTTCTAGTCACTGGGTATATAGGAGATGAATAAGGATAGTATAGGTTCAAACACAAATGAATTAGGACATGATATTCTTGAAGCAATTGAGAGATGAGTGAGGTACTGAGAAAACTCAGGGGAGGAAATGATTACCTAGGTCAGTAGGAATCAGAGAAGTCTCCCTGGAGAAAGCACCAATAGGTCTAGTACTGGAAGATTTATGAGATTTCCATGAGAGATAATGGTAGAGGGTTATACCAGCAGGTAAAAGGGGCAATTTCAAGGGCATAGAGGTATAATGGGTCTGGAATACTCTGGAATTGGGAAAAGTTGAGTGTGTGGCTGGCAGTCAAGCTGTGTTGAGAGTACTCCACATTTTTCAGGATTGGTTGATCTTTAGTTTTTTGAGTTTTCCAGAGATGACCAGTTTATTTCACATGGTATAGACCTTGATGACAACAGAATACATTTTCAATATCAGACTCTTGTTGTGTGCCCTTGAATCAATTCCAACTCATAGTAACCCTATATGAATGTCAAACCAGACAAGATTAAATGCCCCAGCTCTGCTCTCTTATAGATATGTCTACCTATGCCCATATTTGAAGTGTTTATCGCACATGATCCATTGATCTATGTAGTAATTTTTTAAAAATAAAAGTATACTGAGCAACTACTGCATGACAGCAAAGGTGCAGAGAAGTTAATATTCTGATATTCATTCAGCTAATCTCTTTACAGTAAGTGACAGAGGAAAATTCAAACCCAAAACCCTGTTCCTTCCACTTACATGGCATCATGCAACACAATTCACTCCTTAGAAGATGGAAGCAAGGAACATAAAATACTAGCTGTGCACGGAACCTGGTCTCTTCTAATTGGAAGCTTTTCTTTGTCTTGGTGATAATGCTACTAAGGAAGTGTTTCCTCATGGGTCACTTCTGCCCAAGAAATTGGGGCAGTCATCAATCCCAGCTTGACATATATCAGTGAACAAAACAGATGAAGATCCCCACCCTTAAGAAGCTTACATTATATTGTAACTACTTGAATTACCTGTTCAAGATGGTTTTGCCTGCCAGACATTAAGCACAATGAAGGCTGGGGTCACGTCTGACTTATTCTATGATTGGCCTAAATAGAGTGCATAGTAGACAGTAGGCTCATGACAATTTTTTCTTTTCTTTTAACCTAAACTGAATCCTTTTCAGCCTGTCTTCCTCAACACAAATTAACTGGTAACTGACAAGCCATTCCATGTGGACAATTCTGGAGTAATTTGAGAGGACATTAATGTGCTTTTATATTCATATTGTAGTCACAGTCATAAATAAGCCTCCGAAATAAACAGAAAAAAATGTTCTGCTGTGCTTCATGCCTGCCACAGGCCCACAGACAGAAGTGACTCATGAGAAGACACTTCCTGAATAGCATTTATTACCAAGGCAAAGTGAGGCTCAGAGGTGGAAGAATTCAAACTCCATAATAGCTGTTGTTGTTGTTATGTGCCGTCGAGTGGGACCCAACTCATAGCGATCCCTCCTTGGGTTTCTGAGGCAGTATCACTACGGAAATTGATTGCCCTATCTTCCCTCCAAGGAGTGCTGGTGGGTTTGAACCACCAGCCTTCTGGTGTTTTACATTCCTTGCTCATCCTTCTAAGGAGAAATGCATGTTGTATGATTCTGTGGTGTAAGTGGAAGGAACATGGGCTTTAGGTTTTGAGTGCTCCTCTGTCACATACTAGTTGGATGAATGTGGGAAAATTAAAGTCTTTGTGTCTTTCCTTCACATCTGTTATATGGAGGATGGAAGAGGGAGTATTAATGCCTAACTTGAAAAGCAGGTGAGAGTATTAATTACGATAAATATATGCAAAGTACCTGGCCCAGTGCACCTAGCTCAGTGTTGGTCTGTATTAGATTCATAAAATGATAATTACCAATACTGTGACTCCACCCTTGGGAGAAGATTTGTCAGGATGTTTGGGTTTTGTAGGAAAACAATCAGGAACTTGAAGGTAAAAGGCTTGAGTTTTAGTTCTGATTCTGCCACTTACAAGCTGTGTGATATTGGCTTAATTATTCAGCCTTTCTGGGTCTTGACCCTCATCTGTTAAAGAATGTGGTTGGTCCATAATTTCTACTGATAACCCATTCTCAGCACAGTGCCATCCTCTTAAGTCCCACTGCAATTGGGAGCTCTGGTAGCATAGTGGCTAAGACACTTGCCTGCTAACCAGACAGCTGGCGGTTCAAACCCACCAGCCACTCCTCGGAAGGAAGGTTGGGCAATCCTACTTCCGTAGTGATACTGCCTCGGAAACCCAAGGAGGGGTCACTATGAGTTGGGGCCGACTCGACGGCACATAACAACAACAACAACAATGGCTCAATTCAGCCTCTCTTAAGTAACAACTACCAAGACTCTACATGTAGCCCACGTACAAATAAAAAACATGTGCATAAAAAGGTGAGCACTCTGGTAGACAACTTAGAAAGAGCCGCCTTTCCTCTGGGCAGCACCAGCCCATTACAGAACTGTTTAGAAAGAGCATGGGTCGGCTTTGGAACCTCATTTTCCCCCAACTAGGTCATCTCATGAAATATACAACATGCACCACCATAAACAATGACTTTGACCTCATCCAGGTTTGGTCTCCCTGCCTCCCTGCCTCCAGACACAGTTATCATGTTCCAGTTCTTCCTACATAACATTTCAGGCAATCACTCACAAAATGAATCTGAAGCAGTCACATTCTTTCCTGGTGAACCTATTCACTGAGCCCTCCCAGCTTCAGGATGAAACTAAGTTACTTTGCCCAGCCTCACACAGGCTCTTATTACTCAGTAGACCTCTATACTGTAAGTTTGCAGCTCCCTGAACATAACACTGCTTTTTCTCACTTCCACACCAATGCACGTGAGGGTCCCCGGATCAGAATACCCTCTCCACATTCCTTTCCTCTGCTCTTCATCCCAGCTAATGCCCACTTAACCATTAAAACTCAACTCATATGTCATCTCCAGCAATCCTTTTGTGATCCCCTACCCCCAAGATATCGAGACATCAGAAGATTGGGCAATCTACTTCCGTAGTGATAAACCATACCAAAACCAAACTCACTGCCATTGAGTCAGATCCGACTCATAGCGACCCCTCCTTGGGTTTCTGAGGTGGTATCACTATGGAAGTACATTGCCCAACCTTCCTTCCGAGGAGTGGCTGGTGGGTTTGAACTGCCAGCCTTCTGGTTAGCAGTCAAATGCCTTAGGCACTACACCACCAGAACTCTCTCAGTACTGATACTGCCTCGGAAACCCAGGGAGGGGTCTCTATGAGTTGCATCCAACTGGATGGCAGTGAGTTAGGGAGTTTTACCCCCAAGACAGACCCATGGCCCTTCCAATGACCTTTCTTAGCACAAAGTTACTTTTCCTGAAAGGCTTCACATTACAGTTGAGGAAACTAAAGCCCAGATAGCAGAATTTTTGCTAACAAGGCTAACAATGTTAACAGCCGCAGTAGCAGCTACCATTTATCAAGCTAACTGTGAGCCAAAGGAGCTCTGGTGGTGTAGTGGATAAGACATTTGGGTGCTAACCAGGTCAATGGCTCAAACCCACCAGCTCCTTTGTGGGAGGAAGATGAAGCAGTCTATTTCCGTAAAGGTTTATAGCCTTGAAAACCCAGTAGAGGTCACTCTGAGTTGGAATTGACTTGATGACAGAGGGTTTGGTATTTGGAATTGTGTGCCAGGCACACCTTTGTTGTTGTGTTGTGTTGTTATGTGCCTTCGAGTCAAACCCGACTCATAGCGACCCCTCCAAGGCAGTATCACTACAGAAGTAGGATTGCCCAACCACCTTCCTTCCAAGGAGTGGCTGGTGGGTTTGAACCGCCAGCCATCCTTATGAGGTAGATATTACCATTTCCAGTTTACTGCTGAGGAAAATATGGTTATGAGTGAAGTCCTTTGCTTAGTTTAGTGGTTCTCAGTCCAGTCACAGCAATTGGATTGGAATCAATCTCACACTTGTGAGAAATGCAAAATCTCCAGCCAAAACCAGACTGATTGAATCAGAAATTCAAGGTGTAAGCCTAGCAATATGTGTTTTTAAAGCTCTCCAGGAAATTCTGATATATGCTAAAGTTTGATGAATATTTGCAAAACACTGACCTAATGTCACCCTGCTGGTGAAGGGTGGAGCTGGCATGTGGACTCCTGGACGGATAGCTGAAAAAATGAGTAAGTCTGTGCTTTTAACTACTATCCTGTGACCACCAGCGGGCTTTGCTTAGGGAGGCCTCTCCTGACCACCCTATTTAAAAAAGCACAACTTCTCCAGTTCCCACTATCCACTGTCAGCATTTCCTATCTCCTGTCCCTTCTTTATTTTGCTCTGTACTACTTCCTACCAGCTGGCATACACTTTATGTATCATATATATCTGTGTTTATATGTATTTATTGCCTACAACCTGAATATAAAATCCCAGGGAGTGGGGCAGAGATTTGTCTGTTTTGCTTTGCTAACTACTAAACCCTGAGTGCCCAGAATACTGCCTTGCACAAGTAGGTGCTTAGTATAAATTTGTGAAATGAATAGTTACACAGTTGGTGGTGACCCCAGCTTCAAACTGGTTCTTTCCAGTTCAACTATGGCCGAGGAAGCAAAATTGCAACAGATGAGAATTTTTAACATTTGAGTGAACCTGAATGATAACCAGAATGAGATAAATTATGGATTAGTGTCCTGCCAGAAATGTAATCTCTCTCTTAAAAAACAACAGCAGCATACACTTTGCATAGCAACCAAATCTCCTGCCTGTCAGATTTTGAGCAGAGTTGGAAACAGTGATGTCTGCTCAAAGATGGCAGCCAACTGCACCATTTTGAATGTATGTCACTTGCCATAGTCCTACCAATAATCTAGTCTCACACATCAGGTTCCTGAAGGGGCTTACTACACCTCTTCTGAGTCTCCCATTGCAGGGCTTCAATCTATAATTTTTCCTGTTCCAGTTATTGATCCAGATCCCCAAATTTAAAAAATTCAGGTCTGTTCTGGCTTACTTCATCAGCCATTACTGAATCATGGTTTGAACCGGTTTAAAGCCCTGGTGGTGGGTGATACAGAAAGGAGATTCACTCAGGCTGATTTATTCACAGGTTGACATATTGCATATGTGCGCTCCCTACCTTCATCTACATTTAGTGTTCTCTTGAGTAGAATCTCTCCTTCCTAAAAGGGTCATTTTCCAGAAGCATTCCTTTACCAATCATCACTTGCAGGAAGAGAATCTTTTCCCAACAAGCCCTGCAGAGCAGTTACCCTAGGCATGATTTAGCTAATTTACTCAGTGTTTTGTCTTAATGGTTCACCAAGTGGAGATTCTTTCAGTAATGACAGTAAATGCATTTGAAATGTAGATATCGACCCAGGCAGTGCTGCAAATTCGGCTCATCAAATTTTCATGTTAAAATTAAAATCTTTGTGTGTGTGTGTGTATGTGTGTGTGTGTGAAAGGAGAAGCTCAAGTGTTGATTCCAATCCAATTGCTGTGGCATACTTTCTCTCAGTGAAAGGGTAACACTTTAATCTTACATCCCTCCCATGACTACTGTCATATAATAGGCAAGGACAAGAGAAAGGCAAAGAAACCCCCATTCATTTAGTATCCTATCAAGCTCTACTCATGGTGCTTAGCTATACATGTAAAATGTACATGGGTACATTCTCCGACTACCCTCTGGCAAAAGAAATGTTATTATCATCATTCTATAATTTCTTTCATGCAAATAAAATCTTCCCAAGCTCTCAGCTGCCTCAGTCATTATTGGGGGTTTTCCAGCCATTGCCACAAGCTTAAAAATAATCCCCGCTGCTTTTCATCTGATTTATCACCACTTCAGAGTATCATCACTGACTGGCCAGTCAACCTAGGTCACTCTTATTCTGTATTATCATATCCTGTCTAGTTCTTCCCTCACATTTATCATAATCCACGTTCTTTATAATAATCTTTTGTTTATTCATTTTTCACTAGTTTGCTTCCCATTAGTTTGTTGTCTGCTACTAGTTAGCCAAGGCTGATAAAAATACAAGCAGGCTTTCCTTCACGGGGTGGGGAAAGGAGATGTAAATACCAATTTATTTTTATTCATTCACTACGCTACACACACTGACCTGGTTTACTGCTGAGGTAGGATATAGCATCTCTACTTTGTAAATGAGGTCATTAGTAGTTACAGGACTTGGCTAGTGTAAAACAGATAATAAACAAGGGGACCTCAATTAATGACCAGGTCTGCCCCATTTCAAAGTAGAGCTCAGAGGCAAAGTCTATAGGCTCTGAAGACCACTGATCTGGGTACAAATTCTGACTCTATTACCCACCAGCTCTGTGACTTCAGATGAATTATCTAACATCTCTTTGTCTTAGTTTTCCATCTGTAAAATGGTGATAATCATAGTACCTACTTCAATAGGAGGTGAAGGTTGAAGAATTAAAAATATAAAGGACCTAGAGTAATTTCTGGCATACAGTGGTCACTCAATACATTTCAACCAGTGTTTCTACTTCATCTTGCTGGTAATTCATATAATTCCTCACATTCAAATAGGTTTCACAATGCTGCCTAAGGTAAGACAGGTATTGCCTGTCACTGTATCTTACCATTTAGGAGAGTAAGGGTCACAGATGTCCAGTCTTTTGCTCAAGATCACAGAGCTGAGAGGCTGTCAGAGTTAGGACTAGGTGCTGGGCACTGCTCTTCCTCCAGTGGTCTGACTTTCTAGACCAGAATTTATAGGGGTGCTAGGCGTCTGAGTTGCATTTGTGACCTCAAGGTACCAAGGCTTTGTCAATTCCATAAAGTAACTGACAAGATGCAGTAAAGCCATTTCTCTCTCAAAACAATGTAGTAAAAGGAAGATCCAAACCAAGTCTTTATAAAGAGAATCTGATGGATAGGTCAGAGTACAGATTTGAGAACCTGTGAACTTTCCCTGGTGAACAAATGAGAGTTCAATTAGCATTTCTAGAATCACCCCATTGCACACTTTCTCTTATCATTCAAGCCTAGAGCTTGGCAGCAGGCAGAAGACTGGTCTGCCTGCACAGAGTATTTGCAAAAATGCAGTCTGCATCTTTCCTGCCACCCAACACATCCAAAATAGTCTCTTCATCCAGACTGTCAATTTCACCTTTGGACATACTGCTGGATTATATTAGTTGTCTAGGGCTGCCAGAACAAAATACCACAAACCAAGTGGCTTATAAAAACTAAATTTATTTTTTCCCAGTTCTTCAGGCTGGGAGACTGAATTCAGGGCATTAGTCAAGGCTCTCTTTCTCTGTCTGTTTTCAGAGAAGATCCTTCCTTATCTCTTCCAGCTTCTGGTACAACAAGTTGTTTCTTGATATTCCTAGGCTTTTAGATACATGGCCATCTTATCCTGTGTGTGTCTCAATATCTCTTCTTCTCTTTTATAAGGACACCACTCAGATTGGATTATGACCCACTCTACCCTGCTAAGGGAGAGCTGTGGTGGCGCAGTTGTTAAGGCATTTGACTACTAACCAAAAGGTTGGTGGTTTGAACCCACTAGCTGCTCCACAGAAGAAAGATGAGGCAGTCTGCTTCCACAAAGATTTACAGCCTTGGAAACCCAATGGGGGTTGCTATGAGTCAGAATTGATTCAATATCAGTGAGTTTGATTTTGGTCCACTCTGCTACAATCTCAAACTTATTTAATTTACATCATCTTGAAACACTCTATTTCCAAACAAAATCGTGTTCACAGTTACTGGGTGTTAGGACTTCAACATCTCTTTTTTTTTTTTTCCTTTTAGAACACAATTCAGTCCATACCAGGGATGGAAAAAAAAAAAATATGAACCTATATTATCCTGCACACAGAGCAGGGGAAATTTTCAGACTCACTTTTGAAACCTGGCTCTCCCTGTTGGTGGCTTTCCTCTGCTTTATCTGCTAAGCCATTATCCAAGGAATGGATACCTTGGGCAGCTTATGGTTTACCTTGGGCAGCTTCCATGTTCTAGGGACAAGTGTCATGTTTTGCATATATTACCATTTAACCCTTTTTCTACACTACAATCTAGGCAGTATTGTTCCTTCTTTTCTTTCTTTTTTTCAGCCTTGGAAATCCTGTAAGGTGGTTCTACTATATCCAGTAGGATCACTATGAGTTGGAATCAACTTGATGGCAGTGGCTTTAGTTTCTGGCTTGGTAGGGAAGAGTCCTAGGTTTGAAGGGCTGTGCTTTCCTTTTTTTGAAGAGGTTTTTTTTTTTTTTTTTGCAAGTGTGTGTGCTTTTATGTGCTTCAAAAGACTTCTCCAAAAAAATAAAAAGAGAACCTACAGTTGGGAAAAAATATTCAGCAATGACATATCTGACAAGTGATTTATCTCTAAAATTTATAGAAAACCCCAACACCTCAACAACAAAAAGACAAACAATTCAATTTAAAAATGGGCAGAAGACGTGAATAGACTTCACCAAAGAGGATATTCAGGCAGCCAACAAACACATGAAGAAATGTTCATGATTATTAGCCATTAAACCAAACTCACTGCCTTTGAGTTGGATCTGACTCATAGCGACCCCTCCTTGGGTTTCCGAGGTGGTATCACTACGGAAGTAGATTGCCCAAACTTCCTTCCAAGGAATGGCTCATGTGTTTGAACCATCAGCCTTCTGATTAGCAGTCAAATGCATTAGGCACTGCACTACCAAAGTTGTAAATCAAAACAACCATGAGATACCATCTCTTGCCCCAGCACTAATAGGAAAGTTCAACAAGAAAAAAAATAGCAAATGCTGGTGAAGATGTGGGGAAATTGGGACTCTCATACACTGCTGGTGGGGCTGTAAAATGATACAACCACTGTGGAAAGCAGTATGGTGATTCCTTAACATTTTGGATTTAGGAATATCTTTTGATCCAGCAATCCCATTACTAGGTAAATATCCTAAAGAAGTAAGAGCCAGGACAAGAAGAGATATATGCACACTCCTGTTCATCATAGCACTATTTACAATAGCAAAAGGATGGAAACAACCTAGGTGTCCATTAACAGAAGAATGGATAACCAAACTATGGTACATACACACAATGGAATACTATGAAACACTAAAGAATAATGTAGAATCTAAAAAACACCATATAATATGGATGAACTTAGAGGACATTATGCTGAGTGAAATAAGTCAATTACAGAAGGACAAATATTGTATTAGTTCATTATTGTAAAAAGTCAAGGAAAGGTTTACATATGGAAGGAAACTTTCTTGTTTACCAAGGGTGGGAAGGAAGGGAGGAAAGAGCAATATTGTTTCTTTTTGATGCATAAAGAAGTAAACTCAGAAAACTTAATAACCTGCTGGAGGTGACATAACTAATATTGATGGAATGCCCAGCTCTGAAGTCTGGGATACTTCCATGACACCAAAAATTGTATCATTAGCTCAGTAATTTGGCATTCTGTCCAAATATGTAGGTATCCACTTAGTCTTTTCTACCTTATTGAGCCATTTAAGACAATATAGTTGGAATTTCCCTTTTTAGATCTTGAGTCTGTCTTCTTATAGGTGAAAGATCATGCTGAGGTTCTGGAAATATGCTTTCCTGAAGTCTACAATACATGATGGCACAAGCTGGAAGTCTCAACTTATTTTGGCTTCAAATATGACACAGTCCTTACCAAAGTCCATACCATATGTATATCACATTAGCAATTCCATACACTTAGTCCTAAGGTAGGTCCCAGGGAGCAATTCTTCTTGTGGATTCTGCCTATTGGTCATAAAATGGTCAAGAAAAAAATGTTTTGGTGGTCTTTCCAGAATCCATAAGGCTTCCAGGACTCTGTTATGACCTGGCCCAACACTAGTTTTGGGATCTGTATCAGGGTTCTTGTCTGCTGGATCTACAGCTCATGCCCACAACAGTATCACTCTGGGTCTTTTCTCTACAATCCAGGTGTTTTACTCACAGTTCCACTTTCACTGTGTAGATGTTTAGCTTCTTCATACTTCAAGTCCTTCAATCTCTTTTCATTGGAGCCTTTTATTTATTTATTTATTACATTTTAAACAGCATTTCTATTTTGACTGTTATACTACAGTCATGCAACTCAGTTCACAAAAGCCTTGAAATGATATTTGATTTCCTGAGGTACAATCGTGAGTCTTCTTTGTTTCTCATCTCTGCTCTCAATAGCAAAATAAACATCTGAAACCATACAGAGAGTTCTCCTTCATTTACACAATATAAAGCCTCACAATAATTTAAATCCTGTAAATCCAATCTTTAGTGAAGGAAAACTAGCATGTATCGAGCATCAGTCATGTGCCAGATACCTGGTTTTTCTTATGTAAGACAGGACTTTTCATAATTATTACACAAGGAGACAACTGAGGCTCAGAGAGGGTAAATAACACAGTCAGTGTCATATTCTAGATAATCTAAATTAGGATTTCAATCTTTCTTTGTCTAACTTTGGAGGCTAGATCTTTCTATTACAAAACACTGGATATCAATTAAAACCTTCCAGATTTTTCTGACTTCTTCAGGCTCTTGGAGGAGCCAAGTATTATAATACAATGTTCATTGTCATTTGTGACTGGCTTGAAAATGAAAGTAAAGTATGCTAAGTTTATATATCAACTGTCACACTATAAAGCAACACAAAACACGAATACCCACAAATTAAAAACAAAACAAAACAAGACAAAAACTGTAACATTTAAAAAGATGTTTTAAATTCTACCATCAAAAAGACATTTATTCATTTTCCTATTCTAGATATTTCATATAAGTAGGATCATACAATGTTTGAAAAGTTTGTTAGTAATTACCAGAGATAAGTGGGAGGGGAAAATGGGGAAGTATTGCTTAAGGAGTACTGAGCTTTTGTTAAGGATAATAATAAACAATTTGGAAACAGATAATGGTGATAGTTACACAAATGGTGAACGTAATAAATGTCACTGAATAGTACACATAGTAATGGTTGAAAATGAAAATATTTTGTTAGATGTATTTTAGCACAATAAAATTTTTTTTTTTTTAAATTTAAACATCCATTTATTAACAGCCTTGTCCACATTCACCAATTAGGTGGCTCTGTCATTTATCTGCTTGAACATCAAACAGATCCACAAGTATTATTTTAATTAATTAATTCATCCTTTTATCCTGAGGGCAGGCCCTGGAAGACACCTGGCTTATTTTCACAGCGGTCCCTGATGCTCAGCTGTCAAGCCACATCATGACTGGCACTCTGAGCTTCATGCAAGGCCAAACACTTAATCTCTTTAACGGAGACCTGTCATCACTCGCTTTCACTCCAGCGCAGCCCCAGTCTATGTTGAGACATAATGTCTCATGCACCTGTCTCTTCCTTCCCATTCTAACAGCCACCATCTGGGTTCAGACACTTCTCAATTCCTTTCTGCATCATTCACTGAGTGCCTGCTCTGCATCAGGCACCATGCTATGTATTTCATATTCTTGTTTTCTTACCCACAGAACAATCACTCAGAATAGGATTGCGTTGATGTTGTTAGGTGCCATTGAGTTGGCTCCAACTCATAGTGACCTATGTATAACAGAACGAAACACTGACCAGTCCTGCACCAGGCTCACAATCCTGGCTCTACTTGGCCCACTGTTGAAGCCACTGTGTCAATCCATCCCACTGAGGGTCTTTCCCTTTTTCACTGACCCTCTACTTTACCAAGCATGATATCCTTCCTCCGGAGAATGGTCCCTTCTGACAACATGACCAAAGTAGGTAAAATGAAGTCTGGCCATTCTCACTTCCAAGGAGCACCTGGACTGCCCTTCTTCCAGGATAGATTTTTTTAATTTTTCTGGAAGTCCATGGTACTTTCAGGATTATTTGTCAAAACCACAACTCAAAAGCATCAATTCTTCTTTGGTCATCCTTACTCATTATCAAGCTTTCATGTGCATATGAGGCTATCGAAAATACCATGGCTTGGGTTAGGTGCACCTTAGTCTTCAAAGAAACATCTTTGTTCTTCAGCACTTTAAAGAGGTCATTTGCAGAAGATTTGCCCAGTACAATATGTCATCTGATTTCTTGACTGGTACTTCCATTGGTGTTGATTGGGGAACCCAGCAATGTGTAAAAAAACTCACCAAACTCATTGCCATCGAGTGGGATCCAACTCATAGCAACCCCTCCTTGGGTTTCCAAGGCGGTATCACTATGGAAGTAGATTGCCCAACCTTCCTTCCTTCCGGTGGGTTTGAACTGCCAGCCTAAATATTTGACAATTTCAATCTTTTCTCCATTTATCATGATGCTGCTTATTGGTCCAGTTGTGAGGATTTTAGTTTTCTTTATGTTGAGGTGTAATCCATACTACAGACTGTAGTCATTAATCTTCATCAATAAGTGCTTCAAGTCATCTTCACTTTTAGCAAGTAAGGTTGTATTGTCTGCATATCCCACATTGTTAATGAGTCTTCCTCCAATCCTGATTCTGTGTTCTTCTTCATATATTCCAGCTTCTAGTATTGTTTGTTCAGCACACAGATTGAACAAGTATGGTGAAAGGATATAACCCTGACATACTCCCTTCCTGATTTTAAACCATGCAATATCCCCTGGGGGATATTAGCTTGGTTGTTAGCTAGCTTGAGCTAGTATCCACTGGTGGAATAGCCTCCAGCCTCACAGCAATACACAAGCCACCACAGTATGACAAACTGACAGAAAAATGGTGGCAGAATAGGATTATAGCTTCCGTATTTCCCCAAAATAAATGTTGTTGTTGTTGTTATTTGCCATCAAGTCAGACCCGACTCATAGCCACCCCTCCTTGGGTTTCTGAGGCAGTATCACTATGGAAATAGATTGTCCAACCTTCCTTGCGAGGAGTGGCTGGTGGTTGGTGGGTCTGAACCACCAGCCTTCTGGTTAGTAGTCAAGTCCCTTAGCCACTACGCTACCAGCACTCCTCCAAAATAAATGGAGTCTCAGAAAAGTTAAGTGACTTCCTCAAGATCTTTCAGCTAGAAAGTTGCAAAGCTAGGATGTGAACAGTTCTGTGTGATTTCAATAATTATGTTTCTTCTACTTCTCTACATTGCCAGCAGCCCTGACTGTAATCTCTAAAGATATGGCTAAGGAAGACAGGAGCTAGCTAGGCTATATACTGCAAAGAAGGATACAATTACATGAGGGATTCTCAGAAAAATCCTGGCAGAAAGAGGCTCTGGGGGAGATAATAAATGTAAAATACAAAAACAACAACAACAAAAGAAACCTTCAATAGTTTTCTGTGGATGTGCCATGTAAATTTCTCCATTATCTTTTCTGTGGACTTCTCCATAAATTCTGTATTACTCCTGATATTTATGTACAATATATTTATTTGATGGTGGTGGCAGAGTGGGAAAAGAAAGAAAAATAGACATTTGATTACAATAGAGGTTGATGAAAGGGAAAAACAACAACAACAACAACAACACAAAAAGCAGCAACTCATATAATTAGTTAGGAAACTTAGGGGGCAGTGAGTTTATGCTAATGAGGGAGAAACAACTCAGAAAAGGAAGGTGAGAATGGGTGCACAACTCAAAGAATGTAATCAATGACAATTAAAATGATAAAATATTGCTGAAAGAGATTAAAGAATACTTAAGTAAATGGAAAAATGTTCTATGTTCATGGATTGGAACTTAATATTGTTAAGATGTCAGCATTAACTGAACTAGTTGATAGATTCAACACAATCCCAATAAAAATTCCAAAACGCCCTTCTTTACAGCAATAGAATAATCAATCCTCAACTTTATATGGAGAGGCAAGAGGCCTTGAACAGCTAAAGCAATATTGAAAGAGAAGAACAAAGTAGGAGGACTCACACTTACTGAATTTAAAATATACTGTACAGCTATAGTAGTCAAAACAGCCTGGTACTGATACAACAATAGACACATGGATCAATGGAGTAGAATTGAGAGTCCAGAAATAGACCCACACATCTAGGGTCAGCTGATTTTTGACAAAGGTTCTAAGTTCATTTGATAAGGAAGGAAGAGTCTGGTGTTGGGAAAATTAGATCTCTATATGCAGAAAAACGAAACAGGATCAATGCCTCACACCATATTCAGAAACAAATTCAAAATGGATTAAGAACGTAAGTGTGCAAACTAAAACCATAAAATTCTTAGAACAAAATGCAAGGGCAGTGTTGTCAGGTCCAGCTTTTAACAGTGGACAAGCTAATAACAAAAGCACAAACAGTAAAAGAGAAACTAAATAAAGGAGACCTCATAAAAAATAAAACCTTTTATTCATCAAAAGACTTTCCCAAAAAAGTGAAAAGAGAAGTTACACTGACCAGAAGAATACCTTTGGAAATCATATATCTGGTAAGAATCTAATAACAAAAATGTATATAAAACTTCTACAGTTTAACAACAAAAGACAAATAACCCAATCATAAAATAGGCAAAATTTGAATAGACATTTCACCAAAGAGGACATTCAAATGACCACTAAACACATGAAAAGATGCTCAATGTCATTAGCTGTCAGAGAAATGCAAATGAAAACCAAAACGAGATACTGTTTCACTTCCACTAGGATGGCTGACATTATATATATATATTTGTTGTTGTTGTTGTTGTTGTTTGCCGTCGAGTCGGCCCCGACTCATATATATATATATATATATATATATATATATATATATATATAAATAAAAAATTTTGGCGAGGCTGTAGGGAAGTTGGAACCCTTATCTACTGCTGGAGGGAACGCAAAATAGTGCAGCCACTTGTGGAAACAGTGTGGCAGTTCCTCAAAAAACTAAAAGTACCACATATAACCCAGCAATTTCAATCCTAGATATATATCCAAAAGACATGAAAGCAGAGATTCAGAGACTTTGACATCAGTGTTGACTGTAGCACTGTTCACCATAACCAAAAGGTGGAAACAATCTAAATGCTTGTCAACAGACAAATGGATACACAAAATGTGGTCCATACATACAATGGAATACTACTCAGCCAGTGGGAGAAATGAAGTCATGATACTTGCTACAATATGAATAGAGCTTGAAAACAATATGCTGAGTAAATTAAGTCAACCACAAAAGGGCAGACGTTTTATGACCTCACCTACATAAAAGGACAAAAAAAGGCAAATGTATAGAGACCAAAGTTACCAGGGGTGGAAAGGAGGAAAGAAGAGGCTTAAAAGTGATGGAAAAATCTCATTGTACAGCCAATTATTCTAATTGCTGTCATTAAATTGTATACCTGTAAAAAGATGAATTGGCAAAAGTTATGTGATATATATATTTACAACAATGACCAAAAAAAGGGTAGCTGCTGAGGCTGTTTATGTACAACCAAACACCTCATGGGATTTGGTGTCTTGGTTTGAAGGTTTAGGGTCATGGTTTCATGGGACATCCTGATTAATTGACCTAATTACATGTTTAGTGCTTCTGTTTTACCTCCTATTTGCTGCATATTTTTTTTTTTTTTAAATTTACTTATTCTTTGGTATTATTGAGAATATGCACAGCAAAACATACCAATTCAATGGTTTCTACACATACCATTTAGTGACATTAATTACATTCTTAGAGTTGTGCAACCGTTCTCATCTTCCTTTACTGAGTTTTAGTCCCTGTAGTAGTTAAGGTTGTATGTCAACATGGCTGGGCCTGGTTGAGTGGCTGGGCAGCTGGATGTAGTTATTCCCCATGGTGAGATCAGTAATGAACTCCATGGTGGAATCTACTGGAGCAGCTGAGTAGTTGCTTTAGGGATGTGGGCTGCTTCCAGTATATAAGAAGTAACTTGGAGGAAGGTGTCCAGCTGATGGCACACTTGAACCCTCCATGTAGCTGAGTCATTGTTCAGCAGCATGCCATGCCCTGCTGATCTTGGGACTTTTAATGGACTTGAATTAATGGCCTGCCATGTGGTTCGGTAATATTGGGACTGTGCTTTCTCATTTGTCAACCTTGGGTTTGTCAGCCTCAGCAGTCAGCAGCTGGCTAAGTGAAGAGATACCTCTAGTTTCATTGGTCCACGAGCAAGAGGCAGAACTGAAGCCCAAGGTTGAGGGGCTTTCACCCAGCCGCTAGAGCCTGGCACTTTGAACTTGGACTTCTAGCCTACAGAATTGTAAGAGAATAAACTCCTGTTTGTTAAAGCCATCCCATTTGTGGTATATTCCTGTCAGAATGGCACTAGATAACCAGAACATTCCCCCATTAACAAAGATTCACTGCCTCTAGGTAATGGTAGCTGGGCAATGGCAGCAGTCTTAGACACTTACAAGCAGCCACCCAAGGCCAACAATTGGACTTTACTTGCCTGGAGCAATAGAGAAAGGATAGTCAGGGATAAGAAGAAGATATACAATGTGTGGCTAATTGCTTTCATGGACAATTGCATCCTTTGCAATGAGACCAGAAGAATTGAATTACTGAACATTTTGATCAAGGATTCTGTAGAAGAATCCTGATCAAAAGAGGGAAAATGCAGAACAGAACTTCAAATTCTCATGGACCCCAGACTTTCTGGAGTCCTGGCAGCTAGACGAAATCCTGAAATAATTGCCCTGAGATAATTTTTAAACCTTAAATAAAAAATATCCCTGAAGTCTTCTTAAAACCAAACAATAGTTTAGCTTAGCCATACCTACTTCTCACTTACTATCTTGTTATCCAAAATTTCACATTTAGGACAATAGTGAAAAATCTCTTAGCCAACTATTCTGCACATTAACAACGCACATCTGGCAGTAACAAACACTGAGGTATGTGGCAAGAGTAATGGTTAAGATTATGTGTCAACTTGACTGGGCCATGATTCTCAGTGGTTTGGCAGCTATGTAATGATGTCATCATCCTTCATTTTGTCATCTGATATAGTCATCCTTCATTTTCACAAAACACTGATTTGTGCATAATGACTTGGTCTTTGGAACCCAAGTATGTTGATAAGTGAAGAATTGGTGAAGTAAAAAATGTCTGGCTTGAGCATTATGCTTTTTTAAGAACTAACTATATAGGCTCAAACTGACAATAATAGCTAAAAAGATTAGATAGGAATCTTAGGGGCCAGTGAGTTTATGTTAATGAGGAACAACTCAGAAAAGAGAATGAGAATGGTTGCACAACTCGAGGTATGTAACTAATGTCATTAAGTGGTAAATGTAGAAACTGTTGAATTGGTGTTTGTTTTGCTGAGTATATTCTCAACAGCAACAACAAAATAAGTAAAAATTTTTAAAAAGAATGTACTCAGCATCAGTGCATTGCATATATAGAAACTGTTCATACATGTTTTGCTGTATATATTCTCAATAACAATTTATTTTTTCCAAATAAATAATTTGGAAAAAAACCAAACAAACAGCAGATGAAGCAAGATGAACTGTGTGAGGCATTTGGGGTGGGGTAGTCCCAACACCGGAATGATGCAGAGAACATTCCAGATGAGGAAAGAGCTTGTGCAAAAATCTAGATCTGAGGCACTTCCTGGAGCTAGGCCCTGCTTCGGCCATGTCTACTCCCAAAGGATGATGGCTTCCAGGGGAATTCTTGCTGCGCAGAAGATGTTAAGCTTATCTGGTCATGTTCTATAGGCCCTTTACACATGGTCCCTGACTAGCTTTTAATCCCAAGACAAAGTTTTTAAAATTCTGACTTTCACATTTTTTCCCCTGCTGTTATGCATTGCTAGGGAAGGAAAGAAGGAAAAAGGAAAGAAAGAAAAAGTCTAGCCATTTCCCATCCATTGCCTCTTAGCTGCCCTGGGGGTGTCATTTCCAAGCAGACAGTTCTCTTAATCGTTTGGGGCTCACTGGGCCTTTGAACAGCACCTTCATTTAATGCCATTACAGTTCTGCTCCAGCTGTTTATGCACAACCAAACACCTCATGGGATTTGGTTTCTTGGTTTAGAGGTTTAGGGTCATGGTTTCATGGGACATCCTGATGAATTGACCTAATGACATGTTTAGGACTTCTGTTTTACCACCTATTTTGTTGCATAATTTTTTAAAATTATTTCTTTTTCTTTTTAAAGGTTTATTTATTCTGTTGCTGTTGCTGAGAATATACACAGTAAAACAGCGATTCAACAGTTTTTATCTGTACCATTTAGTGATGGCACAGGTTCCTTAAGTTCTTTACTTGTTTCTTTGCTTCTTGCTGCCAGAAGGAATGGCTTCTAAAAGCTGTCCTTTATGCTACTGAATTGCTACTCTCTATTGCATAGTAGGAGCTCTGGTGGCATAGTGCCTATGGCATTTGACTGCTAATCAGAAGGCTGATGGTTCAAACCCATCAGTCACTCCTTGGAAGGAAGATTGGGCACTCTACTTCTGTAGAGATACCACCTCGGAAACCCAAGGAGGTGTGGGTATGAGTCAGGATCAACTTAACAGTAGTGAGGTTTATTTATTTATTTATTTATTTTCATTGCGTAATGTATCCTGGTAAGATTGTTGGACAATTAAATCCCACACTCTCTGGTCTAAGGAAGCAATTTGAAGTATGCCTGCAGCAGTGTTTCCCAAGTGTGTCCTGTAGAACACTGAGCCCATGACAAGGTATGCAAATTGTGAGTTCAGTCATCAAATACTCTTGGAAATGTAGCATACTATATGCCATTCTTGGAGAGTCATAATGCGTATTAGTAGAATAAAAGCTTAGATAAGTCCTGCAATAAGAAATCTTTTAAAACCTAGTGCTTCCTAAGTTTATTTGGTTAGGAAAGTCTTAATTTTGCATTATCACTGCCATCAAGTTGGTCCTGACTCATAGCGACCCCTCCTTGGGTTTCTGAGGCAGTATCTCTATGGAAATAGAGCGCCCAGTCTTCCTTTGAGGAGTGTCTGGTGGGATTGAACCACCAGCCTTCCGGTTAGCAGTCAAATACCTCAGGCACTATGCCAGCAGAGTTCCTCCTTATAATTTGGGGAAATGCTGCTCTAGATAACAACAGCCTCTTCTAGGTGTAGTGTACATTATTACATTAGCGAAGTATTGAGAACAAAGCAGAATGATCCATATTTTACAGGCAATGGCACTGAAGGGTAGAAAGGTGTCTTGTATAGTGAGTAAGAGGCAGGTGAAAGTCAGGCTCTCTGATCTGTAGGGTGGGAAACTTGCTGCTAAGCTTAATGTCTTCTTTTGCACCATTCTTCTAGCCTGGTCTATGATACACACACATACAATAGAGTATGTTCTGTAAAATAGCTGTTATTTTTACTTAAAAAAAAAAAAAAAACAACCCAAACTACCATGAGATGGATGAGGAAATCTAAGTAAAGAAGTACTTATTTAGTGTACTGAAGATGCTGGATCTTTTACATACATCATGTCATATATTTTCATAATACCCAAGAAGTAAATGTCACTGTCTTCATTTTACAGAGCTGCATATTGAGGCTCTGTGATATTGTTGCTGCTGTTATTAGGTGCCATCAAGTGGACTCTGACTCATAGCAACCGTAAAACAAGGAAACAGTGCCTTGCTATCCTTGAGCACATTGTTGCAGCTACTGTGTCAATCCATCTTCTTGAAGGTCTTTCCCTTTTTGCTGACCCTCTATGAAACCAAGCATGGTATCCTCCAGTGAATGGTCCCTTCTGACAACATGACCAAAGTAGGTTGATGAAGTCTGGCTATTCTTCCTTACAAGGGGCATTCTGGCCACATTTTTTTCAGGACAGATTTGTTTGAGCTTCTAGCAGTCCATGGTATTTTCAGTATTCTCTACCAACATCACCATTAAAAGGCATCACCTCTTCTTTGGTCTTCCTTATTCGTTGTCCAGCTTTCACATCATGTGAGATGATTAAAAACCAATGGCCTACGTTGTTGTTGTTGCTGTCGTTATGTGCCGTCGAGTCAGACCTGACTCATAGCGACCCCTCCTTAGGTTTCCGAGGCGGTATCACTACAGAAGTAGACTGCCCAACCTTCCTTCAAAATGACATCTTTGCTTCTTAACACTTTAAAGAGGTCTTTTGCAGCACATTTGCACAGTGCAATACATCGTCTGATTTCTTGATGGCTGCTTCCATGGGTGTTGATTGTGGATCTACATAAAATGAAATCCCTGACAGTTTTAATCTTTTCTCCATTTATCATGATGTTGCTTATTTGTCCAGGTATCAGGATTTTCATTTTCTTCATGTTGAGGTATAATCCATACTGAAGACTGTAGTCTTTGATTTTCATCAGTAAGTGATGCAAGCCATCTTCTCTTTCAGCAAGCAAGGTTGTGTCTCTGCATATTGCATATTGCAATATTGCATATTGGAGTCTTCCTCCAATCCTAATGCTACTTTATTCATCAAATAGTCCAGCTAAAAAATTGCTCAGCATACAGATTGAAATTAACGTATTTAACGATGAAAGGATACAACCTTGACACACACTTTTCCTGATTTTAAACCATGCAATATCCTCTTGTCCTGTTCAAATGGCAGCCTCTTTGTTTATGTACAGGTTCCTCAGGAGCACATTTAAGTGTTCTGGAATTCCCATTCTTAGCAATGTTATCCATAATTTGTTATGATCCACACAGTTAAATGCCTTTGCATAATCAATAAAACACAGCAAAATATCTTTCTGGTATTTTTTGCTTTCAGCTAAGGTCCATCTGACATCAGCAATGATATCTATATTCCATGTCCTCTCCTGAATCCGGCTTGAATTTCTGGAAGTTCCCTGTCTATATATTGCAACTGTTTTTTGAATTATCTTCAGCAAAATTTTACTTGCATGTGATAGTAATGATATTGTTTGATAATTTCCTCATTCTGTTGGACCACCTTTCTTTGCAATATGCATAAATATCAATCTTTTCCAGTCAGTGGGCCAAGTAGGTGTCTTCCAAATTTCTTGGCATACATAAATTCTGAGAGATTAGCTCACACAATATGAAGACATTCAATTAAACTTCACATTTATACTTGATTCCAAAGAGCGTTCTTTGTCCTCTTGACCCTACTACCTTGTTCTAGTTAATCATACCATTCTGTTACCTTGGAACCTAAGAGAAACTAGATTATCTAGATGTCTCTGAGGTTATCTAGATGTCCCTGAGATTATCTAGATGTCCCTATCTTGTTCTTGTAGGTGTTTCAATAAGATTGGCTCAACCTAGAGGTTCAAGAATAAGAGTACTGAAAATTAGTAATTGTGCACACACACACACAAAAAGGGCATTTATTTATGCTTAAATCATTTGATAGTGTTTTGTCTGACCTTAGAATGTAGGTTGAGATTTTTTTCCCTAAACTGAAAGAATAGAGTTTGTGCTTTATCAAGGAACTGAGCAAAAACTTCTTAAACCAGTTCCCAGAGATTCCTCAGGCCAGAGAAATCACTCATATGGAAAAAAAAAAAAAAAAAAGCCATGAGCAGGATGTCAGAACCATATTTCTAGTCCTCATTATGTCATCCATAGATGTGTGATCTTGAGCAAGTCCCTTAACTCCTCTTGACCTTAGTTTCTTCATATATTAAATGCTGTTGTTAGGTGCCCTTGAGTTGGTTCCAAAGCAAGAGAATTCCTATACAACAAAATGAAACACTGCTCAGTCCTGATGGTTTGATATGTTAAATAGAGAATGTGAAAACATACCTAAAGATTCCTGTGTGGGGAAAGCTTTCTGTCTAGAGGCCCGAGGGACCAATTGTCTGGCTGGATTTCTTCCTCTAGCCTAGTCCTGAGAAGAGAGGTCACCTTAGGTCCATAGGAGGGGAGAAGGTGTGAATGCAACCTTTGGAAAGTGTAGAAAGAGTCCCACACCTTATATCTAACAGAGAAAGCATTGGAAACGATAGACCAGGGGCCAGATGAACACTTTGATCCGAGAATGTTGGGTGTTTCTCACATTGATCTTGATTACCTGAGTTTGTGTCCCAGGCAGGGACTTCTGGAGGGTTTGTTGTCTGGGAGGTGATTTATATGGAGGCACAGGATACTTTGCTGCCTAGGATAGGAGGGCTTTAGAATGGAGGAGCAGTGGCAGTGCTAAAGAGGAGAATGAAGCAGAAGGAGGCCTACAGCTTGTGATGGGGAAGGCCAGGGAGCTGTTTGCTAGCCTGGAAAGGGACCCTGAGCCTGAGCAGTAGAAATTTCCAGAAGCTCCTGCAACAGGATGTGGGATTACATGATTTCTCAGCTCCCTCCCAGCTCACACATCATGTGTTGATTCCATTTTTCTGCCTTCCATGAGCAACACCACAAACATAAATGTGGAGAATGAGCTCAGACTTGACTGTGACTCACTGAATCTCCGACTGCCAGGCCTCAAACACCCAGATTACAATCAGCTCCTTCCCAGGTCCCTGCACACATGAGCAGTTGCTTCTTCTTCTCCCTCGGTTTCCATGGGAGAAAAGCACAGTGCGCAGGTGTGGTTCAGGCCCCACAGAAACAAGCCTGTGAGCTAGTTTACAGATGTCACTAGGGCCTTCCAGGGACTGTTGCCCATTTGCTTGACAGAAAAGAAGATCCTCCCAAACCTCACGTGACTGGTCCAATAACATGAAAAATAGTGTTTGGGAGCTTCAGTTCCTATCATCCATTCCTTAAAGATGTATACCCTTGGAAATCCTATGGGACAATTCTACTCTGTCCTGTGATCAGTGTGAGTTGAAATCGACTCCAACACAGTGGTTTGGGTTTGGTTACTATTTGGGAGAGAGACTATTTGGGAGCTAGGCAGCCACACCTAGCTTCCAAAGCGTGGGCAGACATCAATACTTCAATAGCACCAGCTGTCGGAACACACCCACAGGCCTCTGTTCCTTGATTTTCCCACCAGCAAATGTTGGCAAGCTCTTCTAGCTAACCATTGGGACTGGATGCTGCAAATAATGTCAGGCATCAGTGTCAGATTACCCAATAAGTAAAGTAAGCATGGGCTTACTTGTGCTTACTTACTAATCTGTAGTGAACAATTTCACATTTTTCACCACATCAAAGATTCTGCTTCTAGCTATGGCTGACATCTATCTCTCTCCCAACTCCACCACACCTTCCTACAGATTCAAAATCTCTTTTCCAATTTATAATCCCTGACACGGACAAAATACTCAGTAAGCAAGGTAAGCAAAGGCTGACTTGTGCTTACTTACTACTCCGTAGTGAACAATTTCACATGGGTTTCTGTTCACTACAGATTAATAAGTAAGCACAAGTAAGCCCATGCTTACTTTGCTTATTGAGTAATCCATCTCTGTCAGTCACGCTGATAAGATGGAGCTGAAAGATATCATCATCTCCAGGAATGTGAACCATAGCTGAGAGCTATAGGTTGGAGGTTTAGTGTGCAGGTCAGGAGTCAGCCCCAGTAGAGCACTGGACTTATAATCGTCCCTAAATAAATATTTGATAGGTAAGAGATTAGTATGTAGAGATGGTAAGCTAGGAGTAATTGACTGGATCCTAGAGTATGATCTGAGATTGGGAAAGCAGAAGTCTCTCTCCAGAATTTGGTTTTGGAGTGCGAAACAAAGAAATAAAGGATGAATAATTACAGCGCACCTACTCTAGGTTCAGGAGTTCTGGTGGCATAGTGCCTAAGGCATTTGACTGCTAACCAGAAAGCTGGAAGTTCAAACCCACCAGCCACTCCTCTGAAGGAAGATTGGGCAATCTATTTCCATAGAGATACTGCCTCAGAAACCCAAGGAGGGGTCACTATGAGTCAAATCGACTTGACAACACTGTTTGTTTTTTTACTCTAGGTTCAATGGCAGAATTCTTGTCTTACATGCAGGACCCCCAGGTTCAATTCCCAGACACTGTACTTCATGTGCAGCCACCACCTGTCTGTCAGTGGAAGCTTGTGGGTTGCTATGATGCTGACACATTTCATTGGAGCTTTCAGACTAATATGGACTCAGAAGAAAGGCCTGATGATCTACTTCTGAAAATCAACCAGTGAAAACCCTGTGGATTAGAAGGGTCCAGTCACATAACTACAACAACAACAACAAGTCTTAAAGCACTCATGGGAATGGTGCAGGACTGAGCAGCTTCTTGTTCCACTGTGCATGGGGTCACCATGAGTCAGGGGCCAACTCCACAGCAGCTAACAACAATTCTACGACAGTTGCTATAGTTGGCGTTGCACATGAGTTACTTCTCTGAAATCCTAACCAGGAATTATTATCCCTTTATGAGCTGAGTTCAATAGGCTAAGTGACTTCCCCAAAGACAAATAATATGTAAGTGGCAAAGGCAGAATTCAAACCCAACTCTTCTGATTTATCTGCTATCAAATAATGGCATTATTTCCCCTACTTCACAGAGAAGATGACTGAGGCCCAGAAAAGCAAAATCATAGCTAATAGAAGGCTGAGTGGGGACTAGAACCCAGAGCTCTGGCCTCACAGTGTTACTCTTTTTGAACCTTTCATGGACTGACTGATGTTCCCCTATGACATACAGACCTTCCTCATCCAGATAGCTCTGGGTATACGCAGAAGTTACTCCTGCTCCTGTGTGGCTGAGTGTCCCCTAATCGCAATAATCTGCTCCCTCATCTGCTTCCAGACAGCCAGGGAATCCCTCACCAACCCTTCAGGAGGGGTAGACATCTGGCTCACAGCTGGCCTGAGTATGGCTCCTAAGACCTATGGCAGGGAATGTGGGCCTCATGTGTATTTATTTTTCTTTTCTCTGCTGATAATAAAATTGGATAATGAGCCTGATGAGTGAAGCCCTAGCTGGAGACTGGGCAGAAATCCTGGTTTTGCCACTAGCTTAAGGTGCCACTAGAACACCCTCTCTGGGTCCCAGTTTTCCCACTGGTAACACATGAGGTTGCCCAAAATGACAGCCAAGGTCATCTCCCAGCACTGGGTTTTCAGACATCTAAGTAAAACACATCAGCATGCTTACCCCAAAACAGCCCAATACTCTACATGCATAAGATATTTAAATCAAACCTTGGCATTCTGTATTCCTCTTATGTTTTACCCATGTATTAAATAGTCTTCATTTTATGAGAAAAATATAATTTCCATTAACAAATGCACAATTTAAAACTCTTTCTTTGTTGCTGCATCTCATGTATTTTTAAAAAACAATCATTAATTTAAAATAGCAACAAAAAATGGTGAGGATGAAGTAGCATAAATATACCAACTTTTTTGGGTCCCTGTTCATTCTGCCAGCAGATATGATTATGAAACCTATCGTTCTCAGACTTTCTTAAGGAGTGTTTTCCTCAGATGTCATTGGTGCTTTCTGGCTGTATTATATCATGGTCATGATCCTGGGACTCAGGTAGACCTGCATGCGAGTCCAAACCCAATGCTTACTGTCTGTGGGGCCTGGATCAGGCAGTATTCTCTCTGAGCCTGTTTCCTCATCTGTTGAATAGGAGTGGGGAGTGGGGTGTGTGATGGTAACACCTTCCTCATAGGGTTGCTGGGAGAATCAGCTCTGATAGATAACACATTAAAGCATCTGACATATTACATAAACTTGATAATGAATAAGTACTGTTAACATGATTACTATGACTCCTCTTCTGTTTCCTCTTCTTGCTCCTCTTCTTCTATCATAATCATTAATTGATCTCAAATAACATTGATGGAGCACAGACTGGCTGCCAGGCCCTATGCTGGGGAGCTGGTGGTTTAGATGTGAAAGTCAATGTCCTTACCCTTTAGGAGCTGAGAGTCAACTCAGAAGAGACAGCCGTGAGTTTCATGAGGCACAAGACAAGATGGAATAAATCAAAGCTCTCCCAAGCCTTCAAGGCCCAGCCCAAATCCTATCTCCTTCATGAAACCTTTCCAGATCCCCCTATTGGAAATTAATCTCCCCATTCCTGTGTCCCCAGGGCCTTTGGCTTGTACCTTTCCTATGTACTTACCACTATTTACCTTGTATTAGAGTGATTTATGTACATGTCAGACTCTCCCACTAGAATGTGAGTTCCTGAGGACAGAAATATTTATGAAGAGCCTTTCTATGACATTGGCTGTTGTATGAAGGACCAACATAACAGCATCAATAAAATGCCTCACATTCAAAAAGGATTTGATGACAAAATATAAAAATTAAATATCATTTGAAAAATTAGTTTTACATTTTCATTCTCACAGTAGCAGTCTCTACTTCACGTCCATTTTATAGATGCTGGGCAGGAGGCAGAGAGCTAGCTGTGACCTGGGCAAGGTCAGAGAACTAGTTAACAGCAGAGGTGAGCTCAGAACCTGGCATGTCTGTGCTCAGCAGGTGAAGGCTGGCACTTAATTGATGTGGCTGCATTGCATATTCCCAGTCCCATTAAATCACCCTTAGCAAGCAATTCCACATTCCAATGTATACAAGCAGTTTGCCTTCTTTGTCGTGAATGTAGCTTAGTAAGTTTTCTCCCTATTTAGACATAAAATGAAATCAGATGAAGCAAAGTGCATCTTTTAACTGCCTTTCCAGGCTGACTGTGACTCTTGCACAATCAGGTAGGTAGAAGGTGGTCTCTAGCAATTTCTCCAATAAAACCATGAGGCTTTGGAATTATTTGAGTTGTGTGTGTCTGTCCACTAATTTTCCGTTCTGCCTCCCCCAGATTTCTCAAGGACTTCTGATAACATTGAGAGATAAGCTTAATTATCTGCTATTAACAGATGAGGACACTGCTCTAGGAGAGGGAGTGACTTATGTGCCCAAGGCCACCAGTGCCAGGATTCAAACCTACATTTGTTCAGCTGCTAAAGAATTTTCCATTGTAATCACACTGGATTCTGTTCTTTAATAGGAAAAGACTGGGAAAGCAGGGGCTGACTGTCTTTATCTCTAGCTGCCCAACTTAACTTGCAAGATGCTAATTAGAGGAGCAATTTTGTGGGAAAATTAGTCAGAATCATTAGATAATGACCCATGACTGGAAGAATCACTTTTGAGTTGGTACTCACTGCTATAAGACTGGATATAATTTTTTTTTCCCTCCATCTCAGTTTGAAATGTGAGCACATTAACTGGTGGAACTCTCTTCACTTTGATCTTCCACTCATTTGAAAAATCATTTGAAAACACCCTCTCCTGCAGCCACATCTGATTAAAGAGAAAAACTAATACTCTTCATTCTTACATCCCCATGCCTTTACTACTTCTCTGTTTCCGACTTGGAATACCTTTTCTTCACACCTCTAACTATACTCTCTTCCCTCTTTTAAGGTCCTAGTAGACTGGGCATATGGATCAGCTAGAGTGAGTTGAATACTTACCCTTTGGCAAGTCCAATCTTCATGCAATGAACAGTGGGTGAGAGTGAAACCAAAGCACAATCATAATGGGAGGTAAGGTGGGTCTGGCCATGGAATTTGAACCTCCTTTTATGAGCAGTGAAGAGTCATAGAATGATTTTAAGCAGAGGGGTGGGTGGAATGATGTGATTTATGCTTTAGGAAGATAAATCTGGCTAGAGAAAGTACGGGTGTGAAGACTGTGAGTCTGAGAGCTCTAGTAGCCTCCAGGAAAATCTTTAACCAGAAACCTTTTAGTGTCAGCATTACTAACAGAACTTTTGGACTCTTTAGGGCCTTTATCTGCCCTCCATTCTCAGCAGGTATCTAGGAACTTCCTCCAAACTCAGCACACATCACAAAAGCCATCCGGATTCAGCACGTATCGGAGATTTGCTCGACTCCTGAAAGTCTCCCACATACCTGAGCCTCGCATCCTCCCTAGATAATATTTTCCTAAGTGAACTTTGGAGCCAGGGGGTTTCTTTACATCCCCCAACATCTTAGATCACTGCCCTAAATCCCTTAGCAACAACCAATCATCTGTACCCTCTTGCCCTGCTGCTGCCCCTCCCCATATTGTTCCATAAAATTGTGAGAATACCGGGGCACGGGGTCTTTTGCTTAAGCCACTGACCTGGTAAGAGCAAAGACCCTAAATTAAGTTAGCTAATAAACTTTCCTATTGCATTTGCATTGTCGTGTGTTAACATATTCCTCTCCGAGCATCTCCTTCATAACCTGGGCACAACAAGACTACTTAGTAGACTCTTAGAATAATCTAATTATCAGGTAACAAGTGCTTGAACTAGGGAGGTAGCTACGGACTAGAGAGGAGGGATGTTGTTGTTGTTATATGCTGTCGAGTCGGACCAACTCATAGGGACCCCTCCTTGAGTTGCCGAGGCAGTATCATTTATGAAAGTAGATTGCCCAACCTTCCTTCTGAGGAGTGGCTGGTGGATTTGAACCACCAGCCTTCTGGCTAGCAGTCAAGTGCCTTAGGCACTATGCTCCCAGAGCTCCCAGAGAGGAGGGATAGATGGGAGATATTGAAACTGAGTGTTATTTTCCCCACCCTGGCACCTGGATGGGAATAGGTAGGTAGACTGGATTACCCGCCAACTATTTCCCCCACCCTGGTTAAGACAGATAATTAGATAAGACCCCACAGTGGAATAAGTAAACTGGATTACCCCCAACTATTTTCCCACTCCTGGTAGATGAGTATTCAATTCCTTAAATAACTGAATGGAAAACATTCCTTCCTGCAGATGACAGACTTGCTAAAAGTATTTTAGAAATAACTTGTAAATTAACTCTGGCCACGGACAATAGAAATGTTTTAGAAACAACTTGTAAATGAACTCTGGCCCAGGACATAAGGGAACAAAAGTTAATTGCTGACTCTTTCCCCTCTGCCCAAGCCCCTATCAGCTGATAAGAAGAAACTAGTGACTCATCCATCACCCATTTCACATTCACACCCCAAATTCCTCAACCTTTTGTGAACATGCACAACCCCCTCTCCTGAAACCTACAAAAACTGTGTTTTGATGGCATCTCAAGGAGTTAAGATCTGGGTACTAACTACCCCTAACTCCTTGCACTGTTGTTTTGCAATAAAGAATTTTCTTTTCTCTCAATCTCAGTGTGTAAACTATTTTTGCCTGACTGTGCACCGGACAGGGACCCGTGTTTGGTCCCGTAACAATATTTTGGGCTACAGTCACTTTCTAGTGAAGTTTAAATAATATGTGGCATGGTACGGAGGAAAGCATATGGGCTTTGGAATGAGGTAGACTGGGTTTTGAATCTCAGTTCAGCAACCTGCAGGTGTATGACTTTGGTTAAGTCCTGTAAACTGCATTGTCATGTGTGTGGTTTAGTAAGTTCCCTTCCTGTTTCGATGTAAAATGAAGCCAGATGAAACAAGTTTCATCTTTTAAAGGTCCAGTTTCTTCATGTGTCAAATGATAATACTGACAAACTCATCGATTTGTGAGAATTAACAGAAACAATACATGTACAAAGGTATTCACATTGCCTCAGAAAGGCAGCAGGGAGCCATCCCAGCTAAGGTCTAGCCTGGAAGCATTGAGGTTCTGCTCCCTGTCAGCTGTTTGACCTTGACGAAATGTCTGAATCCAGACAAATTTTGGTAAAATTGGGATGAAATGGCTACCTCACAGATCAGTTGTAATGAATGTATTAATAAAGTGAAAGAAATGATGTAAAATGATTAGTTTGTGATGAGCAAATCAGGAAGCACTGAGGTAAAGAGCTATTATCATCATCATTATTAGGCTTAATTGGCCACTGCTGGTTGGCTGAACCAACTTTCATTTCCACACCCTTCTCTTGTTTTCTCTCACAATATAGAAGCTCTAAAAACCACTCTCTTCCCTGGCTTCCTTTGCAGCTAGGAGTGACCATGAGACAACATCCTGGCCAATAGGACATAAGCAAGTATCTGCCTGGAGGCATGGCATTCTGGAAATGCTTTTACCTTCATTATAAAATGTCAGTGTGGCCCCACCTCCTTCCATCCCTCATTTCTGCCTTAAGTTCAGACATGATGCTTGAGATTGAGATAGCCGACTCACAACCATGGAAGAAAGGCCAAGAGAATCACAAAGATTCCAGTTCTGACAGTGGGGAGCTTCTAGGCTAGACCAACGCCAAGAGCCATCTACTTTCCAGATTTCCTGTCATGTGAGGAAAATAAACCTTGTGTATTCAAATCACTGTATTTGAGTTTCCTGTTGGTTGTGGCCAAATTCAGTCCTAAATAACATAAGAGGAGAGGAAAGGAGGAGATAAAGTCACTACCTTTTCCAGCACAACATTCCAACCAAAAGGAACTACTCCATGTTCTCTATACAGAGCCTTTTCTTCCTTCTGTGTTTTTTCTTACCGGGCACTCCCCAACTAGAGTCCTCCATCTCTGCTCTGGCCTCAAACTGCCACCAGGTGTGCACAAAGTGCATAAACCCTTCCAGATTCAGCCTAGTGCCACGTTAGTTGGGAACTATCTCCCTCTATGTAGAACACATCTCTCTTGTTTATATCTTCTGTTTTAAACACTTTTGCTTTCCTTTTTACAATCATATTTTAAAATGATTTCATTCAAAACCACTTTTTACCTTCTTTTCCCAGCGAAGAACAAGAAAAAGAACTATCTACAAACAGGAGCAAGTGAAAAGTTGTAGAGTGTTGATGCTCATATCTTATCTCCTTTAGCAAAAACTAAGTTCTTTTGCATACATTATTTCTAAATGGAGTAGTTCTAAATGGCCTAGCCTGGGACAATCTTTCAAAAAGTACTTATTATTACAAGTGTTATTATCATCAATATTATTTTGTGCTTCCAACGTTTGGTCCATAAATTTAACAAATATGTAATAAGAATCTACTTTGTGTAGCATCAGAGTTAATAGTATAAACTCTGATTATGAATGGCTTTGGTTAGAATTTGGGCCCCATAAGAAAATTTATTGTTTCTTCATCTTTCAAATTAGGATAATGGTAATATATACCTCATAGGGATATGATGAAGAATAGTTGAGATAATATATTTAAAGTTGTTTAGAACAGTGTTTGGTAGAATAAACTAAAAAAACAAACAAACAAAAAAAAAACTAAACTCACTGTCATCAAGTTGATTCCAACTCATAGGTACCCCCATTGGGTTCCCAAGGCTGTAAGTTTTTATGGAAGCAGATCACCTCATCTTTCTTCTGCAGAATAGCCGGTGGGTGCAAACCATGGACCATTTGGTGAACAGCCAAATGCCTTAACCACTATACCACCAGAGTTCCTTAATAGCACTTAGTAAATATTATCTGCCAGGTTGTCTATTAGTCTCGAGGTATATGCCTGTTTCCTATCATATAGTAGTAGAGCCTCAACAAATGTTGAATGAATAACTTGTGTTTGTATATCTCTGAAATGTTTAAAAACTCCAAATGAAACTAATTTAAATTCATATATACTTAAGTGTATATTAATGTTCATGAATAATTCACATAAACAAATATGTGTTTTTAAATTGATTTTCTTTAGAGAATACATTGAGAATTTCCCAACAGCTCTTGAAGTAATTGGAGAAGCAAAGTCAAATAGCACAAAGCCAGAAAGAGTAATGACTGACTGAGATCACTCAGGGCTTGAATTCGCTTTAAAATTCAACAGATGTCTATGCGCTGCCTGCTGTGGTTCTGCACTGAGTGAAGCTTAGGCTGTCTGGGCCTCCCTGGTAAAAGTCAACATTCTTCTCTGGATTCACTGTTGTTATCTACCATTGATCTCCAACTCATAACACCATGTACAACAGGATTACACTGTTGTGATCCATAAGGTTTTCATTTGCTGATTTTTTTTTTTTAATTTTAAGAGCTTGTTCTACATTCAACGTTACATGTACATTTAGTTTCACTTCCCATTTACTATGTCCAACCCAACCCAGTCTCCTCCCCTCCCTAACCCTCCCCCTGTGCCCCTCACATTTATGCACTCCCATTTGTCCTGAATTTCCTCAAGCTGAATGTTGGTCCTCTTGTGCCCTGTGGGCCATTGCTCCAAGGGATGGATCACCACAGAGTTTGTGGGTGTGTCATTTTGGGCTGAGTTCACTTGTTAACTATTGGGCTGAGAGCCAGCCCCTGGGGGTGCATTTTATTCTAGGCGCAGAATTTATTCCAGGGCCATAGTATTGGGGGTCTCACCAGACTTCATCCAACCAGTAATTCTAGTCATTACTGAGTTTTTGGATTTTGTTCCACATTTTTCCTCCCACTCTATCCAGGATCTCCAGATTTGATCCCTTCCTGAGTGGTTGGCATTGGTAGCTGGGCACCATCTAGTTCTTCTGGTCTCAAGGGCCATCATGTCCTAGGGCTGACTGCCTCCAAATGACCTTGTTTTTTGCACTCTTCTTTGCTTCTGGTGCTAGGAGACCAGTAGCTGCATCTTAGATGATCGCTCAAAAGCTTTTAAGACCCCAGTCGCTACTCACCAATGTAGGATGTGGAACAAGGCTTTTACGTATTTTGTTGTGCCAATTAAGTCTGGTGCCCTCAGATCTATTGGATCTCTCTCCCACAGTGTCTGGGTGTCTGTGAGGGATTACTCTGTGTCTGTCTTCTATTTTTTCTGTAAGGATCGCAGATATTTTGTATCACTGGTGTCTGCAAGATTTGCCTCAGCTGAATCTATCCTTTGTCTAGAGTATACTTCTGTTCACTGTCCCTTGTCTGATCATCTCAGGTGTTTATGTTTATCTGTACCCTGGTGTTTGGTGTTAATGGCAATGCAGTATTGTGGACATGGTTGGAATTAGCATCTGCCGTCTATCTCTTATGTGCACAATTCGGTGTCCTCCCATTTCCTAATGTTATCATGGTGGTCACAGATCCTTTCTGTATATCCCTCCCCCTACCATGTCAGCATGTGGGTCCCAACTAGCCCGAAATTAATCCCTTCCCTATCCTTCCCATCCCAATAACTGACAAAGTGAGTTCCCTTTCCCAAGCAAACCCTTCTTTGCCTTTTTACAGTAATGGGCTCATACAGTACTTGTCTTTCTGTGATTGACTTATTTCACTCAGCATAATGTCCTCCAGGTTCATCTATGTTGTGAGATGATTTATGTATCCCTCATTGTGTGTATGTACCATTGTGTGCACGTACCATAATTTTGTTATTCACTCATCCATTGATGGGCATTT
>NW_006921661.1:404650-405892 GCF_000298275.1 Orycteropus afer afer | reverse complement strand
TATTTCATTTATTTCTGCTCTGATCTTTATTATTTCCTTGCTTCTAGATACTGTAGGGGGAGTGCTGGTAGCATGATACGTAAGGACTTGACTGCTAACCAGAAAGCTGGTGGTTCAAACCCACCAGCCACTCCTCAGAAGGAAGATGAGGCAATCTACTTCCTTAGTGATACTGCCTCAGAAACCCAAGGAGGGGTTGCTATGAGTCAGGTTCGACTCAAAGGTATGTAACAACAACAACAACAGATACTGTAGGATTTTTCTGTTGTTCTATTTCTAGATGTTGGAGTTGATGAGTTAGAGTGTTGATTTTGTTTCTTTCCTCTTTTTTTGATGTATGCATTTATTGCTATGAGCTGTCCTCTGAGTAGTGCTTTTGCTGTGTCTCAGAGATTTTGGTATGATGTATCTTCATTTTCATTTGTTTCTAGGAATTTTTTTAATTTCAGTTTTTATCTGTTCTATTACCCAGTAGTTTTTGAGCAGTGAGTTGTTTAGCTTCCAGATGTTTGATGCTTTTTCCTTGCTCTTCCTATTATTAATTTCTAATTTTATAGCATTGTGGTCCAAGAAGATGCTTTGTAGTATTTCAATGCTTTTGAATTTATTGAGGCTTGTTTTGTGTCCTAACATATGGTCTATTCTGGAGAAGGATCCATGTGCACTGGAGAAGAATGTGAATTGTGTTTTTGTTGGGTGAAATGCTCTGTATGTCTATGAGGTCGAGTTGGTTGATTGTTGTTGAGCTCTTCTGTATCTTTGTTGAGTTTTTTCTAGTTGACCTGTCCTTCTTTGAAAGTGGTGTGTTAAATTCTCCTACTACTATTGTAGAGTTGTCTACTATCCCTTTTAATTCAGTTAATATTTGCTTCATGTATTTTGGAGTATTTTCATTGGGTGCATAAATATTTATTACTGTCTTCTTTGTCAATTGACTTTTTCAGCATCATATAATGTCCTTCTTTGTCTCTTGTGATGTTTTCTACCTTAATGTCTATTTTACCAGAAATTAATATTGTCACTTCTGCTCTGTTTTGGTCTCCATTGGCTTGGTATATTTTTTTCCATCCATTAACTCTTAATTTGTTTTTATCTTTGTGTCTAAGGTGGGTCTCTTTTAGGCAGCATATCTCTGGGTCTTGTTGTCTTATCCAGTCTGCCACTCTCTTTCTCTTGATATGTACATTTAGTCCATTCACATTGAGTGTAATTAGTGATAGGTATGAATTGATTGCTGTCATT
>NW_006921661.1:401131-403819 GCF_000298275.1 Orycteropus afer afer | reverse complement strand
CCTCCCAGAACATTGTTTTGTGCCACTCCCAACAGAAATACTCCAGGTGGACACCTTCAGCAATCAGGAGCTCCTCAATTGCTCATAGCAAATCCCACCTTGGAGTTTACAAAGACTTATGGGTAGAAAAGCCACACAAAGTAATTTACTACACTGCAGTCTTGTTCAGAGTATCTATTTCTGATTTGGTTTATTGTTGATGCCATGTATCCTGGTTTTGTTTATGTCTGTTGTGGAATCTCTATTGGAAGGACTTCCTTAAGCATTTCTTGTAGGGTTGGTCTGGTTTTCACAAAACCCCTTAATTTCTGTTTGTCTGAGAATGCCTTGATTTTGTTCCATATTTGATGGATAATGTGGCTGGATGTAAGATTCTTGGTTGGAATTTCTTTTCTTTCAGTGTTTTATATATGCCATCCCATTGCCTTCTTGCCTGCATGGTTTCTGCTGAGTAATCAGAGCTCAGCCTAACTATTTGATTATTATAAGTAATATTTCTTTTGTCCCAGGCAGCTCTCAAAATGTTTTCTTTGGTTTTGGAGAGTTTGATTATAATATGCCTCGATGTTTTTCTCTTAGGATCTATCTTGTGTGGGCTTCTATGAGCTTCTTGGACATACATCTTTTCTTCTTTCATGATATGGAGGAAGTTTTCTGTTAGCAGGTCTTCCACAATTTTCTTGGTTTTTTTTTTTTCTTTTCTTTTTTTTTTTTTTTTCAGCTCTTCTTGTTCTGGAATTCCAATGAGTCTTATGTTGTTTCTTCTAATGTCACCCCATATAATCCTTAGATTCTCTTCATTTCTCTTAAATCTTTGTTCTGATTTTTCTTCATACAGGCTGCTGTCCAGCGATTTGTCTTCTAGTTGAGATATGTGTTCTTCAGCCAGTTCTAACCTACTCTTTTGTGCTTCTACTTTGTTGTGTAATTCTGTAATTTTGGTATTCATCTTTTGGATTTCTAACTGCTGTTTTTGTATGAGTTCTGATTGTGCATTAATCTTGTTATTTTTGTTCTTGAACGATTTCCCTAAGT
Source organism: Orycteropus afer afer (assembly GCF_000298275.1). Taxonomy (NCBI): domain Eukaryota; kingdom Metazoa; phylum Chordata; class Mammalia; order Tubulidentata; family Orycteropodidae; genus Orycteropus; species Orycteropus afer. The sequence goes on along the minus strand of NW_006921661.1, from coordinate 402,784 downwards.
TCTTCCAGGGAACTGTCTGTTTTCTCCTAGTTTCTGTTTGGGGTTTCCTTAGGTTCTTGTAAAGCTATAAACATATCTTCTAAATTCTTTATCAGATAATTCTATTGCATCCTCTTTCTCTATGTTTAATGAGACCTTTGTTTGTGGTTTCGATTCTAATGCCTTGTCTTGTTTTTTGTTTGATTTGAAGTTGCATGTTGTTACCTAGACATTTTGAGGTTGTCTTTAATGTTGGTTATGTATTGATTTGTTTTGCCCTGGTTTTATGGTTTAATATTTTGAGAAGGCAAAGCTGATGTATTTTATTTTTGTAGTTATTAATTCAAGTATGCTGGGTTGCTCTGCAGTTTTCTTTGTGATGGTGGAATCACTGTGTGAAATGTGGAGATGGGTTTCTGTTTGTCATACAGAAGGTTTAGAATTTGAAATGGGAAGTATTATGGTGGCTGAACATGGTTTCTTCTATTGGATAAGTGAAGTTATTGGTGGAGAAGGTGGGAGTGGTAGATGGGGAAAAGGGAAGTTTCCTGTTGGTAGGGGTGGTTTCTAGGGCTTTGAGTGGGCTGCTAATGATGATGTTGTATAGTTATTCACAGGCCTGCAGCTCAACTTCAGCAAAGACTCCATTTGTTAGGGGTCGCCACCTTCTTCCAGGCTCAGACACATGCAAAAACCCCACTCCTGTGGCCCCTTGGCACCAAAAACCTGACCCAAGACAACTGCCTGGGTTCATGATCTGCCATGGGGGCTCCTCTCCCTGGGCCCACCTGCCCGTGGAGTCCACTCATCCATGGTGCCAAAGATCCGCTCAGTTTCAGTGGCACTGGATTCAGGAGAGTGCCTGCTAGTAAACTGTGGTTCCAATATCACTGATAAAGTCAAGCTCAGGCCTCTCAGTGCCACTAAGCTGACCCAAGCCTGATTAGTGTCCCACTGCAGGGGCACCTCCCAGGCCCGCCCTCCTGCAGCACTGATAGACTCTCTACTCAGGTTTCAGTGGTGCTGGACATGCCTGTTTGCACCTAGCCGACCCAAGTTACTGATAAAATCAGTGCTGACAGTAGATTCTTGGGGTGATCGCTGATGTGCAGATGTGGTGCTGGTATGCTAGTGTGGTGTGTCTTCCTCCTTAACCCAGGGAGGTCTCAGATGGCCTTTCTTACTTGCCAGTTGTTGGTCCCCCAGGGAAGTCTCCAATGACCTTTCTTGGCTGCTTGTCAGTGCTCTGCAGTATAAATCCTCAGATCTTGTTACTTTTTCCCCACCTGTCCTTTTCTCCTTTCTAATTCTACTCTTCTGAGTTTGGTGCACTCTGATTCAGTGAGCTGTACAGAGCACCAGAATCCCTAATTCAAACTGCTGTACTTAGTTTTTCAAGCACAAAGATGCTAGAGGGAAATAGTGTGGTGATCACTGACAAGACTCCATACTGAATCGACCTCATTTGCTGATTTTTGAAAGTAGATCATCAGGCCTTTCTAGTCTGTTTTAGTCTGGAAGTTCCACTGAAACCTGTTCAGGATCATATGAACATGTAAACCTCCACTAACAGACAGTGATAGCTGCACATCAGGTTCATTGGCCAGGAATTGAACATTGATCTCCCATGTGAAAGGCCAAAATTCTATCACTGAATCACCTCTGGGCCCTTGG
>NW_006921661.1:386269-400256 GCF_000298275.1 Orycteropus afer afer | reverse complement strand
TATCACCTCAGAAACCCAAGAAGGGGCACTATGAGTTGGGTCCAACTCGATGGCAATGGGAAACCAAACCCATTGCTGAGTCAATTCTGACTGATAGTGAGCCCTTTTGGGTTTCCAAGTCTGTAAATCTTTATAGAAGTAGATTGTCTCATCTTCTTTCTGCAGAGAAGCTGGTGGGTTTAAACCGCTGACCTCTGGTTAGCAGCTAAATGCCTTATACACTATGAGGGGACTAATATTAATAATTAAGTACCTGCTATGACACTGGAGAGGCATATGTTTTATAATATGGTGGTCTGCATGTTTCTGTGATGCTGGAAGCTACGTCACTGATATTTCAAGTATCAGTAGGATCCCCTATGGTGGATAGGTTTCAGCAGAGCTTCCAGACTAAGATGCAATAACAAGGGGGACATGGCAATCTACTTTTGAAAAAAAATTGGCCAGTGGAAACCTTATGTATAGAAGTAGGACACTGTCTGATAGAGTGCCAGAGAATGAGGCCCTCAGGTTGGAAGCCACTCAAAATACAACTGGCGAAGAGCTGCCTTTTCAAAGTGGAGTTGACGTAGTGAAATGGATGGAGTAAAGATTTTGGGACGTGGCATGACTCAAAATTAGAAGAAACAGAATGTCATATTATACAAATAGAATGTAGAATGTACCAAGTAGGAATCTTGGAAATTAGGGAAGTCATCAAAAAAGAAATGGAATGCATAAAAATTGATATCCTAGGCATTAGCGAGCTAAAATGGTCTGGTATTGGTGATTTTGAATGAGATAATCTTATGAACTACTATGCTGGAAATAGCAAATTGAAGGCAAATGATGTCATAATCATTATCAGAAAGAACATTCCAAGATCTGTCCTGAAGTACAACAATGTCAGTGATAGTATAATATCCACATACCTACAAGGAAGACCAGATAATATGACAATTATTCAAATTTATGCACCAACCACTAATGCCAAAGATAAAGAAACTGAAGATTTTTCCCCAAATTCTGCAGCCTGAAATTGATCAAATGTGCAGTCAAGATGGATTGAAAATTACTGGTGATTGCAATGTATAAGCTGGAAACAAAGAAGAAGGACCAGTAGATGGAAAATATGGACTTCGTCATAGAAATAATGCCAAAGATAGCATGATAGAATTTTGCAAGAACAAATGACTTATTCATTGCAAATCTTTTTTTTTTTTTCAACAAGATTGATGGGCCTCAAAGGATGGCATACACAGAAATCAAATAGATTTCATCACTAGAAAGACACAATGGAGAAGCTCAGTATCATCAGTAAGAAACAGGCCAGAGGCTGACTGTGGAACTGTCCCATCAATTGCTCATATGAAATTTCAAGTTGAAGCTGAAGAAAATTTAAACAAGTTCTCAAGAGCCAAAGCACAGCCCTGAGTTTATACCACTTGAATTTAAAGATCATCTGAAGACTAGATTTGATGCACTGACCACTAATGATCAAAGACCAGATGAGTGGTGGAAAGAAAGAAACAAAATGGATGTCATAAGAGACTCATTGTGCTTGAATATAGGTGGTTCAAATGCACCAGCCACTCCTTGGAAGGAAGGTTGGGCAATCTACTTCTGTAGTGATACCGCCTGGGAAACCCAAGAAGGGTTCGCTAGGAGTCGGGGCCGACTCGACGGCACATAACAACAACAACAAAGTGAATGGGAACTCTGGTGGTGTAGTACCTAAGTCATTAGACTGCTAAACAGAAGGCTGGAAGTTCAAACCCAGTAGCCACTACTCGGAAGGAAGACTGGGCAGTCTACTTCCATAGAGATACTGCCTTGGAAATCCAAGGAGGGGTTGCTATGAGTTGAATAGACTCCGTGGCATTGAGTTTCTTTTCTTTTTTTTTTTTTTTTTTTTAAGTGAATGGAAGATATTATGATGTAAAAGAATTGAAAAAAAGGATTTTAAAGGAAATTCCAGAAGACAAAGTAAAGTATTGTAATGAAATTAACAAAAAGCTGGTATTAGAGGCAAGAACACACTTGGCATTTCTCAGGGTGAAAGAACTGTAAAAAAAAATTCAAACCTCGAATTGCAAGATTGAAGGATTCTATGGACAAATATTGAACAATGCAAGAAGCATCAAAAGAAGATTGAAGGAATACACAGTCACTGTACCAAAAAAAATTGGTTGATGTTCAATCATTTCAGGAGGTAGCATGTGATCAAGAGCCAAGGATATCAGTGGAGGAAGTCCAAGCTGCACTGAGGGAATTGGTGAAAAACAAGGCTCTAGGAATTGATGAAAAACCCACTGAGATATTTCAACAAATGGAAACAGTGCTGGAGGTGCTCACTCATTTATGCCAAGAAACTTGGGACACAGCTACCTAGCCAACCAACTGGAAGAGATCCATATTTATGCCCATTCCAAAGAAAGGTAGTCCAACAGAATGAGAAAATTATTGAACAATATCATTATTATCACACACAAGTAAAATTTTGCTGAAGATAATTAAAAAATGGTTATAGCAATATATTGTCAGGAAATGGCCAGAAATGCAGACTGGACTCAGAAGAGGGCATGGAATGAAGGATATCATTGCTGATGTCAGATGGATCTTGGCTGATAGCAAAGAATACTAGAAAGATATTTACCTGTATATTATTGACTATGCAAAGGCTTTTGACTATGTGGATCATTAACAAATTATGGACAACATTGTGAAGAGTGAGAATTCCAGAACACCTTATTGTCCTCATGAGGAACCTGTACATAGACTGAGAGGCTGTTGTTCAAACAGGACAAAGGGATATTACATAGTTTAAAATCAAAAGGTGTGCATTAGGGTTGTATCATTTCAACTTATTCATTCAATTTCTATGCTGAGCAAATAATCCATGAAGCTGGACTATATGAAGAAGAATGTGGTATTAAGATTGGAGAAAGTTTCATTAACAACCTGCAGTATGCAGTTGAGACAACCTGCCTTGCTGAAAGTGAAGATGACTTGAAGTACTTTCTGGTGAAGATCAAAGACTGCACCTTTCAGTATGTATTATACTTTAACATGAAGTAAACAAAAGTCCTTACAATTGGACCTATAAAGAAAATCATGGCAAATGGAGAAAAAATTGAAGTTGTTAGGGATTCCTTTTATTTGGATCCACAATTAATACTTATGGAAGCAGCAATCCAGAAATCAAATGACATGTTGCACTGTACAACTCTGCTGCAAAAGACCTCTTTAAAGTGTTCAAAATCAAAGATGTCACTTTGAGGACTAAAGAGGGCCCGATCCAAGCTAGGGTACTTTCAATTGTTTCATTTGTATGTGAAAGCTGAACAATGAATAAGGAAGATGAAGAATTGATGTCTTTGTACTGTGGTCTTGGCAAACAATATTGAATACACTATGAATTGCCAGGAGAACAAACAAATATGTCTTAGAAAACATACAGCCAGAGTGCTCCTTAGAAGCAAGGATAGTGAGATTTTGTCTCACATTATTTGGACATATTGTTAGGATCGACCAGTCCCCAGAGAAGGATATGATGCTTGATAAAGTGGAGGGTCACCTAAAAAGAGAAAGACTCTCAGTGAGATACATTGACGCTGTGGCTGCCACAATGCGGTCAAACAAAGCAATGATTTTAAGGATGGAATGGACTAGGCAGTATTTTGTTTTGCTGTACATATGGTCACTATGATTTGGAACCACTTGGAGGGCTCTTAGCAACAAAAACAATGTGTAGGTACTATACTAGTGCTTCATGTCTTTAGTTGTAATCTTTACAACAATCTTATGATGTAGGCAGTGTATTGTATACCCAGAAAGAAACTGAAGCCCAGAGAGGTCATAACAATTAGATGTGGTCCTATCTCTAATAAGCAGCAATCCTGGGTGTAGATCTCATGCTTCTCAGTTGACAAAATCTTGGTATTTTCCCTAGGTTTATTTGGAGGGGATATAGGACAGTATGTGGTTATGTGTATTTGGAGAGGGGTAGATAGAGAATACAGAAAGGAGTTCGAACAGGCAGGAAAACCAAAGTTTCTACTCTTGCCAATATTAAAGGTTGAGCCTGACTAAAAATCCTGCCACGTGTGCATCAATAACAGAGAGAAAAATATTTCTGGGTAGGTTCATTTTTATTTTCAGAATAGAAGTTACTGGGCCATGATCACACAAAGAAATGTTCCATTTGGAAACCAGGAACTTTGTTTGTCTTCATCTTCTGAATTCGTGTTGAATTATTCATGATATATTGGAAAGCCTACTATGGAATTAGTCACTCCTAAATTGGAATTCAGGTTCTAACACAGAAGCTGTCAAACTTTAGGCAAGTGATTTGACTTTGTTTAACTTCAGTTGTATCATCTAAAAATGGGATTATTTATTATATCAACTCAGAGAACTGTAATAAGTTTGACTAGATTGTATATTTAATGTTCAAATAGGGGCACTTCAAAGTGGCAGTCCTGATAAAAAATATATTAGAACAACAGGTATAAATTGTACTATTTTGAAAAAACTAGATTGTGTGGTCACATGTGCTATTATCTGCATGAAATGTCTCATATAGTGCCTCACATCTAGTGACCAACCAGTTGCCACTTAGTCAACTCTGATTCATGCTCTAAAGTGTTTTTAACAGCTGATTTTTTTAGAGGTAGACCATTAGGCCTTTCTTTCAAGGCTCCTTTGTTGTTGTTGTTATGTGCTGTCGAGTTGGACCCAACTCATAGCGACCCCTCCTTGGGTTTCCAAGGCAGTATCACTACGGAAGTAGATTGCCCCATCTTCCTTCCAAGGAGTGGCTGGTGGGTTTGAACCACTAGCCTTCTGGTTAGCAGTCAAGTGCCTTAGCCATTATGCTACCAGAGCTCCCCAAGGCTCCTTTGGGTGGACTTAAACCATGAACCTTTTGGTTAGCAGCCAAGTGCATTAACCGTTTACGTCAACCAGGGACACCTCACATCTAGTTAGCACCTGCAGCTGCTCTGCCCTGTTTCTATTTTGAACACACTGCCAAAGTTAAGTTACATTGTTCTATTTTAAATGTTCTGAACATGTTAGATTCATAGACAGAGACACCTCAACCAGGGCTTTATTAGTCACAAGTTATTCATATTCTCAAGTCTTCCAGGACAATGAACATGTACACAGCAATGAGAACAACATAAAAGCTTCTCAGAGTAGTTACAAGAAGTCAACTTAAGAGGGTTTACTTAATGGGGAGAAGGAAGGTATGTGCTATAATTTATTTAAAAATGAACAGAAAATATACCAGCTTCGGATCAGAAGATGGGAGACGGGATGTAAAGGAATAAAATGGAACAAGTTAGAACAGTCCATTTATCAACCAACATCTGCTAAGGACTAAAGGAAATGATCAAAATAGTCCATCAAGATAAAGCATCTTCAGCAACTGCTAAGTAATACTTCAATGGAAATAGCAGAGGATGAAAGAAAAATCCTAGGATTTTGTACTTACGGCAAACAGTGGATACCTACCACATGTTCGTTTCTTTCCCTTCACTTCCTTTGTCCTAAATTTCTATAATAATCTGAGAAGATGATTGAAAGTTTATACCCATATCCTGTTAACTGCTAAGTAAAGGAGTTGTGATAGTCACTATTTCCCGTCTAATCATCAAATCCCCTTTCTTCCCCCCCTCCTTCCCTTCTATTTCCTTTCTTCTTTCCCTCCTCCCTCACTTCAGTTTCTTTCATTTCATTTCTTTCCTTACTCTCTTACCCACTCATTACCCATCCACTCATCCATACATCAATTTATTGAGCTAGGAGCTTAGGATGTAGGGATGAATAAAACAGAATTACAATTTGTAAGGGAAGACAGACACTGGGAAAATCATTAACTGCAACTACATTAAGTGCTCTAAGATCAGATCTCTTCCTCACTTCAGACCCTAGTTTTTTCACATATGCTTGACCTGTCCATGTAGCCATCCCCAAAACATCTCAAATACAATGTCCAGCACTGAACTCATGATCTCTTATCTTATCTTATCTCTTATCCCACATCCCACTCTTCTTCCTCCCCTACCTGTCAGAGTATCACCATTCATCTGACCACCTAAGCCAAACTCTCAGAATAATTCTTCACTTCTTCCTTTTATCTATTCCTTGCATTTCATCTATTAGCACACGCTGATGTCTCTCCCATCCACATTGGTATGCTTCCCATCCTTACTGTCATTGCTTCAGTTCAGGCTTTCATTATGTGTTCTTGGGACTAATTACTTCTATTCTCTATCCTTCTCCCCTGTAATCTATTCCACCCAATTCTGCCAGAAATGCCTTCTCAAAGGTCAGTCCTGATCATATCTCTACCTTACTAAAATAAAAAGCATCCATTGGTGACTACCCATCTCCCACCTGTTTAAGTGCCTCAGCCTAACATTTAGTCTGTTCCACAAAAGAACTCCTAATTAATTTGTTATTTTCATCTCCATCTCCATTCCTAAACACTTTAGATTGAGAAGGTACCAAAGGAACAGTCATATGCTCATAGAGCCTTAGGACCTCATGGAGACTGAAGATGTATCTACTACAACCCTCACAGTAGTGTTTCTTAGCAAAGATGTCTTCCACGTTGCATGTATTTCATGTATGAACATTTGTAGGGACAGTAAATTCATGAACTCATAGCAACTTTGAATTCCTTTGGGTATTTAGTTTGTGTTTACTGACTGTCTATGTGCTTAGGAACTATACAGGCACTTAAAAGATATCATTTCTGATTTTCATACCATTGTAATAATGAGGACAGGAGTGCCTTTTCTGAACAGTACTTAATCTCTAGCTTTGGACAGAATATTTGTTGAAAAAATAATTGCATAAATTCTCACTTTATGGATATGAAAACTTGGGCTTGGGGAGTTTGGTAACTTGTGCAAGGATACACAGTTGGTAGAGAACGGTGCCAAATGCAAACCAAACTCTTATTCTTTTCACTACACCACAGTGCATGGTCCATTGAAGAAGCATATCAGGAAAATGCAAACTGTATTTTCATAGAGACCTAAGAAAACTCATAGGAGAACAAGGCAGAGGTAGAAGGAGGGTGTGTGTGAATTCTGATCATTAGTTTCTGGTTTGCATAAGAGATATGTGTGTGTATGTATGTGTGTGTTGGGGGAGTTGTATGTGAGTAAGAGGGTATGAAGAGAGAGGAAGGGTCTCCAATTTGAAAAAGCAAATTATAGCTCCAGAAAGTTCTGGATTCTCATCTTCCTTTCATCTGTACTCTGGATGCTTTCTCATCTTCAGCATCAATAACAACACAAGACAAAAGAGAGGAATAGAGCCAAAGTCTATATCAACTAGCTTTGTCAGAGTAAGAGAGACCTACAGTATTTGTTAAACATCTTTAGTGACAAGAAAATGGCAGCTTCTGCATAGTCTCTGCCCAGATGCTTTCTACCCTTAGCACGCCATAGATATCATCTATTTAACCATTTGAGTGATGGGAGGAATAACCAGCTTCATAATCAATCTCATGTTCCCTGAGCATTTGGAATTAAAAAATAATTTGCATTTTGACAATGGTCCAATGGTCCCATACCTCATTCATCAATTTGAATAGTAACTTGGCTGTCCAGTTACCATCTGATCTTTAATTGAATAACTGCATGCATCAACACAAATTTACAGTTTGGCTTAGATCTTGTTTTTGGAGCTTTTCTTTTTCACTTAAGTGTTTCCAATTTTAAATTTTTATTATAACCATCATGTGTGTGTGTGTGTGTGGGGGGGTGGATGTAAGAAGAGGATTGGTTGAGACAGGTGTGACTGGGGGTCAGAAAGAGGAAAAAAAAAAGAAGGGAAGGAGTTGGATCTCCAAACTACTAATTAAAATGTAAAATATACTAATTAAAATATAAAATCCTTTTACTTTGGGGCCACAAGCAATGAATGTTCTTTGGATTAAAAGGAAAAATAAAATAAAATAAAAGAAGCACCTAACACTTAGAGATTTGCAACCGGATAATAACTTTGCAAAATGTGACTGACAGTTACCAGATTATCTCCTTAATCACACCTTTATTTCTATTAAGCAGGGCTTATGCTCCCAGCAGGTTTCAAACATGTGTTAACACTAAACATCCCATGGAAGCATCAAATGGCTGTAGTGACTGCAGCTTTGTGGAGGGACTTTACAAATACTTTCAGAAAAAGGTAGAGAAAAACTACTGTGGAGAAAATACAGCTTCAGTCTGCTCTGGCATCAACAAACATCTCATCTTTCCCACTGGTACAGAATGTCAGGAGCCTTGAAGAAATATGGTAGAAATGTAGGCAAGGCAAGTGAACCTCAGCCAATCCTGCAGAAATTCATTGTCTTTTTCAGTTCAATCCAGTCTTGGGATTCCAAAGGTTGTTTCAAAAGACTCTCCCAAGAGGATGCAGTAAGCATTTCCATAACATTTTATCGTGGTATTCTTTTCTTTTCAGCTCAAGTGTCCAACTCTGAATAGTTAACTTGGCAGTAGACCCCAAGAAAAAGATGAGGGTAGTGAGACTCCCAGTCTATGTATTTTAAAATTGAACCCCAAACTAGGTATACCCTATGAGATACCACAAGCTCTTTTCAGGAGTTTGCACAAAAAGGATGAAGGAAAATAGAGAATGGCTACGAAGGTGTAGTAGGTGAATAGCTGCCACTGAGTCAGCTCCAAGTCATGGAGACATTATGCAGAAAGGAGAAGAAAATGGTGTCCACACCTACATTATCCTCATGATTGTTGACATTCTTGAGTCCATCACTGAGGCTGCTGTGCCAATCCATCATATCAGGGTTCTCCCTCACCTTCTCTGGTCCACCATTCACCAAATATGATATTCTCCTCCAATGATTGATCTCTTCTAGTGATGTGTTCAAAACAAATGAGTTGGACAATGTTCTGTTGTGATCCATACATCATCATAGCAACATGCAAGCCACCAGAGTAATACAAACTGACAGACAGGTGGTAGAAGAATCTGCATTAGGCACTGCATATATATTAACTTGGTCAATTCTCTTATCTGCATTCTAAACTATTATTATCCAATGTTAGAAGTCAGTTGTGAGAAGTGGCAGCAGATGGCTTTTGGAGGGCCAGAACAGGTAGGGCAGGCTGGGAAGTGATATTTTATATAGAGTGGAAAGGAACATTTCTCAGGACCATTCCGTGGAGAAGGATATCATGTTTGGTAAAGTGCAGGGTTAATGAAAAAGGGGAAGGCCCTCAATGAGATGGATTGACACAGTGGCTGTAGCGATGGGCTCAGGTATAGTAGGGATTGTGGGGCTGGCACAGGACTGGGCAGTGTTTCATTCTCTTGTACATAAGGTCACTATGAGTCGGAGATGACTCGATGGCACAACAACAAACAACAGAAGTCAGAAAACTGAACTCCAGAGAGGATCATCAATTTGCTTAGGCAATCACATTCAGTAAATCATAGTGTTGGACTTTGAACCCAGATCCTCCCTCATTACACTGCCAGACAAGTCGATGGGGCAAAGCTCTCAAGGCCTGTTTGGAGGTTTTCTCTCTGGATCACATTTTTAAATGCAATATTGGTTTCCTACTTCTCTGTTCCCTTCCTGCTTCTTCTTCTTCTTCTTCTTCTTCTTTTTTTTTTTTTTAAATTCTTTCCAGTATTCAAATGTGCAAGTATTTTCCATTAGTTCCTCCAGATCCACTCTCTAGTCTTATCCAACAGGATCTGTGCCCCAGATAATAACTGCCCTTGCCCTCTGGCTTTGAGTTGTGTTTGGCCAATGGGAAGTCCTGGCAGGAAATCTGAGGGATGGAGAAGGGTGATGTCTGGGTGTTTATTTCCCAGGCTTCTCCCTGCCAGGTTGCTGTGGTGACTGCACAGGTTCTGTCAGGCAGCCCTCTCCTTCAGGGGCTTTCTCCAGATTCAAGTAGCACAACAGTTCCCAAATGTTTTGACTGAAGATGACCTTCACACTTTTAAAACTTATTAAGGGCCCCAAAGAGCTTTTGTTTATCTCTCTCAATATTTACCATTAAAACTGAGAAATTTTTAAAACTCTAGAATACACAAACACACATTTCATTAGCCATTAGAGCAATGAGCCATCACATGTCACGTAGCCACTAGAAAATTCTATTGTACACTCTTGAGAGCAAGAGAGTGACTAAGCAAATGATGTCTTAGTATTTTTATAAAAAATAATTTTGATCTCATGGACTCCTGGAAGAATCTCAGGAATTACTAGAGGTCCTTGGACAACATTTTGGGTACTGCTGTGGTGACTGCCCCTTCAGGCTACCTGTGGGGTGATATTCCATCTCTTGTTTGGTCCCCTTACTCTGAGTATGCCTTGTAATTAGTCCCATTATTAAAATCTCCTCAGTTATTCTGTCTGAGTTCACCATCTGTTCCTGCTGGAACCTTTACCTTCGAGGAAGGGCTTGGGCCAAAAGCAGCTCAGGAATGCCAGGAGCATTCTGTTTGCATCCTCTGTTTGCAAAGATCTCTTCATTCTGCAAACTGCAATTTATCTTTTAAACTGTATTTATTGTTTCTTCACCAATAAAAGGTAATGTTTAGCATAAGGGAGGTAACTCTTTCTCTTTCCCTAGTCTTGTTTTGAGCAGATTAAAAGAACAGATTAAGTAAGGAAACAGAACATAAGAAATCTGTTTACTTTCAAAGGTGTAGACAATCTGAAGCATCTTCAGAGGAAGACAGGTGTCTTATTATCTAGTGCTATTACAACAGAAATACCATAAGTGAGGAGCTTTAACAAACAGAAATTTAGGAGGCTAGAAGTCTAAATTCAGGGTTTTAGCTCTAGGGAAGGCTTTCTTTCTCTATCAGCTCTGAGGGAAGGTCCCTGTCTCTTTTCAGCTTCTGTTTCTTACTTCCTTGGTGGTCTTCATGTGGCTTAGGAATCTCCCTTCCATTTCTGCTGGCCTGTTTCCATGCCTAATATTCCCTTTATATCTCAAAAGAGATCGATTTAAGACACACCTCACAATATCATTGCATCATTAGCATAACAAAGAAAACCAATTTCCAAATAGGATTATAATAACAGGTACAGGGTTCAGGATTGACAACACATATTTTTGGGAAAAGATCCATAACAATAGGCAAGGGAGAGTCTGGAAACCAAATTCATGAGGAAGAGTTGAAGAACAGTTTTCTCTAATGTTTAATGGTTTCCTATCATCAAAAGCAAAGAACAGAGCAAACAAACAAACAAACAAACAAACAAAAAACCCAAGGACATTTGGAAGCTATCAGTCCTAGGACATGATGGACCTTGAGACCAGAAGAACTGGATGGTGCCTGGATGCCAATGTCAACCACTCAGGAAGGGATCAAAACTGGAGATCCTGGATGCTGGATAGAGTGGGAGGAAAAATGTGGAACAAAATCCAAAAACCTAATAATGACCAGAATTACTGGTCAGATGGATTCTGGTGGGACCCCCTTACTATGACCCTGGGATACACTTTGGGTCTGGAATAAAACTCACTCCCAGGGGCTGTCTCTCAGCCCAACAGTAAACAAGATGTACACGCAGACCACTCAACCCAGGGTGACACACCCACATACTCTATGGAGCGCATCAGTTGGAGCAATTGACCATGGGGCACCAGAGGGGCAACATTCGCACACACGAGGAAATGCAGGACACACAGGAGTGCACAATTATGAGTGGCACAGTGAGTGGGGGTTACTGGGCAGGGAGGGGAGGACGCTGGGTTACGGTTGGAGATGGTAATTGGGGAGTGAAACCAAATGTACATGAAATGTTGAATGTAAAACAAACTTTGCTCTGTAAACTTGCACCTAGAGCACAATTAAAAAAAAAAAAAAAAAAGATATTCAGGCGGCCAAGAAAAAAAAGAAAGAAAAGAAACCTGAGGCAAACTTGATCATTTTATATATCTCTTCCTTCAGCTAGCCTATCTTGTTTCAGGAAAGAATCCTTCATTTTTCCTTCTGGGAACCCACTGAACTTGGTTTAGATCTCAATTGCATCATATTACTTTATATATTTTATTATTTTCATACTTCTCATGGTCTAGGTTGCTACCAGTTGGTGGTAAGTCTATTATGGCTCATGGTGATCTCGCTCTGTGTGTGTGTGTGTGTGTGTAAGAATAGACGGATAGGGCAGATTTTGGGTGGAAATTAAAGCTATTGAACAATAGCTTTATTGTTGTGAGGCACTAAAGAGGTCAAAATAAATTTGAAAACTTGCATGGATATTTGCTTAAGCTTAATTCAAGGAATTCAGTGACAATTGAATGGAATTGTTAACACTTAAATGAACTAAAGAGAAATACTTTTTAAAATTTTGGTAATATTTATTTCTAGATTTTCCTAATTACTAAATAATACATATCTAATGTAGAATTGGAAAAATTCAGAAAAGCTAAAAAAAAAAAAAAAAGAAAATATAAACTATCATTAAAATATGAAGTATTTTATATGCCTACATGGATCTCTATGTCTGTCTAATACCATGCAGGCTGTTTGATAAACTGCATTCTATTAAAATTATTTTTATTATATAATGGTTAGAGCTCTGGTGGTGTAGTGTCTAAGGCATTTGACTGCTAACCAGAAGGCTGGCGGTTCAAACCCACCAGCCACTCCTCTGAAGGAAGGTTGGGCAATCTATTTCCATAGTGATACCGCCTCGGCAACCTAAGGAGGGGTCGTTACGAGTCGGATCCGACTCAATGACAGTGGGTAATGTTAGACGCATATGAAGGAGTGTAGGTAAAGGCTTTAGGTAATGACTATAGATAAACATAATCATACTTTATATGCATGTTTAAAACATGGTAATAAAATGAACACCTATGTACCCACCATCCAACTTACAGATTCAAACATAACCTATATGGTTTAATGTATATTTTTACTCGTAAAATTTCCCCAAAGTGGTAACTATGATAAATACTTTGTCATTACTTTAATAAGAAATTTTATTCTTTAAAACCACCTCCATATGTATATATCCATAAACAATGTTTTCAATGTTGCTTATTGGAATTTTGTAGTAGTGGTTTCTTAGGTTAAGATATTAGTTTTTTTTTTGCTCAATTATACAATTATTAATATGTTTTCACCCACATGATCCTCTATTATATCAAAAAACCAAACCAAAACAAAAAACAACTCATTGCCATCAAGTTGACTCCAACTCACAGCAACCCCATAGGGTTTCCAAGGCTGTAAAACTTTACTGAAGTAGACTGCCTTACTTTCACCCATGGAATGGCTGTTGGTTAGAATTGACAAACTTTTGGTTACCAGCTGAATGCTTTAGGCACTGTGTCACCAGAGCTCCTTTATTGTTTCCTAAGAAATTACTCAGTTTTTCCTACTGCACGTCCTTCAAACACTTCCCTTCTCCCTAACTTAACTTCTCTTTCTAAATTAAGTCCCACCTCAAAGCTTGCTGTTGTTGTTAAGTGCCACTGAGTCATCTCTGACTCACAGCAACCATATATACAGCAGAATGAAATAGTGCCTGATCCTGTGCCAGCCCCACGATCCTTGCTATACCTGAGACCATCACTTCAGCCACTGTATCAATCCATCTTGCTAAGGGCCTTCCCCTTTCTCGATGACCTTCTACTTTACCAAGCATGATATACTTCTCCAGGAAAAGGTCCCTTTTTACAACATGACCAAAGTAGGTAAGACAAAGTCTGAACATTCTCACTTCCAAGGAGCATTCCATCTGCACTTCTTCCAGGATAGATTTGTTAGTTCTTTTAGCAGTCCACGGTACTTTCTGCATTCTTCACCAGCACTTCAACTCAAAAGCCTTGACTCTTCTGCCTTCCTTATTCATTGTCCAGCTCTCACATGCATATGAGGTGATTGAAAATACCATGGCTTGTGTCAGGTGCACCTTAGTCCTCAAGGAGACATCTTTGTTCTTCAGCACTTGAAAGAGGTCTTTTGCAGCCGACTTGCCCAGTGCTATATG